>NC_091487.1:6513220-6839932 GCF_947461875.1 Haliaeetus albicilla
AGAGCTCTAGCAGTGGCAGGGAGCAGGTGGAAGAGGAGGCAGAAGAAGGCGACAGTGACAGTGAGAATGATCTGGGAAGGTATTTTGAGGAGCACATACAGTGGCCGGTTCAGAACCTAGCCAGGGACTATCAGGTGGTGAAGAACATCGTTGACAGCTTCATCCTTGTCTTCAGAGAAATCTTGTTAAATAGTTTCTTCCCAGTGCTGCAACCCGCCATCGGGGTGGGCAGTGCCTTCGAAGGTTGGAGTCCCCGCGAGGAAGACATCATCTACCGCCTGCTCGTGCCCCTGAAGCCCCCCCATGGGCACGCCTTCCACCTGGAGTTGGGCAACAGGGGGGAGACGCCAGCGAGGAACTTCTGCGTCCGCGTGGAGCTGGAGTGCACCTGCACGAGGGAGCAGCTGGCAGGAGAGATGCTGTGCTTCCTGCACCAGCCCGAGGAGGAGCTTAGGAGGGATCAGGGTCCCAGCCTCCTACACACCCTCTGCACTGGCTCCTACCTAGATGTGCAGAAAACTGCCCGCTGGTTCTATCAGCTGGTGCAAGCATCCTGGGTGGTTTTGCCTCAGTCATCCACATGGCGTCTAACCATGCTGCCCTCTAGTCGCTCCTGCAAATTCCAGGTGACAGAACGCAACAACAAAACCCACATTATTGAGATGATGTTTGGGGTGCAGCAAGGCAATTCGGACATCTTCGTGAGCAGCCAGAATACGGAGGCCATCTTCACCCCAAGCACGACGTGGCCAGAGAGCTACGCTGTGGCAGAGGCGAAGTTCTTCAGGCATATGGCCAGGCAGGTCCCGCATGACAGCTTCCACCTCAGATGCCTGCAGGCCTGCGCCCGCATCCTGGTGGGCATAGGCTTTTCCACCTATACCCTGAAGACAGTTGTGATGCACCTCCTGACCACCATACCCCTGTCAGGCTGGCGCAGGAGGCATTTTGTGCGGCGGATGGAGGATATCATGCAATACCTGCACCGCTGCCTGGAGGAGAAACGCCTCGACCACTTCTTCTTCGGCAACGAGAGGGTGCCTGAGGAGATAGTCTTGCCCCCAGCCTTCCAAACGGCCGAACCACTCAACCTCTTCCAGCACCTGGTACAGGATCCGGCCGCCCACGACGAGGCAATGCGTGAGTATAGGGATCTGCGAGAACGGCTCACAAGACTGCTGTTCTACGGACACTGAAAGAGATCTTCACACACAGAGCTGTGTTTGCGGGACTCACAGCTGATGGCAGACTACCACCTCATACCAGACTACCACCTCATACCGCAGGGAAAAAGAGGGAAGAATGCGGGACACAGAAAGTAAAGGGAAAACCCTGTAAAGCAGCCCTCTGTCAAGACTGTCAGTGTTCTCCTCTAGGCAGTCTCCCCAGCGCGGCAGATAGTGGTGACTACAGCGGCTACAAAGCCGATGTTCATCGTCCTTTCCCCTCACAGTCGCGGCCATGGTGGCGATTTCACATGGGCCCAGAAATTCTTCCTGGCAGCTCCAGCTGTGCGGGGACTAAGCGAAAGGCAGCGCTGATGTGCCTCTGTGTGCCTCAGACTGCAGTCTGGACAGAGAAAGCGCCCATGCTAGACGCTTCCTGAGGAGCTGGTGCTGCGGAACTGAGCACGCTGGACACAGAGAACACGCTCCTCAATTGGCAGTGGCAATCGCTGCCCCAGCTTTCCTACACAGCAAAAGCACACGCTGCGGAGTGGGACCCGATGCAGCCGACGGGGCCATTGCAAGGAGCCTTGCGACAGAGATGCCTGTTACCACGCGGGCAGCGACCGCCCTCCCTCTCTGAGAGAGTCCATTCCCTCCGGGAGATCCACCGTGCGCAAAGGTGTCAATAAATCTCTTGTTTGGACAAAGGCCGTGTCCGTGAGTGTCCGTGCGTCTCTGGGTCGGGGAATGCGGGCATAGGGTGCTGACAGCTCAGCTGCCACGGGTCGGGGAGCATCTTGCAGAAGAGCTGGTGCAGTGGGCTCTGGTCTCAGTGATTCACTGGGCTTTGGCTTCCCAGGTGCTGCGGGTTAATGCCAGCAGGCAGCTTGGCATCATCACGCAGCTCCTCAGTGCCTTGCCCGCAGTGGCACGGTGGAGAGAATCTGAAGGGTAAAAGTGGGAAAGCTTGCGGGTTGAGAGAGGACAGTTCAGTAGGTAGAGCACGAGCTACACGCCCAGGCAAAGCAACGTAAAGAATTCATTCACTCCTGCCCCGGTCTGCCGACCAGACCTGCCTTTTTGGGAAGCCGCCTGCCTCCCTGCGGCTCGGGTTGAAGGCGTTCCCGGGAAACTCGTGAGCCTTGTACGGCCCTCACTGTTAGCCGCTTTTGCTTTTTCGTGTGGGTACCAAGGAAGTCGTGATGAGAATTCCAAGGGCGAGCAAAAGAGACTTGAGGGCCTCGGGCAGATTGGTAGAGGGGTCAGGAGCACAGGTAGTATTCTCCTCTGTCCTCCCAGCTGGAGGGAATGACATCGAAACACACAGGCGGACGCAGCGTATCGGCACCTGGCTCCGAGGCTAGCGTCACTGCCAGAATTTGGAGTTTTTCAACCATGGGATGGTCTACGCGACACCAGGCCTGCTGGGGCCTGACAAGATTCCCCCATTCTCAAGGGGGGAAAAGTATTTTTGCTCACGAGCGAGCGGGGCTGACTGAAAGAGCTTTAAACTAGGTTTGGAGGGGGGAAGGGGTAAAATCAGTCCTGCTAGTGATAAGCTAGGGATGGCGCGACAATGTTGGAGGAACGGTGCGCAGAGCTTTCGCTCTGCTCCACGATGTGCCGAGGACACAGGAGCGCGTTTGAAACGTTTGTGGGCTCAAGCGCGCGGTGCGAGGAAGAGACAGGAGGAGCTAGAGGCCTCGGCTCGGTCCCAGAGCAACGACATCGCTGGCCTAGGGGACACTTGCTGGGAAGAGTCCTGTGACTGGAGTGCAGTGACGGACCCTTCCAGGCTCTTCAGGAGAGAGAGGCAGGGCAGGCGAGGCGGAGGGGCAGCGCTGTATGTAAAGGAGGGGTCGGACTGTACAGCGCTTGCAGCTGGGGACGACATGGTTGAGAGCCTCTGCGTAAAGATTAGGGGAAAAGCTAATAAAGCGGACGTCCTTGCAGGAGTCTGCTGTGGATCACCCAGCCAGGATGAGGACGCCAACGTATGAATCCATGAGGAATCACGGGAAATCTCTGGATCAGTCGCCCTGTGTCGTCCTTATGGGCGGCTCCAGCTGCCCAGCTGCGAACTGGGGCTGTCACAGAGCAGACATGAACAGGCCCGGGAAATTCCTGAAGCCCACGTTGAAGACAACTCTTTGATACGGGTACTACGGGAGCCGACTAGGAAGGGTGCCCTCCTAGGCCTGTTGTTCGTACATAGAGAGGGTCTTGTGGGTGAAGTGATGATTGGTGGCTGTCTTGGCCATAGTGATCAGAAAATGGTCGAGTTTAAAATCGTTGGCGATATGGGAAACCCTGTCCGCAGAGCTACTCCCCTGGATTCTGGGAGAGCAGACTTTAGGCTGCTCAAGGAGCTAGTTAGCAAGGTCCCCTGGGAATCTGCTCTCGAGGGTATCGTTGCCCGTAAATGCCGGTCACTTTTTAAGAGCCGTTTCTTAAGGGCACAGGAGCGGGCAATTGCAATGCGTCGCAAGTCAAGCAAGAGGGGCAGAAGGGTGGCTTGGCTGACCAGGGGTCTCCTTTGGGAACTTAGGCGGCCGACGGGAAGGTATGGGCTCTGGAAAGGGATCTGGGGCGTCTTGGTTGGTGGTAAGCGCGGTAGGAGTCAACAACGTGCCCTGGCGGCCCAACAGGCCAGCCATCTCCTGGGGCGCGTTAGGCACAGTAGAGGTAGCCGGGGGAAAGAAGGGATTGACCCACCACGCTCAGGAGGGGTGCGGCCTCACCTCACGTACCGTGTGCAGCTTTGGGCTCCACAATGTAAGCAGGACGTAAAGATATTAGAACGTGTCCAAAGGAGGGCAGCGAAGACAGTGAAAGGACTAGCGGGCATGTCCTGATGAGGTGCAGCTGGGGACGCTGGGTTTGTTCAGCCTAGAGGAGAGGAGACCGAGGGCTGGCCTCATGGCTGCCTACAACTTCCTCAGGACGGGGAGCGGAGAGGGAGGTGCCGATCTCTTCTCCCTGGGGTCCGGTGATAGGACACGAAGGAATGGCTTAAAGCTGCGTCAAGGGAAGTTCCGACTGGATAGCAGGAAAAAGTTCTTCAGCGAGAGGGTGGTCAAGCAGTGGAACAAGCCCCTCCCCGGAAAGGGTCACGGCCCCAAGCCTGTTGGTATTCAAGAAGCAAGTGGACAATGCTCTCAGAGATATGAGAGAGAGTTGCGGTGAAGGGAGTTACATCTAGCTGGCGGCCGGTCACAAGTGGTGTTCTCCAGGGCTCAGTATTGGGGTGAGTTCTGTTCAATATCTTTACCAATGATCCGCATGAGGGGATCGAGCGCACGCTCAGTCAGTTTGCAGATGACACTGAGCTGGGCGGGAGTGTTGATCTGCTTGAGGGTAGAAAGGCTCGACAGAGGGATCTGGACAGGCTGGATCGATGGGCTGAGGCCAACTGTATGGGATTCAACAAGGCCAAGTGCCGGGTCCTGCGCTTGGGTTTTAACAGCCCCACACAATGCTATAGGCTTGGGGAAGAGTGGCTGGAAAGCTGCCTGGCGGAAAAGGACCTGGGGGTGTCAGCTGACGGCCGGCAGCGTGCCCAGGTGGCCAAGAAGGCCAGGAGCATCCTGGCTTGTATCAGAAATAGCGTGGCCAGCAGGATTAGGGAAGCGATCATCCCGCCCTGGCCTCGGCACTGGTGAGACCTCACCTCGACTAGCATGTTCAGTTTTGGGCCCCTCGCTACAGGAAAGTCATTGAGGTGCTGGAGCGCGTCCAAAGAAGAGCAGCGAAGCCGGGGAAGGGTGTAGAGAACAGGCCTTTTGAGGAGCGGCTGAGGGAGCTGGGGTTGTTTAGCCTGGAGAACAGGAGGCTGAGGGGGGGAGGGAGACCTTATCGCTCTCTACCACTACCAGAAAGGAGGTTGTGGGTGTCGGTCGCTTTTCTCAGGCAGGAAGCGATAGGAGGAGAGGAGTTGCTGGGGCGTGTTCAGAGAAGGGCAACCAAGTTGGTGAGGGGCCTGGAGCATAAGTCTTATGAGGAGCGGCTGAGGGAGCTGGGGCTGTTTAGTCTAGAGAAGAGGAGGCTGAGGGGAGACCTTATAGCTCTCTACGAGTACCTGAAGGGGGGTTGCAGTGAGGTGGGTGCTGGTCTCTCCAGGGGGCTGGAGATAGGACGAGAGGAAATGGCCTCACGTCGCGGCAAGGGAGATTGAGGGTGTGGCAACTATTAAAGTACCCTTTTCTATTGTGGATTTAAATAATTGGAAAGTAGCACCTGGGAGCTATCAAGAAAACGCTGATCAAACAGCCCACGCTTTTGAAACAATGATTCAGACTCAGGATCCTGATTGGAAAGATGCTAGGAAATATACTAATATGGATCCTGAGTCTGAAGAAGGAAGAGCTCAATTGGCTCCTTTATTTATAGGTCAATCCTCTGATGATATCAGAAGGAAATTACAAGAATTACAAGGAGCAGATTCTCGAGATTGGGGAAAATTATTAGAAGTTGCTTGGGTGGCATACAGAAATAGAGATGAATTACAGAGTAAAATGAATGCAAGGTTAGTAGCTGCTCTGGAAGTAGGAGCTGGCGTGGGACAAAGGAGAGGAACTGGACTGGGGTCACCAGTGGGATTAAACCAGCCCCTGGGACCGAATCAGCGTGCATACTGTAAACAAGAAGGTCACTGGAAAGGGGAATGGCCCCTGAGACCTACAAGGTCACAAGTGACCCCAATTTCGACCGCACAATCTCAGCAAGTTCCCCCTTTCTTAGGGAAGTTGAGTGAAAGTATCTGACAGGGACCGGAGGGGAGTCTCCCAGCAGAACCTCTGGTTACAGCTAACCTGGGAGAACATAAAATTGAATTTTTAGTTGACACTGGAGCCACCTTTTCGGTTTTAAACACCTTAGAGGGGGAGTTAAGTTCTGAAGGAATTAGTGTTGTTGGTGCGACAGGTGAACGAGAGGCTAGACCCTTCTCTAAGCCTTTGACAATGAAATTAGGAAAGCAATGGGTCACTCATCGGTTTCTGTATTTGCCAAATTCTCCTAAACCCCTGTTAGGGAGAGACCTACTTGAGAAACTGGAAGCAGAAATTAAATTTAAAAATGGTGAGATTAAGATTTAAATTTAAAAATGGTGAGATTAAAATTTTAATTCCAGAAACTAAACATATCGAAGCAGTGGCTTTGTTGTTACAGGACGGCTACCGAAAGCAGAGGATCATACCGGTCGAAGTAAATAATGCTGTCATTCCAATCGTCTGGGCTGGGGAAGTTCCTGGTAAATCCAAAAGAGCAGAGCCTGTGAGAATTGATTTAAAGCCAGGATCGAGTCCGGTAAGAATTAAACAATACCCCCTAAAACTGGAAAGCCGGAAAGAGTTAGTACCGATAACACAAAAGTTTCTAAAGTACAAATTGTTAATAGAATGTGAATCCAAATATAACACCCCAACCTTGCCTGTTAAAAAGGCTAATGGAAAAGATTACAGGTTAGTTCAAGACCTCAGAGCGATAAATCAAATAGTACAAGATATTCACCCGGTAGTAGCAAATCCTTATACTTTGTTAACAACCCTAACGGAGAAACAAGAACGGTTCACAGTGTTAGGCTTGAAAGGTGCCTTTTTCTGTATTGCCTTGGATCCCAATAGTCAAGAGCTTTTTGCTTTTGAATGGGAAAATCCTGAGACTGGGAGAAAAACACAATATACATGGACAGTCTTGCCTCAAGGCTTTAAGAACAGCCCTGCCATTTTTGGAAGTCAATTGGCACGAGAATTAGAGATTTGGAAGAAAGAAAATAATCAAGGAATCTTGTTGCAATATGTGGATGACCTGTTAATTGCAGCTGAGACAGAAGATTGTTTACCCTGCTGTGTTTTTAACAACTGATCAAGTTGAAGGAGAACTGGAACATGACTGCCTGCAGACAATTGAAGAAGTCTACTCCAGCCAACCGGGTCTCCGAGGTGTGCCACTGGAAGAAGCAGATTGGAAACTATATACCGACGGAAGCAGTTTCATCCGTGAAGGAGAACGTTTATCAGGATATGCGGTAACCACTGCTGAGAAGGTAATTGAATCACGAGCTTTGCCTTCAAATGTATCTGCCCAAAAGGCTGAATTGATAGCTCTTACTCGAGCACTGGAACTAAGTCAAGGAAAGCGAATCGACATTTGGACAGACTCAAAGTATGCTTTTGGGGTAGTACATGCACATGGAGCAATATGGAAAGAAAGAGGACTGTTATCTGCACAAGGAACCACCACTCAGCATGCAGAACAAATACTGAAATTGTTAGAAGCCATTCAAAAGCCAACAGCAGTCACGATAACGCACTGTAAAGCACATCAGCCAGGTAGGACTGTCCTTGAAACAGGTAACCGATTGGCTGATAGAGCTGCTAAAGAGGCTGCAGAAAAAGGCATCCTAGGACTAGTTCCAGAGGAAAGTGTAAGTTTACCGAAAGATGCTCCAAATTATAATGAAAAAGGTGAAGAATTAATTATTAAATTGCAGGCTAATAAAAATGAAACAGGATGGGCTGTAACACCACCAGGTCAAATAATAGTCCTACCCACAATAATGAGAGAAGTTGCCCGGGCTGAAAATAACAAAGTACATTAGGGAACAGAAAACCTTGTTAAACATTTACAAACGTGTATTTTGAATAGAGATATGACAAAAGTTATTTGAATAATTACAATTGGGTGTGAAATTTGTATACGCAATAATCCCCAAACCAATAATAAAGTCACTTTGGGAATTACGAAACAAGGAAATTCTCCAGGAAAATGTTGGCAAATTGATTTTACAGAATTGCTTCAAAAAGAGGGATGTTGCTGTATCCTAGTTCTAGTTGATACCGTTACTGGGTAGCCTGAAGCTTTCCCTCGTCGCACCAACGAAACAAGAGAAGTATTTATCATCGTTGTTATAATCCGCATCACTTCTAGCTGTCTTAAACGAGCTGTGACACAATCTATGTTCAAGTGAGACTACTAAAAGAGTTAGTAGCCTGAAACAGAAAGGGGGGAATTGATAGCATATTTCCATACGTTCTGTATGGTGTATCTAAATATTCTGATGGTTTTAATATTTTGTACCAGCCGTGGAAACTGGTTTGCTGCTAGGTGACTGTAAAAGTGAGATTTGGTAAATAATTATTAGAAATCTTATACTAACACTATGACTGAAACAATAGACAAAAGTATAGCCAAGCAATTAACTAGCAGAGGTGGTGTGTACAGAAGGGTTAAAAGATGGAATTTTGGTCCGTGGATGAACACTGAGTAAGAAGTAGATAACTAAAAAACGCAGTCAGCACAGGGAGCAGATAGTTTATTGTCTATTGTTTGAAATGCTGACCATGGGGATAAGAAAGTAGAGCAATGTTAGGGGAGGTAGTACATGCAATAACGGAGGAATACAAGGCACCACACATAATTTTGCTTACCTTGCAAAAGTCCTGCTGTTGGTTAGAGCATCGTGACTGATGGATTATGGTAATTTGCCGTGTGCCCATGAACCAACAGAAGGGATGGCTATGGCACGTGCAGCGCGCCTGGCCAGCGGGCGCATGTGCCGTAGGCTCCCTATGTTGCAATCGAGGCGTGTTTCGGCACTCATTGGCCGTGAGCGTCGACAGCCGTTCCTCCACAAATGTATAAAATACTGGGGTTTTCCAAAGAGCAGTGGGCCGGTGTATGGCAAGGTCACCGTTGCCTCCGTGGGGACGCCCACGTAAAGCTGGCACCTACCGACTGCTGGGCTGAGCTTGCGGCGCAAGACGACACAAGAATGTACAGAATGTACAGATGGTTCTTCTTCTTCTTCACAGTCCTTGGGTCGGTATGTTAATAGGTTTGGGGTTTTTTTGCATTGTAAGATACCCTTAGCGTAACACATGTGTGTAGTTAATAAAATGCTTGCTTCTTCCGCTATAGTCAGTGTGTGTGCGTGTGTGTGTGTTTACCTTCTCGGGAATCCTCGAAGCCACCCTAAAGCAGGTGGTTACTGCTAAGTTTTGCAGTTCTTTGCTCTTATGACTAGATGTTCCTGTCCGCTAGATGAGAACAATGTTGAAACTGGCCACGTGTGATTGAAACTGCCTTAAGCTTCAAGATCAAAGAACAAGGACAAGAATAAAGACTTCAAGGGCAGCCAACGAGAGCTTCAAATGGGTCGGTGGTCGCAAAAGCAGCCCTTCGACTCAAATGGATCCTTCATTGCGCATGATCGAATGTAGGCAGTACTATGATAATCAGTTACAGTCATTTTTATGTATATGTATACTCATCTGATTAATGTGCAATTAGTTATTCTACAGAACCTGTTTGTGCTAAAGCTGTGGTATGCACGCTAGGTGGAACTATCCCCCGTGCATCCAGCGCTGCAACAAAGAACGCCTGCTTTCTAAAACTCCAAAACGAGTCTTGGAGAGTTTCTTCGACCGGCTTTTCGGTATCAGTGTGTCTGGTAAGGCAGTTGTTAATGAATAATTTTTGTTCCTAAGCTAGGACAGACCCATGACGCAATTATGGGACCTGGGAAAGAGAAGCAATGCAGACTTCTTGCACCCGCATTATTTACCCAGTGCATTGCAGGGACACCCACGTAGCGTGATCCGGTGGTAATGGAGGGCAGGGAGCATTTCCTGCCCGTGACACGACGTGTTGGGACAGGGTTTTCTTATGCCGAGTCCTGCTCTTGCTCCTTCCCGCTCCCATCATACCCACAGTTCAGCCTTTTTCTTTTTCTGCGTATGGTGTTAGCTATCTTGCTGCATCCCTATGCGTTCTGTGTCCTTAGGCAGATTATAGCCTGAAGTTAATTCCAGCTTAATGGAAAATGTTGTCAGTTGCCATGGAAATGCCTTACCATGTGATTGTGGTTGTACTTCCTGTTGTGCTTAGGGCTAAAACTGGTAGATGACCCTCATTTTTACACTTTCTTACATCTCTCCTAGAAATATCTGTTACTCGTAACTGTGGTCAGAACATTCAGTCTTCTAACACGGGTCATTTTTTTTTTATGCTGTGATCTTATGCCAGATTATTAAACACTTATGCTAAAGCTTTCTTCAGCAGAGATCCTCAGACTTCCCGGTTTCGTATTTAAGATCTGCAAGCCCAATTCCTGCGGACAGCTGTCACGGAAATGGGTGGGTTTCCATGAGTGAAGAAGATGCCGAAGCTGGTCACTTGCCTTTGCTAGCTGGCTGATACTGAGATAAGAGCTCTAGTATGCAGGAGGTAAGGGCTGCTGTGCCAGGCAGCCCAGCATGGAAAACTGCCCAAGTGCTGGGTGACTCCTGGCCGCAGGGCTGGCAACTGTAAACAGCACCTGCTTTTGCTCAGTGATATATCTGCCATCACTAACAGCTCATTTGGAGACCTGTGCTGGCTCTTTCTTTTGTTCATCATATACATTAGGGCTTCAAGTAATGCGGTTTTGTACAAGCTTATCTATGCTGTTGTCATCGTCAATGAAAAGACTCCCCCACCATCAACAGTGTCCCCTCCAACAATCTTTGGACAATGCTTTCATTGCTGGTAGCTCCACCTGAAGGCCTCCAGAACAATGGAAACACCTGCACTATAAGGTCTTTCACCCGCACAACAAGGTCACCAAGGCCGTTTGATCCTCACGCTCACAGAGTAACATAGAGAATTTGGGTTGGAAGAGACCTCTGGAGGTCTTTAGTCTCACCCCCTAATTAAAGCAGGGCTAACACCAAAGTTAGGACATGTCCCTCAGGGTCTTGTCCAGCTGAACTTCTAATGTTGCCAAAGAAGGAGATTCCCCACCCTCTCTGGCTGCTTCTTCCAGGGCTTATCTGCTCTCATGGCATGCTTCCCTCGGTGCAATGTGTGACACATTCTTTCATTGTGCACCTCTCAGAAAAGACAGGCTTTGGGTAGTGGAAGACAGCAATTAGACCTCCCTCAGCCTTCCTGCTTGGGGAGATGTGGTGCTGGACATTCGTGGTGTGGTGCAGTGTATGGGTGTCATCCTGCTACCTGTTGACAGAGCTGCAGCACCAGCCTGTTGCCGAGCCAGGGCATCCACCTCTTGAAACGAACGGTCCCCAGAGCAGCTTCTCCACACAGACAGGACAGTATAGCCTGTGGCATCCTCTCTAGACATCGTGCTGTCCTCAACCACCCCTGCACCTAGGCACACCTCTTGGGATGCTTACTCGGGGCCAGTGGCGTGGCCCGCAGGCTCATGTGCAACTGCGACCTGGCTATTACTCAATGAACAGCGCCAGGCGCGGATGAATCTATGTCCTGTCTGAAGCACTTCTTTTATTGCGAGCTTTTCTTACAGTTGTGAGCTTGCAACATGAGCATCCCTCGTGCCTACAGACTCTTTTAAGGTCCTTTAAAGGTCCTCACAGTTGCACAGAAAACCGGACAACAACCTTCCTTCTTATGCAGCCTGCTCCTGACAGCCCTCCTCCCTTGGCATCTTGGGACTCCCAGGAACTAGCCCTGGACTGTACTAATTCCCTTCTTCAGAGGAATTGTGTCTCTGTAGCATGAGAGCCAAGGGACTCAGGGAAAGGTGACAACTGGCAGCAAGCTTCCAGTGCTGCCAGGCAGGTCCTACAGCATGCTCTTGGGCAAGAGACAGCTGCTGGCTGGGGCACTGCTGGGACCCCGGGGCTGTACAGTGGATGTTCAGTTGTGCCTGAACACAACTGGGATGGGGATCCTGCAGCATCTGGCTATCTGTGCCACTTATCCTCTGGGAGTCAGAAAACAAACTGCTCAAGAACAGTTTTTAATAATGCAGGTGTGGCCAGAGTTGTCAGTGGCTCGGGATTTTTACAGAATACAGAAAAGAGAAAGTTCGACCCAGGATACCCCTCTCCAAGAAGAGCCTTCATAAGGGTGAGCAACTCTGAGGAAGTGACAGGAAGTTGCCAAAGAGCCTGGAAAACCTGGAGCCGCTTGGAATGGGAACCAGTTAACATGATGAAAACGCTTTAGCCTAGGTCACTGGCAAACCTGACTTTGTGGTAACAATCCGTTGGGATGCAGAGGGCTAAGCAGATTGCATTGTCTTCCTGGCCCCAGTCAGTGCTGGTAATTCTTCTTTGTCCCCCACATCCTGAGCCTTGTCCTTGATCAAAAGAACTTTGCGAGATGAACCTGCTTTCATTGGTTCAAAAGCTCAGAGGTACACAAGAGGGAAAAAAAGGAGCAAGAAACAAGCAACGTGTTCAAGAGGAGAGATCAGCAAACTGTCTTTAACTCTAGCTCAGAGCTTGCTCTTTGAAGCTGGGGGGATGCAAAGCACTAAACTGGAATACCATGGTCTTACGCAAATAACATGTTTCTCTTCTTGCCTTCATATACCAAAGCCATAATGTACTTTACCTCTTTGAACCAGCAAAGATGCAACGTAAACACAGTCTTATGGCTATTTTTCAGTGAAACAAACTTTTTTGGGGGAAAGGTCAGGTCACAGAGGCAAAACCACCGGTGCAAAAGATGCAGCGATAGCATCTCATCTCAGCGTTAACTTCACTTTCCAAAGATCCATCATTAGGCAAAGAAGGTTCTGGTAGCTTTGCGCATCACGGAAGAACCGGCCATGTCCTGCACAGTCTAACTGAAAACGGGGAGAAGCCTGAGCTTCTCTAGCGCTTCGACATAGTTAGGCAGCTCTTTCGATGCGACAATTATTGAAAAGCTTGCAAATCTTCGCCCATACACCATCATTGAATTTCCACTGGAGGTGTACCAAATACAGCTATGAGTGCACATCTTCTGCCACACGGTGGCCATCAGCCACTACTTCTTATAGCGCCAGGGTCTACAGCCAAACAGCCCTTCCGCCCCCCTTGCTTGACTTGCGACACATTGCAATTGCCCGCTCCTGGGATCTAAAAAAGTGACCGGCATTTACGGGCAACGATACCCTCGAGAGCAGATTCCCAGGGGACCTTGCTAACTAGCTCCTTGAGCAGCCTAAAGTCTGCTCTCCCAGAATCCAGGGGAGTAGCTCTGCGGACAGGGTTTCCCATATCGCCAACGATTTTAAACTCGACCATTTTCTGATCACTATGGCCAAGACAGCCACCAATCATCACTTCACCCACAAGACCCTCTCTATGTACGAACAACAGGCCTAGGAGGGCACCCTTCCTAGTCGGCTCCCGTAGTACCCGTATCAAAGAGTTGTCTTCAACGTGGGCTTCAGGAATTTCCCGGGCCTGTTCATGTCTGCTCTGTGACAGCCCCAGTTCGCAGCTGGGCAGCTGGAGCCGCCCATAAGGACGACACAGGGCGACTGATCCAGAGATTTCCCGTGATTCCTCATGGATTCATACGTTGGCGTCCTCATCCTGGCTGGGTGATCCATAGCAGACTCCTGCAAGGACGTCCGCTTTATTAGCTTTTCCCCTAATCTTTACGCAGAGGCTCTCAACCATGTCGTCCCCAGCTGCAAGCGCTGTACAGTCCGACCCCTCCTTTACATACAGCGCTGCCCCTCCGCCTCGCCTGCCCTGCCTCTCTCTCCTGAAGAGCCTGGAAGGGTCCGTCACTGCACTCCAGTCACAGGACTCTTCCCAGCAAGTGTCCCTTAGGCCAGCGATGTCGTTGCTCTGGGACCGAGCCGAGGCCTCTAGCTCCTCCTGTCTCTTCCTCGCACCGCGCGCTTGAGCCCACAAACGTTTCAAACGCGCTCCTGTGTCCTCGGCACATCGTGGAGCAGAGCGAAAGCTCTGCGCACCGTTCCTCCAACATTGTCGCGCCATCCCTAGCTTATCACTAGCAGGACTGATTTTACCCCTTCCCCCCTCCAAACCTAGTTTAAAGCTCTTTCAGTCAGCCCCGCTCGCTCGTGAGCAAAAATACTTTTCCCCCCTTGAGAATGGGGGAATCTTGTCAGGCCCCAGCAGGCCTGGTGTCGCGTAGACCATCCCATGGTTGAAAAACTCCAAATTCTGGCAGTGACGCTAGCCTCGGAGCCAGGTGCCGATACGCTGCGTCCGCCTGTGTGTTTCGATGTCATTCCCTCCAGCTGGGAGGACAGAGGAGAATACTACCTGTGCTCCTGACCCCTCTACCAATCTGCCCGAGGCCCTCAAGTCTCTTTTGCTCGCCCTTGGAATTCTCATCACGACTTCCTTGGTACCCACACGAAAAAGCAAAAGCGGCTAACAGTGAGGGCCGTACAAGGCTCACGAGTTTCCCGGGAACGCCTTCAACCCGAGCCGCAGGGAGGCAGGCGGCTTCCCAAAAAGGCAGGTCTGGTCGGCAGACCGGGGCAGGAGTGAATGAATTCTTTACGTTGCTTTGCCTGGGCGTGTAGCTCGTGCTCTACCTACTGAACTGTCCTCTCTCAACCCGCAAGCTTTCCCACTTTTACCCTTCAGATTCTCTCCACCGTGCCACTGCGGGCAAGGCACTGAGGAGCTGCGTGATGATGCTAAGCTGCCTGCTGGCATTAACCCGCAGCACCTGGGAAGCCAAAGCCCAGTGAATCACTGAGACCAGAGCCCACTGCACCAGCTCTTCTGCAAGATGCTCCCCGACGCCGTGGCAGCTGAGCTGTCAGCACCCTATGCCCGCATTCCCCAACCCAGAGACGCACGGACACTCACGGACACGGCCTTTGTCCAAACAAGAGATTTATTGACACCTTTGCGCACGGTGGATCTCCCGGAGGGAATGGACTCTCCGGCCACGTCCTGCTGCTGGTAACGCTGGTCTCTGCCTACTCGACGCTCAGCAAGGTGTCCAAGCCATCTTGCTGCACCACAAATGTCATCACAATCAGCAGGGGACTATTGGAAGCGTTCGTCAGCCGGAGCTTGCAGGAGCGCCTGGAGGGCAGCACGGTTAAGCGGTGGTGTCTCGACTGAGGCAAAAGCTTCCAGGATGCTTTTACCAAGAACTGGAACCAGCGGGTGGTTTTCTCCATGTCTAGGTAGGGGCCGGTGCAGAGGGTGCCTAGGAGGCTGGGACTCTGATTTTTCCTCAGCTTCTCCTCGGGGTGGTGCAGGAAGCACAGCATGTCCTCCACCAGCTGCTCCCTCGTGCAGGTGCACTCCAGCTCCACGCGGAGCCTGGAGTTCCTCGCTGGACTCTCCCCCCTGTTGCCCAACTCCAGGTGGAAGGAGTGCCCACGGGGCGGGTTCAGGGGCACGAGCAGGTTGTAGGCAGCATCATCCTTACAGAGACTCCAACCTTCTAAGGCGCTTCTCAAAACGACAGCTGGCTTCAGTCGCGGCATAAAACTATTCCTGGAAAGCGTTTGGCACATATGGAGAAGTTCATCCACCATCTTATCCACCATCATGAACGATTCTGGCAGGTCCAGGAGGCGCTTGAGCGAAATTCTGCCCACATCCACTGCAACACAGGAATTTACTTCTTCCTCCTCCTTAGCCGCCTCCTTGCTACTGCTGGCTGGCTGACGGCTCCTTTTCCTGAGCCACCAGCAGAGCCCGAAGAGCAGGAGCAGGACTCGAGCAACAGCCGGGAACTGCCACTGCTCCAAGGCAGCAAAGAGCAGGGCTCCCCAGGCAAAGCCGCTCTGCTCCAGCTCCTGCAGAGCATTCCGGATGATGCTTTGCACAACCAGGCCGAAGAATTGTCTGGCAGCCATGGCCTGCAGGAGGAGGGAGAGAAGGGGTTCAGTGGGGCTGGGAGGGAGGGAGCTGGCGTCGGGGGGAGCAGGGCCGGGAGCCGCAGGGAGCTGGGGGCAGGTAGGAGAGGGGGCGAGGCAGCTGGGAGGCAGCAAGGCCTGCGCCCAGCCCCGGTGGAGGCCGAGAACCCACCCCCCCGGGGGCCCGCGTTTCTGCCCCGGCCCTCGTCCAGCCCAGCCTCCCCCCGCCTGCGCACTCACCGCTCGCCCAGGCTGTACTGGGGCAGCGCTGCCGGCTGGTGCCTTTTATACCCCCCCCCATTGTGACTCGGCCCCTCTGATGTCACAGGTGCCGGAGCGCATCACAGGCACGCCCGCCGGCCAGCCCCGGCCTTCGGCCTCACCCCGGCTCAGCGACTCCCGGCTGCCCTGGAGGACTGGTGAAGGCTGGGCTCGAGTTCGTTTTCTTCACGGGAGCTTGCGTGCTGCTTCATTTCGGATCGCTTGCCGTCTGCCTGCCGACGGCAATCTCACAATCAATCACGGAACGTCCTGAGTTGGAAGGGACCCCCGAGGGTCATCGAGTCCAACCCCTGACTCCGCACTGGGCAACCTCAAATATGTATCCTAGGATGAGAGTATGTGCAAACGCCGGCGGGCGTGCCTGTGATGCGCTCTGGCCCCTATGACATCAGAGGGGCCGAGTCACAATGGGGGGGGGGTATAAAAGGCACCAGCCGGCAGCGCTGCCCCAGTACAGCCTGGGCGAGCGGTGAGTGCGCAGGCGGGGGGAGGCTGGGCTGGACGAGGGCCGGGGCAGAAACGCGGGCCCCCGGGGGGGTGGGTTCTCGGCCTGCACCGAGGGCCCAGCCGCTGGCGGGAGCACCTCGGGCAGGGCACGGTGCCGCCGCCACCGGGGCTGGGCGCAGGCCTTGCTGCCTCCCAGCTGCCTCGCCCCCTCTCCTACCTGCCCCCAGCTCCCTGCGGCTCCCGGCCCTGCTGCCCCCGACGCCAGCTCCCTCCCTCCCAGCCCCACTGAACCCCTTCTCTCCCTCCTCCTGCAGGCCATGGCTGTGATACAATTCTTCACAATTCTTCTGGTTGTGCAAAGCATCCTCTGGAATGCTCATGTGGTCCACGATGAGCTGGATGAGGCCACACGCGAGCGCATGCGGCTGCGTGGGTGGTATCTCAGCCGGAAGATGACTCGGATGCTGCAGGAGCTGGAGCAGGGGACGCAGGAGCTGGAGCAGAGGACCCAGGAGCAGAGCGGCTTTGCCTGGGGAGCCCTGCTCTTTGCTGCCTTGCAGCAGTGGCAGTTCTGGGCCGTTGCTGGAGTCCTGCTCCTGCTCTTCAGGCTCTGCTGGTGGCTCAGGAAAAGGAGCCATGAGGTGGACAGCAGCAGTGACGAGGAGAGCTCTAGCAGTGACAGGGAGCAGGTGGAAGAGGAGGCAGAAGAAGGCGACAGTGACAGTGAGAATGATCTGGGAAGGTATTTTGAGGAGCACATACAGTGGCCGGTTCAGAACCTAGCCAGGGACTATCAGGTGGTGAAGAACATCGTTGACAGCTTCATCCTTGTCTTCAGAGAAATCTTGTTAAATAGTTTCTTCCCAGTGCTGCAACCCGCCATCGGGGTGGGCAGTGCCTTCGAAGGTTGGAGTCCCCGCGAGGAAGACATCATCTACCGCCTGCTCGTGCCCCTGAAGCCCCCCCATGGGCACGCCTTCCACCTGGAGTTGGGCAACAGGGGGGAGACGCCAGCGAGGAACTTCTGCGTCCGCGTGGAGCTGGAGTGCACCTGCACGAGGGAGCAGCTGGCAGGAGAGATGCTGTGCTTCCTGCACCAGCCCGAGGAGGAGCTTAGGAGGGATCAGGGTCCCAGCCTCCTACACACCCTCTGCACTGGCTCCTACCTAGATGTGCAGAAAACTGCCCGCTGGTTCTATCAGCTGGTGCAAGCATCCTGGGTGGTTTTGCCTCAGTCATCCACATGGCGTCTAACCATGCTGCCCTCTAGTCGCTCCTGCAAATTCCAGGTGACAGAACGCAACAACAAAACCCACATTATTGAGATGATGTTTGGGGTGCAGCAAGGCAATTCGGACATCTTCGTGAGCAGCCAGAATACGGAGGCCATCTTCACCCCAAGCACGACGTGGCCAGAGAGCTACGCTGTGGCAGAGGCGAAGTTCTTCAGGCATATGGCCAGGCAGGTCCCGCATGACAGCTTCCACCTCAGATGCCTGCAGGCCTGCGCCCGCATCCTGGTGGGCATAGGCTTTTCCACCTATACCCTGAAGACAGTTGTGATGCACCTCCTGACCACCATACCCCTGTCAGGCTGGCGCAGGAGGCATTTTGTGCGGCGGATGGAGGATATCATGCAATACCTGCACCGCTGCCTGGAGGAGAAACGCCTCGACCACTTCTTCTTCGGCAACGAGAGGGTGCCTGAGGAGATAGTCTTGCCCCCAGCCTTCCAAACGGCCGAACCACTCAACCTCTTCCAGCACCTGGTACAGGATCCGGCCGCCCACGACGAGGCAATGCGTGAGTATAGGGATCTGCGAGAACGGCTCACAAGACTGCTGTTCTACGGACACTGAAAGAGATCTTCACACACAGAGCTGTGTTTGCGGGACTCACAGCTGATGGCAGACTACCACCTCATACCAGACTACCACCTCATACCGCAGGGAAAAAGAGGGAAGAATGCGGGACACAGAAAGTAAAGGGAAAACCCTGTAAAGCAGCCCTCTGTCAAGACTGTCAGTGTTCTCCTCTAGGCAGTCTCCCCAGCGCGGCAGATAGTGGTGACTACAGCGGCTACAAAGCCGATGTTCATCGTCCTTTCCCCTCACAGTCGCGGCCATGGTGGCGATTTCACATGGGCCCAGAAATTCTTCCTGGCAGCTCCAGCTGTGCGGGGACTAAGCGAAAGGCAGCGCTGATGTGCCTCTGTGTGCCTCAGACTGCAGTCTGGACAGAGAAAGCGCCCATGCTAGACGCTTCCTGAGGAGCTGGTGCTGCGGAACTGAGCACGCTGGACACGGAGAACACGCTCCTCAATTGGCAGTGGCAATCGCTGCCCCAGCTTTCCTACACAGCAAAAGCACACGCTGCGGAGTGGGACCCGATGCAGCCGACGGGGCCATTGCAAGGAGCCTTGCGACAGAGATGCCTGTTACCACGCGGGCAGCGACCGCCCTCCCTCTCTGAGAGAGTCCATTCCCTCCGGGAGATCCACCGTGCGCAAAGGTGTCAATAAATCTCTTGTTTGGACAAAGGCCGTGTCCGTGAGTGTCCGTGCGTCTCTGGGTCGGGGAATGCGGGCATAGGGTGCTGACAGCTCAGCTGCCACGGGTCGGGGAGCATCTTGCAGAAGAGCTGGTGCAGTGGGCTCTGGTCTCAGTGATTCACTGGGCTTTGGCTTCCCAGGTGCTGCGGGTTAATGCCAGCAGGCAGCTTGGCATCATCACGCAGCTCCTCAGTGCCTTGCCCGCAGTGGCACGGTGGAGAGAATCTGAAGGGTAAAAGTGGGAAAGCTTGCGGGTTGAGAGAGGACAGTTCAGTAGGTAGAGCACGAGCTACACGCCCAGGCAAAGCAACGTAAAGAATTCATTCACTCCTGCCCCGGTCTGCCGACCAGACCTGCCTTTTTGGGAAGCCGCCTGCCTCCCTGCGGCTCGGGTTGAAGGCGTTCCCGGGAAACTCGTGAGCCTTGTACGGCCCTCACTGTTAGCCGCTTTTGCTTTTTCGTGTGGGTACCAAGGAAGTCGTGATGAGAATTCCAAGGGCGAGCAAAAGAGACTTGAGGGCCTCGGGCAGATTGGTAGAGGGGTCAGGAGCACAGGTAGTATTCTCCTCTGTCCTCCCAGCTGGAGGGAATGACATCGAAACACACAGGCGGACGCAGCGTATCGGCACCTGGCTCCGAGGCTAGCGTCACTGCCAGAATTTGGAGTTTTTCAACCATGGGATGGTCTACGCGACACCAGGCCTGCTGGGGCCTGACAAGATTCCCCCATTCTCAAGGGGGGAAAAGTATTTTTGCTCACGAGCGAGCGGGGCTGACTGAAAGAGCTTTAAACTAGGTTTGGAGGGGGGAAGGGGTAAAATCAGTCCTGCTAGTGATAAGCTAGGGATGGCGCGACAATGTTGGAGGAACGGTGCGCAGAGCTTTCGCTCTGCTCCACGATGTGCCGAGGACACAGGAGCGCGTTTGAAACGTTTGTGGGCTCAAGCGCGCGGTGCGAGGAAGAGACAGGAGGAGCTAGAGGCCTCGGCTCGGTCCCAGAGCAACGACATCGCTGGCCTAGGGGACACTTGCTGGGAAGAGTCCTGTGACTGGAGTGCAGTGACGGACCCTTCCAGGCTCTTCAGGAGAGAGAGGCAGGGCAGGCGAGGCGGAGGGGCAGCGCTGTATGTAAAGGAGGGGTCGGACTGTACAGCGCTTGCAGCTGGGGACGACATGGTTGAGAGCCTCTGCGTAAAGATTAGGGGAAAAGCTAATAAAGCGGACGTCCTTGCAGGAGTCTGCTATGGATCACCCAGCCAGGATGAGGACGCCAACGTATGAATCCATGAGGAATCACGGGAAATCTCTGGATCAGTCGCCCTGTGTCGTCCTTATGGGCGGCTCCAGCTGCCCAGCTGCGAACTGGGGCTGTCACAGAGCAGACATGAACAGGCCCGGGAAATTCCTGAAGCCCACGTTGAAGACAACTCTTTGATACGGGTACTACGGGAGCCGACTAGGAAGGGTGCCCTCCTAGGCCTGTTGTTCGTACATAGAGAGGGTCTTGTGGGTGAAGTGATGATTGGTGGCTGTCTTGGCCATAGTGATCAGAAAATGGTCGAGTTTAAAATCGTTGGCGATATGGGAAACCCTGTCCGCAGAGCTACTCCCCTGGATTCTGGGAGAGCAGACTTTAGGCTGCTCAAGGAGCTAGTTAGCAAGGTCCCCTGGGAATCTGCTCTCGAGGGTATCGTTGCCCGTAAATGCCGGTCACTTTTTAAGAGCCGTTTCTTAAGGGCACAGGAGCGGGCAATTGCAATGCGTCGCAAGTCAAGCAAGAGGGGCAGAAGGGTGGCTTGGCTGACCAGGGGTCTCCTTTGGGAACTTAGGCGGCCGACGGGAAGGTATGGGCTCTGGAAAGGGATCTGGGGCGTCTTGGTTGGTGGTAAGCGCGGTAGGAGTCAACAACGTGCCCTGGCGGCCCAACAGGCCAGCCATCTCCTGGGGCGCGTTAGGCACAGTAGAGGTAGCCGGGGGAAAGAAGGGATTGACCCACCACGCTCAGGAGGGGTGCGGCCTCACCTCACGTACCGTGTGCAGCTTTGGGCTCCACAATGTAAGCAGGACGTAAAGATATTAGAACGTGTCCAAAGGAGGGCAGCGAAGACAGTGAAAGGACTAGCGGGCATGTCCTGATGAGGTGCAGCTGGGGACGCTGGGTTTGTTCAGCCTAGAGGAGAGGAGACCGAGGGCTGGCCTCATGGCTGCCTACAACTTCCTCAGGACGGGGAGCGGAGAGGGAGGTGCCGATCTCTTCTCCCTGGGGTCCGGTGATAGGACACGAAGGAATGGCTTAAAGCTGCGTCAAGGGAAGTTCCGACTGGATAGCAGGAAAAAGTTCTTCAGCGAGAGGGTGGTCAAGCAGTGGAACAAGCCCCTCCCCGGAAAGGGTCACGGCCCCAAGCCTGTTGGTATTCAAGAAGCAAGTGGACAATGCTCTCAGAGATATGAGAGAGAGTTGCGGTGAAGGGAGTTACATCTAGCTGGCGGCCGGTCACAAGTGGTGTTCTCCAGGGCTCAGTATTGGGGTGAGTTCTGTTCAATATCTTTACCAATGATCCGCATGAGGGGATCGAGCGCACGCTCAGTCAGTTTGCAGATGACACTGAGCTGGGCGGGAGTGTTGATCTGCTTGAGGGTAGAAAGGCTCGACAGAGGGATCTGGACAGGCTGGATCGATGGGCTGAGGCCAACTGTATGGGATTCAACAAGGCCAAGTGCCGGGTCCTGCGCTTGGGTTTTAACAGCCCCACACAATGCTATAGGCTTGGGGAAGAGTGGCTGGAAAGCTGCCTGGCGGAAAAGGACCTGGGGGTGTCAGCTGACGGCCGGCAGCGTGCCCAGGTGGCCAAGAAGGCCAGGAGCATCCTGGCTTGTATCAGAAATAGCGTGGCCAGCAGGATTAGGGAAGCGATCATCCCGCCCTGGCCTCGGCACTGGTGAGACCTCACCTCGACTAGCATGTTCAGTTTTGGGCCCCTCGCTACAGGAAAGTCATTGAGGTGCTGGAGCGCGTCCAAAGAAGAGCAGCGAAGCCGGGGAAGGGTGTAGAGAACAGGCCTTTTGAGGAGCGGCTGAGGGAGCTGGGGTTGTTTAGCCTGGAGAACAGGAGGCTGAGGGGGGGAGGGAGACCTTATCGCTCTCTACCACTACCAGAAAGGAGGTTGTGGGTGTCGGTCGCTTTTCTCAGGCAGGAAGCGATAGGAGGAGAGGAGTTGCTGGGGCGTGTTCAGAGAAGGGCAACCAAGTTGGTGAGGGGCCTGGAGCATAAGTCTTATGAGGAGCGGCTGAGGGAGCTGGGGCTGTTTAGTCTAGAGAAGAGGAGGCTGAGGGGAGACCTTATAGCTCTCTACGAGTACCTGAAGGGGGGTTGCAGTGAGGTGGGTGCTGGTCTCTCCAGGGGGCTGGAGATAGGACGAGAGGAAATGGCCTCACGTCGCGGCAAGGGAGATTGAGGGTGTGGCAACTATTAAAGTACCCTTTTCTATTGTGGATTTAAATAATTGGAAAGTAGCACCTGGGAGCTATCAAGAAAACGCTGATCAAACAGCCCACGCTTTTGAAACAATGATTCAGACTCAGGATCCTGATTGGAAAGATGCTAGGAAATATACTAATATGGATCCTGAGTCTGAAGAAGGAAGAGCTCAATTGGCTCCTTTATTTATAGGTCAATCCTCTGATGATATCAGAAGGAAATTACAAGAATTACAAGGAGCAGATTCTCGAGATTGGGGAAAATTATTAGAAGTTGCTTGGGTGGCATACAGAAATAGAGATGAATTACAGAGTAAAATGAATGCAAGGTTAGTAGCTGCTCTGGAAGTAGGAGCTGGCGTGGGACAAAGGAGAGGAACTGGACTGGGGTCACCAGTGGGATTAAACCAGCCCCTGGGACCGAATCAGCGTGCATACTGTAAACAAGAAGGTCACTGGAAAGGGGAATGGCCCCTGAGACCTACAAGGTCACAAGTGACCCCAATTTCGACCGCACAATCTCAGCAAGTTCCCCCTTTCTTAGGGAAGTTGAGTGAAAGTATCTGACAGGGACCGGAGGGGAGTCTCCCAGCAGAACCTCTGGTTACAGCTAACCTGGGAGAACATAAAATTGAATTTTTAGTTGACACTGGAGCCACCTTTTCGGTTTTAAACACCTTAGAGGGGGAGTTAAGTTCTGAAGGAATTAGTGTTGTTGGTGCGACAGGTGAACGAGAGGCTAGACCCTTCTCTAAGCCTTTGACAATGAAATTAGGAAAGCAATGGGTCACTCATCGGTTTCTGTATTTGCCAAATTCTCCTAAACCCCTGTTAGGGAGAGACCTACTTGAGAAACTGGAAGCAGAAATTAAATTTAAAAATGGTGAGATTAAGATTTAAATTTAAAAATGGTGAGATTAAAATTTTAATTCCAGAAACTAAACATATCGAAGCAGTGGCTTTGTTGTTACAGGACGGCTACCGAAAGCAGAGGATCATACCGGTCGAAGTAAATAATGCTGTCATTCCAATCGTCTGGGCTGGGGAAGTTCCTGGTAAATCCAAAAGAGCAGAGCCTGTGAGAATTGATTTAAAGCCAGGATCGAGTCCGGTAAGAATTAAACAATACCCCCTAAAACTGGAAAGCCGGAAAGAGTTAGTACCGATAACACAAAAGTTTCTAAAGTACAAATTGTTAATAGAATGTGAATCCAAATATAACACCCCAACCTTGCCTGTTAAAAAGGCTAATGGAAAAGATTACAGGTTAGTTCAAGACCTCAGAGCGATAAATCAAATAGTACAAGATATTCACCCGGTAGTAGCAAATCCTTATACTTTGTTAACAACCCTAACGGAGAAACAAGAACGGTTCACAGTGTTAGGCTTGAAAGGTGCCTTTTTCTGTATTGCCTTGGATCCCAATAGTCAAGAGCTTTTTGCTTTTGAATGGGAAAATCCTGAGACTGGGAGAAAAACACAATATACATGGACAGTCTTGCCTCAAGGCTTTAAGAACAGCCCTGCCATTTTTGGAAGTCAATTGGCACGAGAATTAGAGATTTGGAAGAAAGAAAATAATCAAGGAATCTTGTTGCAATATGTGGATGACCTGTTAATTGCAGCTGAGACAGAAGATTGTTTACCCTGCTGTGTTTTTAACAACTGATCAAGTTGAAGGAGAACTGGAACATGACTGCCTGCAGACAATTGAAGAAGTCTACTCCAGCCAACCGGGTCTCCGAGGTGTGCCACTGGAAGAAGCAGATTGGAAACTATATACCGACGGAAGCAGTTTCATCCGTGAAGGAGAACGTTTATCAGGATATGCGGTAACCACTGCTGAGAAGGTAATTGAATCACGAGCTTTGCCTTCAAATGTATCTGCCCAAAAGGCTGAATTGATAGCTCTTACTCGAGCACTGGAACTAAGTCAAGGAAAGCGAATCGACATTTGGACAGACTCAAAGTATGCTTTTGGGGTAGTACATGCACATGGAGCAATATGGAAAGAAAGAGGACTGTTATCTGCACAAGGAACCACCACTCAGCATGCAGAACAAATACTGAAATTGTTAGAAGCCATTCAAAAGCCAACAGCAGTCACGATAACGCACTGTAAAGCACATCAGCCAGGTAGGACTGTCCTTGAAACAGGTAACCGATTGGCTGATAGAGCTGCTAAAGAGGCTGCAGAAAAAGGCATCCTAGGACTAGTTCCAGAGGAAAGTGTAAGTTTACCGAAAGATGCTCCAAATTATAATGAAAAAGGTGAAGAATTAATTATTAAATTGCAGGCTAATAAAAATGAAACAGGATGGGCTGTAACACCACCAGGTCAAATAATAGTCCTACCCACAATAATGAGAGAAGTTGCCCGGGCTGAAAATAACAAAGTACATTAGGGAACAGAAAACCTTGTTAAACATTTACAAACGTGTATTTTGAATAGAGATATGACAAAAGTTATTTGAATAATTACAATTGGGTGTGAAATTTGTATACGCAATAATCCCCAAACCAATAATAAAGTCACTTTGGGAATTACGAAACAAGGAAATTCTCCAGGAAAATGTTGGCAAATTGATTTTACAGAATTGCTTCAAAAAGAGGGATGTTGCTGTATCCTAGTTCTAGTTGATACCGTTACTGGGTAGCCTGAAGCTTTCCCTCGTCGCACCAACGAAACAAGAGAAGTATTTATCATCGTTGTTATAATCCGCATCACTTCTAGCTGTCTTAAACGAGCTGTGACACAATCTATGTTCAAGTGAGACTACTAAAAGAGTTAGTAGCCTGAAACAGAAAGGGGGGAATTGATAGCATATTTCCATACGTTCTGTATGGTGTATCTAAATATTCTGATGGTTTTAATATTTTGTACCAGCCGTGGAAACTGGTTTGCTGCTAGGTGACTGTAAAAGTGAGATTTGGTAAATAATTATTAGAAATCTTATACTAACACTATGACTGAAACAATAGACAAAAGTATAGCCAAGCAATTAACTAGCAGAGGTGGTGTGTACAGAAGGGTTAAAAGATGGAATTTTGGTCCGTGGATGAACACTGAGTAAGAAGTAGATAACTAAAAAACGCAGTCAGCACAGGGAGCAGATAGTTTATTGTCTATTGTTTGAAATGCTGACCATGGGGATAAGAAAGTAGAGCAATGTTAGGGGAGGTAGTACATGCAATAACGGAGGAATACAAGGCACCACACATAATTTTGCTTACCTTGCAAAAGTCCTGCTGTTGGTTAGAGCATCGTGACTGATGGATTATGGTAATTTGCCGTGTGCCCATGAACCAACAGAAGGGATGGCTATGGCACGTGCAGCGCGCCTGGCCAGCGGGCGCATGTGCCGTAGGCTCCCTATGTTGCAATCGAGGCGTGTTTCGGCACTCATTGGCCGTGAGCGTCGACAGCCGTTCCTCCACAAATGTATAAAATACTGGGGTTTTCCAAAGAGCAGTGGGCCGGTGTATGGCAAGGTCACCGTTGCCTCCGTGGGGACGCCCACGTAAAGCTGGCACCTACCGACTGCTGGGCTGAGCTTGCGGCGCAAGACGACACAAGAATGTACAGAATGTACAGATGGTTCTTCTTCTTCTTCACAGTCCTTGGGTCGGTATGTTAATAGGTTTGGGGTTTTTTTGCATTGTAAGATACCCTTAGCGTAACACATGTGTGTAGTTAATAAAATGCTTGCTTCTTCCGCTATAGTCAGTGTGTGTGCGTGTGTGTGTGTTTACCTTCTCGGGAATCCTCGAAGCCACCCTAAAGCAGGTGGTTACTGCTAAGTTTTGCAGTTCTTTGCTCTTATGACTAGATGTTCCTGTCCGCTAGATGAGAACAATGTTGAAACTGGCCACGTGTGATTGAAACTGCCTTAAGCTTCAAGATCAAAGAACAAGGACAAGAATAAAGACTTCAAGGGCAGCCAACGAGAGCTTCAAATGGGTCGGTGGTCGCAAAAGCAGCCCTTCGACTCAAATGGATCCTTCATTGCGCATGATCGAATGTAGGCAGTACTATGATAATCAGTTACAGTCATTTTTATGTATATGTATACTCATCTGATTAATGTGCAATTAGTTATTCTACAGAACCTGTTTGTGCTAAAGCTGTGGTATGCACGCTAGGTGGAACTATCCCCCGTGCATCCAGCGCTGCAACAAAGAACGCCTGCTTTCTAAAACTCCAAAACGAGTCTTGGAGAGTTTCTTCGACCGGCTTTTCGGTATCAGTGTGTCTGGTAAGGCAGTTGTTAATGAATAATTTTTGTTCCTAAGCTAGGACAGACCCATGACGCAATTATGGGACCTGGGAAAGAGAAGCAATGCAGACTTCTTGCACCCGCATTATTTACCCAGTGCATTGCAGGGACACCCACGTAGCGTGATCCGGTGGTAATGGAGGGCAGGGAGCATTTCCTGCCCGTGACACGACGTGTTGGGACAGGGTTTTCTTATGCCGAGTCCTGCTCTTGCTCCTTCCCGCTCCCATCATACCCACAGTTCAGCCTTTTTCTTTTTCTGCGTATGGTGTTAGCTATCTTGCTGCATCCCTATGCGTTCTGTGTCCTTAGGCAGATTATAGCCTGAAGTTAATTCCAGCTTAATGGAAAATGTTGTCAGTTGCCATGGAAATGCCTTACCATGTGATTGTGGTTGTACTTCCTGTTGTGCTTAGGGCTAAAACTGGTAGATGACCCTCATTTTTACACTTTCTTACATCTCTCCTAGAAATATCTGTTACTCGTAACTGTGGTCAGAACATTCAGTCTTCTAACACGGGTCATTTTTTTTTTATGCTGTGATCTTATGCCAGATTATTAAACACTTATGCTAAAGCTTTCTTCAGCAGAGATCCTCAGACTTCCCGGTTTTGTATTTAAGATCTGCAAGCCCAATTCCTGCGGACAGCTGTCACGGAAATGGGTGGGTTTCCATGAGTGAAGAAGATGCCGAAGCTGGTCACTTGCCTTTGCTAGCTGGCTGATACTGAGATAAGAGCTCTAGTATGCAGGAGGTAAGGGCTGCTGTGCCAGGCAGCCCAGCATGGAAAACTGCCCAAGTGCTGGGTGACTCCTGGCCGCAGGGCTGGCAACTGTAAACAGCACCTGCTTTTGCTCAGTGATATATCTGCCATCACTAACAGCTCATTTGGAGACCTGTGCTGGCTCTTTCTTTTGTTCATCATATACATTAGGGCTTCAAGTAATGCGGTTTTGTACAAGCTTATCTATGCTGTTGTCATCGTCAATGAAAAGACTCCCCCACCATCAACAGTGTCCCCTCCAACAATCTTTGGACAATGCTTTCATTGCTGGTAGCTCCACCTGAAGGCCTCCAGAACAATGGAAACACCTGCACTATAAGGTCTTTCACCCGCACAACAAGGTCACCAAGGCCGTTTGATCCTCACGCTCACAGAGTAACATAGAGAATTTGGGTTGGAAGAGACCTCTGGAGGTCTTTAGTCTCACCCCCTAATTAAAGCAGGGCTAACACCAAAGTTAGGACATGTCCCTCAGGGTCTTGTCCAGCTGAACTTCTAATGTTGCCAAAGAAGGAGATTCCCCACCCTCTCTGGCTGCTTCTTCCAGGGCTTATCTGCTCTCATGGCATGCTTCCCTCGGTGCAATGTGTGACACATTCTTTCATTGTGCACCTCTCAGAAAAGACAGGCTTTGGGTAGTGGAAGACAGCAATTAGATCTCCCTCAGCCTTCCTGCTTGGGGAGATGTGGTGCTGGACATTCGTGGTGTGGTGCAGTGTATGGGTGTCATCCTGCTACCTGTTGACAGAGCTGCAGCACCAGCCTGTTGCCGAGCCAGGGCATCCACCTCTTGAAACGAACGGTCCCCAGAGCAGCTTCTCCACACAGACAGGACAGTATAGCCTGTGGCATCCTCTCTAGACATCGTGCTGTCCTCAACCACCCCTGCACCTAGGCACACCTCTTGGGATGCTTACTCGGGGCCAGTGGCGTGGCCCGCAGGCTCATGTGCAACTGCGACCTGGCTATTACTCAATGAACAGCGCCAGGCGCGGATGAATCTATGTCCTGTCTGAAGCACTTCTTTTATTGCGAGCTTTTCTTACAGTTGTGAGCTTGCAACATGAGCATCCCTCGTGCCTACAGACTCTTTTAAGGTCCTTTAAAGGTCCTCACAGTTGCACAGAAAACCGGACAACAACCTTCCTTCTTATGCAGCCTGCTCCTGACAGCCCTCCTCCCTTGGCATCTTGGGACTCCCAGGAACTAGCCCTGGACTGTACTAATTCCCTTCTTCAGAGGAATTGTGTCTCTGTAGCATGAGAGCCAAGGGACTCAGGGAAAGGTGACAACTGGCAGCAAGCTTCCAGTGCTGCCAGGCAGGTCCTACAGCATGCTCTTGGGCAAGAGACAGCTGCTGGCTGGGGCACTGCTGGGACCCCGGGGCTGTACAGTGGATGTTCAGTTGTGCCTGAACACAACTGGGATGGGGATCCTGCAGCATCTGGCTATCTGTGCCACTTATCCTCTGGGAGTCAGAAAACAAACTGCTCAAGAACAGTTTTTAATAATGCAGGTGTGGCCAGAGTTGTCAGTGGCTCGGGATTTTTACAGAATACAGAAAAGAGAAAGTTCGACCCAGGATACCCCTCTCCAAGAAGAGCCTTCATAAGGGTGAGCAACTCTGAGGAAGTGACAGGAAGTTGCCAAAGAGCCTGGAAAACCTGGAGCCGCTTGGAATGGAAACCAGTTAACATGATGAAAACGCTTTAGCCTAGGTCACTGGCAAACCTGACTTTGTGGTAACAATCCGTTGGGATGCAGAGGGCTAAGCAGATTGCATTGTCTTCCTGGCCCCAGTCAGTGCTGGTAATTCTTCTTTGTCCCCCACATCCTGAGCCTTGTCCTTGATCAAAAGAACTTTGAGAGATGAACCCGCTTTCATTGGTTCAAAAGCTCAGAGGTACACAAGAGGGAAAAAAAGGAGCAAGAAACAAGCAACGTGTTCAAGAGGAGAGATCAGCAAACTGTCTTTAACTCTAGCTCAGAGCTTGCTCTTTGAAGCTGGGGGGATGCAAAGCACTAAACTGGAATACCATGGGTGTATTCAAATGCAAAAATTCACGTGGAAGGTCTTACGCAAATAACATGTTTCTCTTCTTGCCTTCATATACCAAAGCCATAATGTACTTTACCTCTTTGAACCAGCAAAGATGCAACGTAAACACAGTCTTATGGCTATTTTTCAGTGAAACAAACTTTTTTGGGGGAAAGGTCAGGTCACAGAGGCAAAACCACCGGTGCAAAAGATGCAGCGATAGCATCTCATCTCAGCGTTAACTTCACTTTCCAAAGATCCATCATTAGGCAAAGAAGGTTCTGGTAGCTTTGCGCATCACGGAAGAACCGGCCATGTCCTGCACAGTCTAACTGAAAACGGGGAGAAGCCTGAGCTTCTCTAGCGCTTCGACATAGTTAGGCAGCTCTTTCGATGCGACAATTATTGAAAAGCTTGCAAATCTTCGCCCATACACCATCATTGAATTTCCACTGGAGGTGTACCAAATACAGCTATGAGTGCACATCTTCTGCCACACGGTGGCCATCAGCCACTACTTCTTATAGCGCCAGGGTCTACAGCCAAACAGCCCTTCCGCCCCCCTTGCTTGACTTGCGACACATTGCAATTGCCCGCTCCTGGGATCTAAAAAAGTGACCGGCATTTACGGGCAACGATACCCTCGAGAGCAGATTCCCAGGGGACCTTGCTAACTAGCTCCTTGAGCAGCCTAAAGTCTGCTCTCCCAGAATCCAGGGGAGTAGCTCTGCGGACAGGGTTTCCCATATCGCCAACGATTTTAAACTCGACCATTTTCTGATCACTATGGCCAAGACAGCCACCAATCATCACTTCACCCACAAGACCCTCTCTATGTACGAACAACAGGCCTAGGAGGGCACCCTTCCTAGTCGGCTCCCGTAGTACCCGTATCAAAGAGTTGTCTTCAACGTGGGCTTCAGGAATTTCCCGGGCCTGTTCATGTCTGCTCTGTGACAGCCCCAGTTCGCAGCTGGGCAGCTGGAGCCGCCCATAAGGACGACACAGGGCGACTGATCCAGAGATTTCCCGTGATTCCTCATGGATTCATACGTTGGCGTCCTCATCCTGGCTGGGTGATCCATAGCAGACTCCTGCAAGGACGTCCGCTTTATTAGCTTTTCCCCTAATCTTTACGCAGAGGCTCTCAACCATGTCGTCCCCAGCTGCAAGCGCTGTACAGTCCGACCCCTCCTTTACATACAGCGCTGCCCCTCCGCCTCGCCTGCCCTGCCTCTCTCTCCTGAAGAGCCTGGAAGGGTCCGTCACTGCACTCCAGTCACAGGACTCTTCCCAGCAAGTGTCCCCTAGGCCAGCGATGTCGTTGCTCTGGGACCGAGCCGAGGCCTCTAGCTCCTCCTGTCTCTTCCTCGCACCGCGCGCTTGAGCCCACAAACGTTTCAAACGCGCTCCTGTGTCCTCGGCACATCGTGGAGCAGAGCGAAAGCTCTGCGCACCGTTCCTCCAACATTGTCGCGCCATCCCTAGCTTATCACTAGCAGGACTGATTTTACCCCTTCCCCCCTCCAAACCTAGTTTAAAGCTCTTTCAGTCAGCCCCGCTCGCTCGTGAGCAAAAATACTTTTCCCCCCTTGAGAATGGGGGAATCTTGTCAGGCCCCAGCAGGCCTGGTGTCGCGTAGACCATCCCATGGTTGAAAAACTCCAAATTCTGGCAGTGACGCTAGCCTCGGAGCCAGGTGCCGATACGCTGCGTCCGCCTGTGTGTTTCGATGTCATTCCCTCCAGCTGGGAGGACAGAGGAGAATACTACCTGTGCTCCTGACCCCTCTACCAATCTGCCCGAGGCCCTCAAGTCTCTTTTGCTCGCCCTTGGAATTCTCATCACGACTTCCTTGGTACCCACACGAAAAAGCAAAAGCGGCTAACAGTGAGGGCCGTACAAGGCTCACGAGTTTCCCGGGAACGCCTTCAACCCGAGCCGCAGGGAGGCAGGCGGCTTCCCAAAAAGGCAGGTCTGGTCGGCAGACCGGGGCAGGAGTGAATGAATTCTTTACGTTGCTTTGCCTGGGCGTGTAGCTCGTGCTCTACCTACTGAACTGTCCTCTCTCAACCCGCAAGCTTTCCCACTTTTACCCTTCAGATTCTCTCCACCGTGCCACTGCGGGCAAGGCACTGAGGAGCTGCGTGATGATGCCAAGCTGCCTGCTGGCATTAACCCGCAGCACCTGGGAAGCCAAAGCCCAGTGAATCACTGAGACCAGAGCCCACTGCACCAGCTCTTCTGCAAGATGCTCCCCGACGCCGTGGCAGCTGAGCTGTCAGCACCCTATGCCCGCATTCCCCGACCCAGAGACGCACGGACACTCACGGACACGGCCTTTGTCCAAACAAGAGATTTATTGACACCTTTGCGCACGGTGGATCTCCCGGAGGGAATGGACTCTCCGGCCACGTCCTGCTGCTGGTAACGCTGGTCTCTGCCTACTCGACGCTCAGCAAGGTGTCCAAGCCATCTTGCTGCACCACAAATGTCATCACAATCAGCAGGGGACTATTGGAAGCGTTCGTCAGCCGGAGCTTGCAGGAGCGCCTGGAGGGCAGCACGGTTAAGCGGTGGTGTCTCGACTGAGGCAAAAGCTTCCAGGATGCTTTTACCAAGAACTGGAACCAGCGGGTGGTTTTCTCCATGTCTAGGTAGGGGCCGGTGCAGAGGGTGCCTAGGAGGCTGGGACTCTGATTTTTCCTCAGCTTCTCCTCGGGGTGGTGCAGGAAGCACAGCATGTCCTCCACCAGCTGCTCCCTCGTGCAGGTGCACTCCAGCTCCACGCGGACCCTGGAGTTCCTCGCTGGACTCTCCCCCCTGTTGCCCAACTCCAGGTGGAAGGAGTGCCCACGGGGCGGGTTCAGGGGCACGAGCAGGTTGTAGGCAGCATCATCCTTACAGAGACTCCAACCTTCTAAGGCGCTTCTCAAAACGACAGCTGGCTTCAGTCGCGGCATAAAACTATTCCTGGAAAGCGTTTGGCACATACGGAGAAGTTCATCCACCATCTTATCCACCATCATGAACGATTCTGGCAGGTCCAGGAGGCGCTTGAGCGAAATTCTGCCCACATCCACTGCAACACAGGAATTTACTTCTTCCTCCTCCTTAGCCGCCTCCTTGCTACTGCTGGCTGGCTGACGGCTCCTTTTCCTGAGCCACCAGCAGAGCCCGAAGAGCAGGAGCAGGACTCGAGCAACAGCCGGGAACTGCCACTGCTCCAAGGCAGCAAAGAGCAGGGCTCCCCAGGCAAAGCCGCTCTGCTCCAGCTCCTGCAGAGCATTCCGGATGATGCTTTGCACAACCAGGCCGAAGAATTGTCTGGCAGCCATGGCCTGCAGGAGGAGGGAGAGAAAGGGTTCAGTGGGGCTGGGAGGGAGGGAGCTGGCGTCGGGGGGAGCAGGGCCGGGAGCCGCAGGGAGCTGGGGGCAGGTAGGAGAGGGGGCGAGGCAGCTGGGAGGCAGCAAGGCCTGCGCCCAGCCCCGGTGGAGGCCGAGAACCCACCCCCCCGGGGGCCCGCGTTTCTGCCCCGGCCCTCGTCCAGCCCAGCCTCCCCCCGCCTGCGCACTCACCGCTCGCCCAGGCTGTACTGGGGCAGCGCTGCCGGCTGGTGCCTTTTATACCCCCCCCCATTGTGACTCGGCCCCTCTGATGTCACAGGTGCCGGAGCGCATCACAGGCACGCCCGCCGGCCAGCCCCGGCCTTCGGCCTCACCCCGGCTCAGCGACTCCCGGCTGCCCTGGAGGACTGGTGAAGGCTGGGCTCGAGTTCGTTTTCTTCACGGGAGCTTGCGTGCTGCTTCATTTCGGATCGCTTGCCGTCTGCCTGCCGACGGCAATCTCACAATCAATCACGGAACGTCCTGAGTTGGAAGGGACCCCCGAGGGTCATCGAGTCCAACCCCTGACTCCGCACCGGGCAACCTTAAAGAGAAATCACAGAACCATAGAATCACTGAGGTTGGAAAAGACCGTTAAGACCATCGAGTCCAACCGCAAACCTCACCCTGCCAACTCCACCAGTAAACCATGTCCCTGAGCACCACGGCTACACATCTTTTAAATACCTGCAGGCATGCTGCCTCAACCACTTCCCTCGTCAGCCTGTTCCAATGCTTGATAACCCTTGCAATACAGATATTTTTCTGAATATTCAATCAGTTGTGCAGACTAAACAACCCTAGCTCCCTCAGCTGCTCCTCAAAGGACTTGTTCTCTAGGCCCTTCAGCAGCTTTGCTGCTCTTCTTTGGATGTCCTCCGGCACCTCAGTGTCATTCCTGTACTGAGTGGCCAAAAATTGAGCAGACTAATTGAGGTGAAGTCTCACCAGTGTTGTGTCCAGCAGGGGATGATGACTTCCATAGTCCTGCTGCCTATGTCACTGAGGCTCACACAATCAAATTAAACATGTTAAAATCAAGAAATGTATTCTTCAATCAAAATCATTTAGAACTCCAACAACAGTCGTAAACCACAGGTTCAATGATGTAAGGGGAAATTTATACTACAGGACCTTGTTGAGAATTCTTAAGCTGTAGGGCTATTAACCCAAAACGGGCATATAACTCACTCTAATGAATGAGGGCTCTCGACCTTGAGGTGGTACTTCCAGTGCTGTGCCAACCAAGGGGGATGGTCCCCAACTGTGGACCCGCTGCTCCAGGGAGGATCAGCTTGATTTGCCCTCTGGTAGGTCACCATTTATACCATCGTCGAGTCTGGCTTGTGGTTGTATATGGTCATATTGGTCCTCATTGGTCGAGGGTCAAAACTTTGTTGTTCCTACACGTGTACCTGGTGGTTGTAACTCGACCATGCGGGTGGGGCGGCTTGACCCCCTGACTGTGGCTTCTGGGTTTTTTTTCTCTTTTTCATGGCCAAGAAGTTTCAGTCTCTATCAGGGCGAGTGTACCTGCCACACAACCCACCCCGTGACCACAGTCACAATTCAACTGGTTTCCTTGGAGTGGTGGTACAGTGACCTCTTGCCTCCAAAGTTAAAAGGGATCACAGTTTTGGTGAGTTTTGACGCTCATTGTGGATTGTCATTCCCTTCTTATTCTGAAATCATATTGGGGTATCTAATACATTAAAAGGTTTTAAGGGAGTATACTTAACCATTAATACAGATTTCACTACCACGCATTTAATAAAGTTTATTGTAATACAGATTACAATAATCATAACTACAATCATTGTTAAAGATTGGAAGAGGCTGGTTATCCATCTCGACAAAGAAAATCCAAACACACCAAAAACCTCTCCCAGCCAATTAGTCCCTAGTGCAGCAACATTTGCCTCTGAGTCTTTTGCCACTTTCTTCATTTTGCTGATTTGGTCCTGAAGCAGCACTGATACATTTGGAATGCAGACACAGCAGTCATCCACTGACGTGTTCAAAACTCTTCATACGCCTTTCTCCTTTAGTACCATCAAATCCAGCATGGCTCGGTTTTGGATGGTCATTTTACTCGTATGTTCTAACTGATCGTTCAAGAGCCCCAAACTGTCAGACATAGCATTGGCTAAGGCTGATAGTTGTAGACCCAGTTCTAGAATGCTCTGTCAGTTTCATACTGGAGCAATTCCTAGCCCAAATACTGATTCCATCCACCATCCGACTTGTGTTGAGGCTTCCTGCCATCCCTTCTGAAAATCCCTTGGCCTATGATCCCACCACTTGTATGGCATAGGTCCTTCCCAATTAATAGGGCAGAGAGAAAGCACAGCTCATGTGCAGGCTAGTCCCAGGACGGTTGCATATAGTCGGGAACAGAGGTGGCCATCAGAACATGCCCACACTAAGTTAGGGTGTGCTGCGACGCTGGATGTTTGACATGAACCTGGTATGGTAGTAAGGGGACGACAGTAGTCTCTCTTGCTCCAGTTCAGGACAGAAGGTTGTGAGTAGCTAGTATTGCTACACAGACAGCCTTGTATTAGAGCTTCTTGGACGGGAGGTTATAGCCACAGTAATGGCATTTTATCCTTGCACCCAATTTCCACCTGACAGTTCCAGAGCAGAGATTTCCCCGCCAGTATTATTTTTTCTTTTTCTCCATATCAGTTAGGTCCACAGGTGTGTCTAGCCCACATGCAATTGAGGGGGCAGTCAAATGAGTTTCCGTTACATGTACCAGGACATTCGCTGTTATCCTGTTCAGGCTGTTTGATACACCATGAGGTGTTTAATGGCTTTGTGTATTGTAGAGAATGTTCATTAGTGTTCCATCGAGTACTATATTTGGTAGTCCCCCATGGAATTTTGGGGCACGGTGTAGTACCATTCCAGCTCCACCCCGTGGCCTCATGGGTAAGTTGGAGAATATAATTACATCTGGCGTTCTATAGCAAACTAGCATTTACCGCACCTGGTGACCAACTATAGACAATGTAAGTATAGCCTCCCCCCCTGCCCTCTTTGAACCTCCAGCTATAACTGTTAAATTACTCCCATGTGAGCTCAAGGGCTAGCGATACATTGATGTCCTGCACAAAAATCAGTAGAGTGTCTTCAGCTGACTTGGGGGTAGGTAGGCAAACCGTTACAGAAGTTAGGTTCATCATTCGGGTGAATCCCACCATCATTTTTGCTACTACGTTGTCATCCAGATCTTCACCATCCACGCTGGCCACCATCATCACTGCCAGTAGGAGCACCAGGATGGCTTGTTTCTCCATTGTCCTGTAAGAAAACACAAAGCTAGGCCTCAGTCCTTTGAGACCAGGTCTCGGGGTCAGAAGTCGGGGATTATCGACCGGGCACTGATATGGGGAGTCTTTCCACTCCGGTCTAGGGCTTCCCAGGCACATAAGCCTCTGGGTTTAGGCAGGGTCATAGGAACAATGCCAATGGAGGGCAGTTTCAGCATGACAGGTTGGCCCACATACATCCTTAGTGGGAATGGGTGTCCGTGATCGTCCGGTATAGAGCCATCACAAGTTAATGGTCCCGTAGGACAAAATGCTTGAATTTTTGGACTTCAATAATTTCCCCATTGGTTATTAATAGTAAAAACTCCTAGTGGGAATCGTATGTCCCAGTTATGGCATGAAACATCAGCATGCCTTTTGATCAAACCATTGGTTCGTTCAACTATACCGTTAGCTTGGGGATAATATGGTGTGTGAACCACCCGTCTGATGCCTTCCCCTCGTGCCCAGTCTTGTACCACTGTGGCCATGAAATGTGACCCATTGTCACTTTGTATACATTCAAGGATAGGTAAAATAATAAACCATTCTCACAGAGCTTGGACTGTCTGATCTCCGGTGGCTGTGTTAATGGCGGTGGCCATAGACAATCCCGATACCACCTCTACTCCTACCAAAATACATTTCCTCCCATGGGGTGGTTTCAAAGGGCCAACCTAATCAATCTGCCACGTGCTCCAAAGAGCCTTGCCTTGTCTGATATGCTGGGCCAGGGCTTGATTTGGGTGATCAGCCTTGAGCCTTATTCGGCATTGTGGGCAAGCTGTGAGGATTGCGTCACAGGTTTTCATAGGTACTGGCCAACCCCAGGATCAGCATTCATAATAGAGATCTGCTTTCCCTGAGTGGCTTCGCTTGATATGCAACCATTCAGCTAATGCGTCCCAATCTTCCTTCTCACTGGTGACCGTCCTGATTTGGGCCAGGTGGTCCACCCGGTGGTTCCATTTTGCAGGGGGGGTTCCATCCCGTGCGTGGCCCTTTACCCATCCCACCTTTAAAGGCCAGGACCTCCCTATTGCCAGGAGACATTGCCAGTCCTCTGTCCTCCATACCTTTGTACGACCTATCTCCCATTTAGTAGATTCCCACCGACATATCCATTCTGTAACGCCCTTAATGGTTGCATAGGAGTCGGTATAAACGACATTAGCACCATTCTCTGTGGCCAGTAATAGAGCCCGTAATTCTTCTACTTGTGCACTACCTTCACCCTCTTCTTTGACTGTCTTCCCAGTACAATTTCTAATGCTACTGCTTTATATTGCCATCTTGATCCCACTGGATGGGCAGATGCATCAGTGAACCACACTCCCTGCATATCGGAGCCTGCCACAAATTCAGGTGCCTCTTCAATCGGAGAAGGTTTGTAGGGTCAACCCAACGAGGTCAGATTGGGGTTTACAGGCTGTTGTAGTCTGGAGGCCTTAAGCGGACCCTCTTCTAGTGGAGGCAACTGGCTAATCCCTTCTAAGTATGCATGCCATTTCCTAACTGTGGCCTTTTGGGCTGCTCCCTTGGGAGAAGGTGATCCATTAAGGACTGAGTTTAGGAAAGGAAAAGGGCCCTGTACTCTCACATCTTGTAATGTGCACAGCTTTTTGGCGTCCTTAACCACTCTAGTGATGGAAAGGACCCCCTTTTCCCAATCCAAGTACCATTGCTCAGTCTCCTTAAATGAAGCAGAAGAGAACAACAAAGGTCTAGCCAGTGTTGGCGGTTCCTTCTGAAACATGCCACAGTACGAAGCATGTGCAGCAAATCCCCAGTCCACCCTTAAAGGATCTCGCGGGTGCAACGGGCCTAGCCTCTGGTAGGCCTTGAGCTCATCTTTCAGGATACTGAGAGCTTCTGTATGTTGCGGAGTCCAATCCCATTTCCTTTTCTTTCAAAGCAAGTCATACAGAGGGCGGGCAATCACTGAGAACCCGGGTATATGTTTTCTCCAGTAGCCCAAGGTACCTAGCAGCTGCTGTAATTCCATCTTATTGCCTGGAGTCTGTCCCTTCTCAATAGCTGACAGAGTGTCATCAGGTACCGTGACTGCTCCAGCTATCCACCAGGCTCCTAGGAATTTAATTTCTTGTCCGGGACCTTGACATTTAGAAAGCGGAACGTCTAGCCCATTCTTGGTCAACAGATTGCAGATGGCTTCAGCCACTTGCCCTACCTGTTCCTTGTTATCTCCACCAACTACGATATCGTCTATGTATTGATATATATGGATGCCTTATGGCACTTCCACAGCATGGAGAAGCTTGGCTAAGGCACCGTGGGCAACAGTAGGAGAGTGCCTGTATCATCAGGGAAGTTGATTAAAGGTGTATTGTGTCCCCTCCCAGGTAAATGCGAACTGGGGTTTGTTCTCTTGCCTTAGGGGAATCATAAAAAACATCTCCTTGACATCTAAAGCAGCCGTCCACGGGTGGGCAGCTGCCTGTATTGCCGTTACGATTTAGGTTATGCTTGGGATGGCAGCAGTTAATGGGGGGGTATGAACTGTTTCATTTCCTACAATCAGTTGTTAATTGCCAGCTCCCACCCGGTTTACGGACTGGCCAAGCTGGAGAATTACAAGGGGAACGTGTGCCACTTATGATCTGTCTTTTCTCGAGGTCGTTAGTTACTTCTGAAATCCCCCATTTGGTAGCGGATATCGAGAGACATGGGTTACTTTAGATGGCAGTAGCGCAGGAGCAACCCACAAAGTTTTCCCCTCTGCCTCCACAGCTCCACACCCTGCCATTGCGTAGATACCATCATTTGCCCGCCAGCACATCGAACCCCAGCGCATTTCCCTTGTAAGAGCTCTCAGCCACTTCCACAGCCCTCACTCTCTTGTCCCCAGGCAGCCTGAGTTCAGTTTGAGCTACGGGACATTTTTCTGCCGCTCCTGGCACTCCTATTACGCTTACAGTCTTTCCTGAGGGTTTGGTTCCTAGCTCATCAGCTGGCTGTTTATTTAAAACACTAATTCGGGCCCCTGTATCAGTCAGGAATTCCGAACTCACCCGTCCTGGACCCACAGGAACGTGTACAAGGCTCCTCAGCAGCAGACCCCTGGCAAGAACTCGCTGGGCGGCCTGAACCCCGAACCGCAGCTCCCAGCTTCTTACCTCTTCCCGTTCCCCTCGCAGTGCCGCGCGAGGGGAGGGGCGGGTGCCGGCGTCTCCCCTCGGTCTCCGCTTCTCCCCTCTGGCGATTCCACCGGCTGCCGCCTTTCCTCCGCCGCTCACCATCCCCTCCGGGATCGGGCTCATCCCCTCCGGGATCGGCCCGCCCCGGGGACGGGGGTCAGGCCCGCGCCAGGGGCGGGGCGGCGTTCGGGGCGGGGCTTGCGACTGCCTTGCCGGACCTGCCCGCCGCCCGCCGCGCCGTCCTGCGGCCCCGCCCACCCCCCCTCGCACCGCCCTCCGGCCCCGCCCACACCGCCCTCCGGCCCCGCCCACCCCCCCTCGCACCGCCCTCCGGCCCCGCCCACACCGCTCTACTCGCACCGCCCTCCGGCCCCGCCCACCCCCCGCGCCCGAGAGCCGCGGCGCTGTGGGACACTTCCGCCCAGTTCGACGCCTGCGCGGGCCGGGCGGTGAGGGGCGGTTTTTGCGGGTTGCGCTGAGCCCTTTCTCTGAGGGACGGCCTCGGAGGCTTTCTGAAGCGTCCGTAGTCCTCTGAGAAGAGGTCTGAGGTGGCGGGGGCCCCCTCTGTGGGCGCCGCCATCCCTCGCAGCCTGCCCCCTGTCATAGAGTCTTAGAATCGTTTAGGTTGGAAGAGACCTTCAGGATCCTCGAGTCCAACCACCAACCGTGCCCACTAAACCGTGTCCTGAAGTACCCCGTCCGCGCGCTTTTTGAATACCTCCAGGGATGGGGACTCGGCCACTTCCCTGGGCAGCCAATGTTTGACGACCCTCTCAGTCAAAAAATGTTTCCTAATATCTAACCTCAATCTCCCTTGCCGCAGCTTGAGGCCATTTCCTCCCGTCCTATCTCCAGCCACCTGACAGAAGAGACCAGCACCCACAAACATACATCGCCTGAACACAGGAGGCCTTTTGCACCCCCTCCGTTGACCCCGACAATGCCTTGACCCGAACAGGAACGGATTCTCCTCTCTCTTGGGGTCCGCACCCCCAGCCCGATGGGCTACTTGGGACGTTATCGATTGATCGTCCCCAGGTCTGTCAGCCAGAAACACTCCCGATCCCCAGAAACCCCTAGCTGCATCATCACTGAAGAGCATCGAATGTACCCCCATTAAAGAAACTCCCCCACACTCTTGATGAGGGTGGGTGTAACCGCAGCAGCCAAGATGTCAATAAACCACTTCTCTGAACAAAAGTGTCCATGATATGAGCACGCTGGGTTACTATTTCTAAAGCTTAAGTATTCTAATTGTGAAAGGATTTTCAGTCATGGGTTTCTCTAGGTTTGCTTTATTAACAGCTCCGAGTTGGGCCACCACCGCAGTGAATGGCGCACTCCCAAAAGCTTCCAAACCTTACATACCCTTTTGCCACCCATTGTCCCAGTCCAAAGTCCCTGTAATTTTCCAGCTGATTTTCTGTTCTCATATCGTTATCATTCATCATATCTCATCCATGTTCCCTCCTCATGTCTCGGTTCTTCTGAGATTGGTAGTCATAGGCAGAAGGTCTCCGGTCACCATCATCTTCTTACACTTCAAAGGGACCTATGAATTTCTAAAGAAACTACTCAGGTTATGTCATTCATTTATCTTGCTCTAAAGTTAATCACTTACTCCCACCTCTTAGGTCTAAGAGGTATGATCCTTCCTCTGTTGATTCAGCTTGGCTGGATTTTAAGCCAGCCATGAAGAGGGAGTCTCATAGAAAAATTAAGCAGCTCATAGATATTGTTTTGTAAGCACCTGCATTCTATTAATCATATCTAAAACAATTTCTAATCATTAGTTATATGTCTAATATCAATAGTCTTAAAACAATGAGGCTTAAGGCCTAGTTCCTTTTACACCAATGTTGGTTGTGTAGTATTAATTTCCCCTGACATCACTGAAGTGCTGGTTTACTAATGTTCTTTGAGTTCTAGACAACTTTCATTGAAGAACAGACATGTTGATTTTAAAATGTTTCATTAGATTGTCTGAGCCTCAGTGACATAAGACGTGAAGGAATGGCTTAAAGCTGCGTCAAGGGCAGTTCCGATTGGATATTAGGAAGAAGTTCTTCAGCGAGACTGTAGCAAACAGTGGAACAAGCCCCTGCCCGGAAAGGGTCACGGCCCCAAGCCTGATGCTATTCAAGAAGCCTTTGCACATACTCTCATCCTAGGATACATATTTGAGGTTGCCCGGTGCGGAGTCAGGGGTTGGACTCGATGACCCTTGGGGGTCCCTTCCAACTCAGGACGTTCCGTGATTGATTGTGAGATTGCCGTCAGCAGGCAGACGGCAAGCGATCCGAAATGAAGCAGCACGCAAGCTCCCGTGAAGAAAACGAACTCGAGCCCAGCCTTCACCAGTCCTCCAGGGCAGCCGGGAGTCGCTGAGCCGGGGTGAGGCCAAAGGCCGGGGCTGGCCGGCGGGCGTGCCTGTGATGCGCTCCGGCACCTGTGACATCAGAGGGGCCGAATCACAATGGGGGGGGGTATAAAAGGCACCAGCCGGCAGCGCTGCCCCAGTACAGCCTGGGCGAGCGGTGAGTGCGCAGGCGGGGGGAGGCTGGGCTGGACGAGGGCCGGGGCAGAAACGCGGGCCCCCAGGGGGGTGGGTTCTCGGCCTGCACCGAGGGCCCAGCCGCTGGCGGGAGCACCTCGGGCAAGGCACGGTGCCGCCGCCACCGGGGCTGGGCGCAGGCCTTGCTGCCTCCCAGCTGCCTCGCCCCCTCTCCTACCTGCCCCCAGCTCCCTGCGGCTCCTGGCCCTGCTCCCCCCGACGCCAGCTCCCTCCCTCCCAGCCCCACTGAACCCCTTCTCTCCCTCCTCCTGCAGGCCATGGCTGTGATACAATTCTTCACCTTGGTTGTGCAAAGCATCCTCTGGAATGCTCACGTGGTCCACGATGAGCTGGATGAGGATACACGCGAGCGCATGCGGCAGCGTGAGGAGTACCTGAGCTGGAAGATGACTCAGATGCTGCAGGAGCTGGAGCAGGGGATGCAGGAGCAGAGCAGCTTTGCCTGGGGAACCCTGCTCTTTGCTGCCTTGGAGAAGTGGCAGTTCTGGGCCATTGCTGGAGTCCTGGTCCTGCTCTTCGGGCTCTCCTGGTGGCTCAGGAAAAGGAGCCGTCAGCCAGCCAGCAGTAGCAAGGAGGCCAGCTGCAGGAAGAAGGCGGATAAGGAGGAGCAAAAAGTAAATTCCAGTGTTGCAGTAGATGCGGGCAGAATTTCGGTCAAGCGCCTCCTGGACCTGGAAGAATCATTCATGATGGTGGATAAGATGGTGGATGAACTTCTCCGTATGTGCCAAACGCTTTCCAGGAATAGTTTTATGCCGCGACTGAAGCCAGCTGTCGTTTTCAGAAGCACCTTAAAAGGTTGGACTCTCTGTAAGGATAATGCTGCCTACAACCTGCTCGTGCCCCTGAACCCGCCCCGTGGGCACTCCTTCCACCTGGAGTTGGGCAACAGTGGGGAGAGTCCAGCGAGGAACTCCAGGGTCCGCGTGGAGCTGGAGTGCACCTGCACGAGGGAGCAGCTGGTGGAGGACATGCTGTGCTTCCTGCACCACCCCAAGGAGAAGCTGAGGAAAAATCAGAGTCCCAGCCTCCTAGGCACCCTCTGCACCGGCCCCTACCTAGACATGGAGAAAACCACCCGCTGGTTCCAGTTCTTGGTAAAAGCATCCTGGAAGCTTTTGCCTCAGTCGAGACACCACCGCTTAATTGTTCTGCCCTCCAGGCGCTCCTGCAAGCTCCGGCTGATGAACGCTTCCAATAGTCCCCTGCTGATTGTGATGACATTTGTGGTGCAGCAAGATGGCTTGGACACCTTCCTGAGCATCGAGTAGGCAGAGACCAGCGTTACCAGCAGCAGGACGTGGCCAGAGAGTCCATTCCCTCCGGGAGATCCACCGTGCGCAAAGATGTCAATAAATCTCTTGTTTGGACAAAGGCTGTGTCCGTGCGTGTCCGTGCGTCTCTGGGTCAGGGAATGCGGGCATAGGGTGCTGACAGCTCAGCTGCCACAGTGTCGGGGAGCATCTTGCAGAAGAGCTGGTGCAGTGGGCTCTGGTCTCAGTGATTCACTGGGCTCTGGCTTCCCAGGTGCTGCGGGTTAATGCCAGCAGGCAGCTTGGCATCACAGCAGCGTAAGGAGTACCTGAGCTGGAAGATGACTCAGATCCTGCAGGAGCTGGAGCAGGGGATGCAGGAGCAGAGCAGCTTTGCCTGGGGAACCCTGCTCTTTGCTGCCTTGGAGAAGTGGCAGTTCTGGGCCATTGCTGGAGTCCTGGTCCTGCTCTTCGGGCTCTCCTGGTGGCTCAGGAAAAGGAGCCGTCAGCCAGCCAGCAGTAGCAAGGAGGCCAGCTGCAGGAAGAAGGCGGATAAGGAGGAGCAAAAAGTAAATTCCAGTGTTGCAGTAGATGCGGGCAGAATTTCGGTCAAGCGCCTCCTGGACCTGGAAGAATTGTTCATGATGGTGGATGAGACGGCGGATGAACTTCTCCGTATGTGCCGAAAGGTTTCCAGGAATAGTTTTATGCTGCGACTGAAGCCAGCTGTCAGTGTGAGAAGCACCTTAGAAGGTTGGAGTGTCTGTGAGGATAATGCTGCCTACAACCTGCTCGTGCCCCTGAAGCCCCCCCATGGGCACGCCTTCCACCTGGAGTTGGGCAACAAGGGGGAGATGCCAGCAAGGAGCTCCAGGCTCCACATGGAGCTGGAGCGCACCTGCACGAGGGAGCAGCTGGTGGAGGACATGCTGTGCTTCCTGCACCACCCCAAGGAGGAGCTGAGGAAAAATCAGGGTCCCAGCCTCCTAGGCACCCTCTGCACCGGCCCCCACCTAGACATGGAGAAAACCACCCGCTGGTTCCAAATCTTGGTAAAAGCAGCCTGGGTGGTTTTGCCTCAGTCGAGACACCACCGCTTAACCGTTCTGCCCTCCAGGCGCTCCTGCAAGCTCCGGCTGATGAACGCTTCCAATAGTCCCCTGCTGATTGTCATGACATTTGTGGTGCAGCAAGATGGCTTGGACACCTTGCTGAGCATCAAGTAGGCAGAGGCCAGTGTTACCAGCAGCAGAACCTGGCCAGAGAGCTGGGCTATGGCAGAGGTGCAGTTCTTCAGGCACAGGGCCAGGCCTGAAGTCACTGCCCGGGGAGCTGGTGCTGCAGAACTGAGCACGCTGGACACGGAGAACACGCTCCTCATTTGGCAGTGGCAATCGCTGCCCCAGCTTTCCTACACAGCAAAAGCACATGCTGCAGATTGGGACCTGATGCAGCTGAAGGGGCCATTGCAAGGACCCTTGCGACAGAGATGCCTGTTACCACGGGGACAGCGACCGCCCTCCCCCTCTGAGAGAGTCCATTCCCTCTGGGACATCCACCATGCGCAAAGATGTCCTCATGAGGACAATGCTGTCTACCACCTGCTTGTGGCCCTCCATTCTCTCCTTGGGCACGCCTTCCACCTTGCCATAGTCACCATGGAGGAGATGCGGGTGAGAGAATCCTGCATCTGCATGGGGCTGGAGCGTACCTGCACGAGGGAGTGGCTGGTGGAGAACCTGCTGTGCTTCTTCCACCACCCTGAAGACACACTGAGTAAATACCTGTATCACCCCCCTACCAGGTTATGGTGCTGCCCTCCTCCCACTACTGCAAACTCTGGCTAGCTGACACCTTCAGGAGGCCTGTTTTCATAATGCTGACATTTGGCAGGGAGAAAGGCAACTCAGACATCTTCCTAATCATTTGGTAGGCTGAGGCTGGCTTGACTGGCTTTTGCTTTCTCTCTGATAGGATTGTGTCTTTCAAGTAGCATTTGGTCATCTCATGATATCATATTCATCCTTCATGAGTCCTTAGGATTTTAAGCTATATCTTTGGGGTTTAGATTGTCTTTAGCAGGAAACGTACCACTTAGCGTAGCTAGAGCAAGTATGTGGGAACTGTCTGCCTCCTTCTGTCTGGATATTTATCACACACCCATTTTGGCAATATTTAGGTGCATCGTATTTATATGGTGTTTCATTTTCCCCCTCTTTATGGCAGAGGCCAATAAACATCACAGCCTCTGGCACCCCTCCTTCCCAAGGCACATGCCAAGGCATCTTTGATACTCCCTCTGTTTTAACTCTTGAAATTAGTTTCTGCCCCCAAAGAGGAAAACTGCACTATGCTGGGTAGGAGACCTTTTTTGAACCTGAGGGCTTGTGAGAGACTGAAGGAGTTAACGTCTCAAACATTGTGGTGGGGCAAGTTCTGCGTAAGGACGGACCCTGCCTAACGACGAACCCTGCACAGAGAGGAGCCGCAGGTGAAAAGAAGCGATCGGCCCAGATCAGCAACAGGAGGGGGAGGCCGTGCCGGAGGGTGCACAGCTCCCTGTTCTGACAACGCTGTTCTGATGTGCTGAGCAGGGCAGCTCACCGCACGGCCAAAGACCACACGACGCTCACGCCTGCAGGGAAGACGTTACTCCCCAGAGGACCCCCGAGCCCAACGACCCATTTCCCGAAAGTTCTGAAAGCACAAACTGCACGGGACACCTAATTAGCCTAATGGGTTCGAGTGCCCGCCCGAAGGAGGGGCAAGGAGATGATAAAACGACAGAAACGGAAGCCCCGCGCGCGCCCCTACTGGAACTGGGCCGCGAGGCTGACTGGGCTGGCGAAATCGTTCTCTTTCCCTTCCCTCCGTCTCTCTCTCCTCGTATAACCCCTACACCTCATCCCTTTAAGACATAGAACCGCTGACCAAGTCTGGGGCTAGGAGCGGATCCAGCCGCCCCCGGGCTCTTCTCTGAGGAGGAGTTTAGAAGGCAAGGGGGGGCCGCTCCGAGCCCCTGCCTCAGCGGGAGGGCTCTCCTTCTTCCCCGAGCTGGCGCCTACGGTTGCCGGGGGTTACAGGGGTGGCTGAGGTGGTTTCGCGCCAATTCCCTCTGTGAGAAACCCCGCCACCTGCTGTTAACGCCTCCCAAGGTCAGGCTGCTTCTGCCGCGAATAGCCCGTTCAACTGATCGTTTGGGGTCGTTTCACCTTAATTTAGCCCGAGGGAATTCCGAACTCACCACGACCCCCCCCCCCCCCAGGTCTGTCCAGCCCGGGTCGTGACAGGGCTTTAAAGGTACACTCCAGATGGGTCTTCGTGTGGGAGGAAAGAACTGCTCCGCTGCCAAGTGGCCGTCCATATTACAGACGGAGGGTGTCTCTGGAAAACGCAGCTGCTCTCAGCGGTAGCTCCCACAAATGGTGCTGCAAACCTGCTCACCATCTTGTTGCACGAGGAACGATCCCAGTCAGCCGGTAGAGCTCCTCTGGGCTTTCTGGGTTGGTGTAGATTTTTCTTAGCGTTTGAGTGGACTGGAAGGAACTGCTGTGTTTTGGGAGGGGGATATTGATGGATATAAAGGAAAACAATTCATAGAATCCTAGAATACCAGGTCAGGAGGGAGTTCAAGGATCATCCGGTTAAACCTTGCTTGGCAAAAGCAAGGTTTAGACGAGGTGGCCCAGCACCCTGTCCAGCCAAACCTTAAAAGTATCTTAATCTTAAATGTTGGGGAATCCACCACTTCCCTAGGGAGATTATTCCAATGGCTGACCGTTCTCATTGTGAAAAATTTTCCTTTTCTGTCCAATCAAAGTCTCCCCAGGATTAACCTGTACCCATTACCCCTCATCTTTTCCATGTGACTCCTTGGAAAAAGGGAGTCTCCATCTTCTTTTTAGCCACCCTTTAAATACTAGAACATGGTGATAAGGTCTCCCCTAAGCCTTCTTTTCTCAAGGCTAGACAAACACAATCTTGCCTCATATGGCAGGCTTGTTTCCCCTGGCAGAGTTGCTTTTCCTTTGATTAAGACCCCAGAAGAGAGCCTCCTGTACGTCAGGTTTCTCAGGCCACTCATCCTGCCCCTGGACTGGTGTTCCCTCTGGGCTCCCAAACACCCACAATGTCCCCTGGAAACTCCCCGGACCACAAGTGCTGGGCAGGAGCCTCCAGCAAGATGGTTTGGTCCTCTTGTTCCCCCTCCAGCCTTTGTCAGTTACATCCCATTAGGGCTCTTTGCCCTGGTCTTTGATTTTTCACAGTCCTAATTCTCATGGTAATTCTCACACATCTTGCCTACCCTTGCAGCCTTGGCCACCCATACCTGTCACTGGGTGACTGCATCACGCTGTCAGGGATGAGGTTCATAGGCACTGCCCTGAGGTCCCAGTCCTCCAAATATGTTGAATCACCACCCTTGCACTCGAGGAGTTGACTGAGCTCTCAGCACTGACATGGGCAATTTGTTCTTCCTCTGGTCTCTCCACGTGAGCTCTTGGGGAAAAGCAGCTTCCCTCCTTCGGTGTCTGAGCGTACTGTACGTATTCCAGCTGGGCTGGCTTCTAGCTGTGGTAGCACCCCACAGGGGTGAGTCTCTGCCCAATGGGCTCCCTGGCACATCCCCTTGTATCGCTACCACTTCCCCCAGCGTGACCTTGTGTGCCAGCATCCCTCAGCACATCCCCTTGCCCAGGCACTGCTTCACCCACCAGAGGACAGAAACGGGGCTGAAATGGCTGGCCATCAGCCCTCCTTAAAGATGCTGCTCTTTGGCTGGGGCACCCTGCTCACTACACACAGTGAGGCTCGAGCAGTATCACAAGTCTTGCCCAGGAATCAAGTCCTACCTGATTCCTGCCCAGTTGGGGAAGGCAGGCACTGCACTCACAGGGCTTCACCTTTAACAAAGCAGCCAGACTTTGTGCGTAACTGCCAGGGCAATAGCTCAGTTAAACAGAGGTCTTGTTTCACAATGTCAAGTAGGGTTAATACATTACGAGGCTCATTGGCTTGATAACATAGATGGAGGGAAGGAAACAGCATCTCATCTTGTTGCTTGATAGACAAGGAGGAAAGTCCTGGGATAGACAGGATGTGAAAGTCTCCCCGGTCTCTGTTCTTGTCCTTCTCTTTGGGATATTTGTTATATTGTTGCACTATGCGCCTTAATACAGCAATACTGATAGCATATTTCCATACATTCTGTTGGTATGTCTAAATATTTTGATGGTTTTAATATTTTGTACCAGCTGTGGAAACTGGTCTGCTGCTAGGTGACTGTAAAAGTGAGATTTGGTAAATAATTATTAGAAATCTTATACTAACACTATGATTGAAACCATAGACAAAATTATAGCCAGCAATTAACTAGTAGAGGTAGTTACTTGTAAGTTTTGCAGTTCTTTGCTCTTATGACTAGGTGTTCCTGTATGCTAGATGAGAACAATGCTGAAACTGACCACATGTGATTGAAGTTGCCTTAAGCTTCAAGATCAAAGAACAAGGACAAGAATAAAGACTTCAAGGACAGCCAGCAAGAACTTCAAATGGGTCAGTGGTCGCAAAAGCAGCCCTTCGACTCAAATGGATCCTTTATTACGCATGATCGGATGTAGGCAGTACTATGATAATCAGTTGCAATTATTTTTTATGTAAATGTATACTAATCTGATTAATATGCAATTAGTTATTCTATATAACCTGTTAGTGCTAAAGTTGTGATATGCACGCTAGGTGGAACTATCCCCCGTGCATCCAGCGCTGCAAAAAAGAATGCCTGCTTTCTAAAACTCCAAAACGAGTCTTAGAGAGTTTCTTCAACCGGCTTTTCGGTATCAATACTTTGTAACGAGAGCTCCTTTCAGGTTAGAACCCTAGCCATGAATGGCCTCTAGCTGGAGCCAGAGACTTATGTATTCCACTATGGTCCTGAAAAAGCGTAACAAGCAAATGGCTAAAGACATTCTTGCCCTCTCCAAAACATCAATCTTCCATTGTCCATAGTTGGTTCCTAGTCTTGTTAAAGCAATGAGAGCTGGGCAAGAGAGAGAAACAGCCATTTCCAAATGTTTGCCTACCCCAAATCACACCTACTGTGGAACAAAGGATGGGAATTGCCCATAAAGTACTTGCTGAGTTTCTTTCCTCCTCTTTAGCAGCTGTTTCTTTTGTATGGTGGTCCTTTCTCTTGTGTTGGTGATGCAAAATGCAAGAAAACAAGTAGAGCCATCAATCAGAACACAAGTTAGGTCACTGCAAAGATCAGGGGTTAATCCATTAATCCATTGCAAAGGACAGGGTAGAGTGAAACACTGTGTCAAGCGTGGAGCACTGTAGCAGGCCACAGCAGCAGTGGCATGAAAGACCTGGCTGCCCCAGCACAAGGAAGGAGTAAAGAATACACGTGTGCTGCCAGGGGCTTTTGGTCACCACTGAGCCAGTCCCACTGGAGGTGCGGTTGGCAGCAAGGACAAACTTGAACGAGACTGAGGTCTCCAGAGTTTAGCAGGGCGGTAAAGCTGAATCGTGGCCTGAGTGCAACCACTGTGGCTCAAACTCCTCCTGTGCAAGCAGGATACAGCAGTACCCCTCATGGTGCTATACAGAGTTGTCCACAGCACCTGCTGCCTGTGGGCACTGGCATCTCCTCAGGGTTAAGTTCTGGCTAAAGCATCACCTCAGAGGAGAGTACGTCTTTGTATTTCTGTGGGAGACTATTGAAACCAGTGGCTGATGACACTGCTGAAGCTTTCCCAATGAGTTTGGCAAGCTGTGGGTGAGAGCTAGAGGCATGATGGGGAGTAGGTTTTCACCAAAATAGTGTTTCGTAGAGTCATTTCATAAAGTCATTAGTAGCAACTTCACTCTGATGCTAGAGCTTACGCAGCTACTTTTCCATGCGCTCTCCTCATCTTGATTTCTACCCTCACTCTTGGGACAGGAGAACAGGCTTTGGTGGGGTCAGAGATAGTGGGAAAGCCTCATGCCAGGGGGTGATGGGTTAGTTTATTTCTGCCAGGGCTCGACCTTCCTCCAGAAAAGGCTGTGATCCCTGTAGTCCCTATTCACGTGCTTTGACTGCTCTGAGATGAGTTACGAGCTGCAAGAGATGTTTGGCAAGCTGAAGGCAGATCACAGAAAGCACAGATCTAAAAACAGGGTGAGTGATTAAATGGATAAAGTCTCTTAGCCACATCAATCACAGACTGTGTTTGCCAAGCAGATTAAAATGACATGTACACAAAATGCTGGTAGAGAATGGTGGAAAAGTTGCTATTTCCAAACAACATGCTTCCTGGAATCATGCATGTTTCACATAACAATTAATGGAAACTGGTGTGCAAGTGTTATGACCCTGTATTGTTTCAATATTGTTTATCACACAATAGAGTTACTACAATATTACTATTGTGTATAATTATGTATTATTAAAATTATTACAGTATTATTTCAATATTTCTTACATGGGGTAATGCTTTGACAAGCTGGCCATGGAAGCAGAGGAAGACAGAAACATCCCAGGCATAAAGGAGACTTGATTTGCTGAAGTCCCTTTTGATTTCCACCCTGCCATCCTGCTGCAGCCCTCCGAACTGTTGGCAGGAAGAATGTGGGGCAGGACGAATGTGGGGCAGGACATAGCCCAGATGCTGGCAGCTGTAAGTTGACTCAAGCCATACAGATGAGTCTTCCAGATAGGCTAGGGCATGATTTGGGGAATGGTGCTGGCAGCTAACCTGCTAGCAATACGCTGCAGCTCAGTTACCCTGTTGCACAACCTTGCCTGCTTTCAGGTTAAAGCTGGGGGGGGTCAGCTGGTCTCCCACCTCCTGAGCACAAGCTGGAGAGAGAGAATGGGTGTTACCCACTAAAACGCTTAAAATCACACACCATAACAGAGGAAAGAGAGGGGCAGAGGCACCTTTTTGAGACTCATCTAAGCAGGACTGAGAGCGGAAATGTCAAATCCAGACTTCCAACACTGTCAATGCCACAGGTCCTATTGTCAAAAAAAAAAAAAACCCAAAGAAAAAACAAAAGCCAAGCCCAACAAATGTTAATAAATATTTGCAATTTCTGAGATTTATGGCTGTGAAAAGCTGCTGCGCACTGCTAATGGCCTCTTCCCTGCACGCTCCTCTTCCTCGCCTGGCTCAGGAGTCTGCAAAGGCAGCAGGAGGAATCCACCTGTGTCTTCCCTGCCAGGCAGGCAGGAGGCTGAAGGAGTGCCGGAGACTGCTTGGGGAAAGGACGTTGGACCTGCAGCAGCACAGGTAATGCTCGTTCCAGCCTTGCTCTGTGATAGAGGACTCAGATTTCTCTGTAATGAGGACCTTTGGCTCCACAGTATATGTTTTGTCAAGTTGTTCTCCTGTCATTAGCAGCGACTTCTCTTTAGCAGTGGAACAAATGAAACGCTTGGGCCTGGAGGATGGGGATTTTGGCTCAGTCCCTAATAAATAATGTCCCTATCATTTCTCCTGCCTCCTCAGCTATAGGTCTGAGCTGGTCCTGCAGCACACGGTGCCCTTTGCTGTTGCTCTGATGTGTCTAAATACTCACAGTTGCTAATATGGAGGGGTGTTCACTGCTGAGTGATTTCAGAGCTGTTCACCAGTGCCTGAGTGTGAGATTTGGGTGGGGGTCTCTGATTAGCTCAGCCGTGGGGCTTCTTGGATCACCCAGGTTAGGGCCCATCCCCCAGGCGACCCTCAGCTGGAGAAAATGGACATGTTGAGAGCAGAGAGAGGACATAGAAGGCACATCTATATAGCAGGGTGGGTATGAGGATCTTATACAGGCACTTCTCACAGGCGCTTTGGTTGATTTTGGCAGCAGTGCTCAGCATCTGCTGTGGTTCATGGCAGCTGCAGCTGGCACTGCTCTGGTCCATGCTCCCACTGCTGCAAATGGGAAAGCTCCTGTGGGTTTATTTAGGCTCTTGTCTGTGCTGAGGCACCAGGTGAGACAAAACACCCTTAGGGTGCCCTGTGCTGTTAGCAGGAGAGCTGGTGAAAGTCAGCCTACCCCACGTATGAGCCAACCTTCCCCTATGAGGCTCCCAAGATAGAAAAGCAGAAAACTGTAGCCTAAGCTGTATTGTTGCATCAGCAGCTTGTTGAGCTTGCCTGTCCTCTGTTGTCCTTCATGCTGGTATAAATCTGATGTGCTTTAATAAGGAATTAGGGGTTTGCCCAAACTGGGGCCTTGCTGAATGCAAAGACCAAGGAAGGGCTCTCACTTGTGCTGGCAGTTGGCAGTCCCATGGAAGGTGACAGAGCAAGTGGGGATTTCTTGGGTGCAGGGACCCCATCTGCAAATTCTGGCTTTTCAGGTTAGCAAAATTAATGCTGACATCCCAGGACATTCCAGCACTTAATTTCACCCCAAACCCTGAAATTTTGTGCAAGAAAAATTCAGATTTTTCCTTCTGCTTTTATAGTGATGGATTCCATTGTTTCATGTATTTAGTAGAAAAGTTCTCACATGGAAACACTTTTTGGCAGCCTGAATCCCCCCCCCCAAACACACACTTTTGCACAGGGTCATGGGAACTGTAGTCCAAGAACATCACCTCCCCCTTCTTTGTGATGAGCTGGCTTCCCAGCCCAAACCTCCTCTCCCACCATACTCCAAAAGTCAGGCAGTTCCCATACTGCATCACAAAACTTTAGCAGCGGGATATTTTTAGGACATGCAGCCTTCCAAAGTGTCCTGCCCCTAAGAAGGGGCTTGAACTCTGGAAGGTGGCTCTTGCAAGGCAGATGCATCATGGGGAAATACTGTCAGATGATCTTAAGCTCTTTTAAAACTGAAATGTGTCACACTCAGTGGCACATTCTGGTTTAGAGCTAAGTGACTGAAACAGAACAGCTAAATGTGGCTTTCCCTAATGCAAATGGGAAATATTTTAGAAAAAGGAAGATTTTTTTTTTTTTAAAACTACACCTTCCAGAGAGAACCCTTTTGATGGGATATGCCTGACTTAATTCCAGCTTGCTTTGATGCAGTGCAGCTGCAGACCTGGGATGGAGGTTGCTGTGCACCGCCTGTTTTCCTGGAGAAACTCTTCCCCGAGAATGGGGGGACCTTTGCACAACTGCAATGGCCCAGAGCATCAGCGCCTGAGTTCAGCATTCCATTCTTAGTCTGCCTGTTGTAAAAAATCAAACTCCCAAGTGCCTGAAGCTTGTTCCCAGCCAGCCTGAGCTGGTGGCTTCAGAGGGTGACTGCCCAGCTACGCCAGCCAGCTGGGAATTTGCTCCTCTGACTGCCACATGTTTCTCCATGTCTCAGAGGCGCGAGTCTTTCTAGACACGTCGTTAAAGTAGTTGTGGGTCGGACACAGACCCTACAGTGTATGGCACTAAGCAAATGCTAAGTGCAGGGTTGTAAGGTATTTAACTTTCAGTCAGTCATAAATTAGCTTTATTAAATCTGTGCTGTAAAAACACTAGTGGTTTTCTAACAAAATGTAATGTTCATTCCCCCAGACTCCACCCTCTAAATAAGGAGCTCCAGAGACCCCGTCCTGACTTTCCCATTGCCTCCGCACACAGTGGTTTTGGCTAAACAAATGCAGCACTCTTCCCCAGGGTGGTGAGATAGGAGCCCCCCTCCTCATTTCAGCTAAATTCTCACTGCCAGACAGATTTTCAGCTCCCTCCTTTGGCCCAGAGCATCCACGTGTGTTTGTGTTTTGTGACTTTGAAGTAAAAAGGCTTACTTTATTAACAGCCAATAGACACTTCAAAGCAAAAATGTGGTTGAGAAATTAATCATTCTGCACCTCCAAACTGATATTTTTTATGGCTCTGTAACTAAGACAGAAATGAACCAAAAGCTAAATGCATGAATCACTCTTTTAAAATAAAGTCAGGGCTTCAATGACTATGGTATGTGTACCGGTAAAATTAAATGCAGGGAAATCTGATTTTCTTCATTAAAAGATAATATTAAAGTAACATGTTGGTCCTTAGCATCTCAATGGCCTGGGGAAAGTGTTTCCGTTTAGCAGAAAAGGTCTTGTCCGATAATACTTTCCCAGATTACTGAAAAGATTTTGTTTCCCACTCTTCCTATTTATTTTTTTTTTTGTCTAAAAATCCAAATTAACTTCCTCTGAGGAAATGCCTACTTTCTGTGTTTACCAGGGCAAAGGTGGCCATTGTCTGCGGAAAATGGCTCTGATGGGAATGCGAATGCAGGGACAGGGCATTAACATTTGCTGAGTTGGGTTACAAGTGGGATGGAGTTTCACCTGAGGGATTACATTCATAGATTCTTGGTGGATTTTCCACAGTTCCTCCCAGTGCACAATTTGCTGGGAGGAAAATGTGGCCAGCTTCAGCTGCAACACCAAGGGTGCATTTTTAAAAAAACACTGCCGCCAGTTGCTGCTCTGGGAGCTGGTTCCCAGCAGCTCCTGGGAAGAGGACGAGGTGCTCTCTGCCTGATCCCGTGCCCACAGCCTCTGCGATTACGAGCTGCCAGCAAATGGAGCGCACTTCACAGGTGAGACTGTCGCCAGAGGAGCCCCCACAATAACCCTGCCATGTTTTCTCAGCCCATCTGCTTGCTTTGGGGCCTGGTTGAGCAAGGATGATGCTTTCTGCATGGCCATGCAGTCTGCATTGTTCTCAGTCCCCTTCACCTCCTTCTAGGTTATTGTCACTGTGTTATAACTCTGTTTCTACTAATGAGTATGTTCTGGTTTTTCCTCAAACCATAGAGCACCAAAAATCTCAGCAGGCAGACCAGCTTTGTCTTTTTGCTAAATTCTTTGTACACAAGATATGCTTTTCCCCAAGAGCTGGAAAGGCTCAGTTTCCCATAATAAACACTTGTCTAATGCACTGAAGTGTCTTGGAATACTTTTATTTTCTGTCCTCTTGTGCTTTATTTTCAAAAGCACAAAATCTCTGACTAGAAATAAATTACAGCTTCGCAGTGCAGGGATAAAGCGCCTGGACAAAAATGTTGCAGTGATATGAAAGGGAAATTCAAACGTCAACATCAAATCCTTAGACACCTTTGAAAGAGTTTCCTGTTTTTCCAATCCTTTAGGGCCAGGCGGTGAGTTCATGCAGAGCTTGCTCAGAACTTACTTACATGAGTAGGCCAGCTCATGGTGGGGATGGCATATCTGCTAGCGGCACCTCGCTGCTGCGGACGACCAACAGAATTTACAGCAGAAACCCACCCAAAAGCAGGCCTCTTGTTTCAAATCACGTGCCAAAAATGGGCAAGAGCTTCAAACACGTCAGCTTCCAGAAGATGGGTCTGCCCTTCCTCTCAGCATCAGCCTGCCTGTTTCAGGGGACATTTGCAGTGCACAGAGCTGCTCACTCATCATGCTTAGCAAAAGACTTTGGTACAGAGCTTGGTTTCACGCGATGTTCCTTCCCTAGTCCACAAAGCACTGTGGTGTGTTTGCATGTGTTGCTGCTTTGCAGCTGAGCTGAGCAAGATGGTCACGTCAGCCCAAAGAGAGATTAACTGATCGTTGAGGAATTTCTTTATCTCCATGCTGTGTAAATAGAGATTAGAGACAGAACATTTTTCTTACAGCTGCAAGCCACTTCTGCAAACAGGAGGGAATACGGTGCTAGGCAGCATTACACATAGCTAGCTTCAGGAGTGTTGTTGCAAAACAGGAGGACGTGGACTCATCATAGCATCCAGGTAAAGTAAGAATGGGCAGTGCTGCTCTGCCTGCAGTGCATTCCTCCATTGGCAATGCCTTGTGGACCACCAAGCCCACATAGCTGTGTTTGTGTTAGTCCCAGCTGAGCCTCACCCCAGCAGTGACATGCTCCTTGGAGGGCAGTGTTTGTCCCCTAGGTGAAGGTCTCTGCAGGCAGTGGAGTGGCAGGAGCCCTGAGGAGGTCCCTGATATACAGATGAGATCAAACAGGAGTTCAGGTTGTGCTGGAAGTTTAGTATATTTGAAGTGTCAGTTCTGATTGCTTTCTGCGATAAATTGCTTTCATTTGAGGGGATGGCTAATTCTGTGCACCAGGCCTTGAATACCGATCGGAAGAGGCGAGTTGTGTGTGATACAGGAGAGTATATAGTGTGGCTTCCTATATTTCAGTGGCTGCCTCCTTCCTTGCAAGCAGGCCTTGAAAAGCATACAAAGCAGAGTAAAAATAAACTAGTATTCATCACTGGTAATGAAAAACTACTCCTATCCCAAAAGAGAGAAGAGTAACATTTTCCACAGTTTGAGGCGTGGGCATTTGACAGAGCGGGTCCTGCTACGTGCTTGGATGGCACCCAGCCCATGTCTCATCGCTGTTTACTATGTAAATATTGATTTCCCAATGGAAACAACTGTTGTACAGTACAGCCAGAGTTAAAGAACTGCTCTGAAAAAAAAAAACCCCACACGCATGCCTCACTTCTGCAGCATTCCTGAGACAAGGCTGTATTTTTATCATCTGCAAAACCAGCTACATCTGCTGTGCCGAGCTATAACTGGAATCCCGACTCCCTCATTACGACCTCCGTCAGAGAAGCAAGCCAACTTCTCTGGGGTATAATTTAAATTCTACCCAGTTCTATGGCTTTCCCAAGAAAAAGATAACACCCTGGTGCATGAAGTTGGATGACAGACTAGCCCGGCTCAGCTGTTGCAAGAGGACTTGCTGTATGCATAACTTAATCTTTCCTAAAAGTCACTCTGGGCCACAGGCATCCATTGCTGCTATAGATGAACCCTGTTAAAAAACATCTCCCACATTTTAGCCTCTTCCTGCACACAGCAGCTTTGAAGTAACGAGCTTTCTCCCTCCACCTGCCTCTGCTGGGCTTGAGTTTGCTACTCTCTTGGGTACTGAGCAAAAGCTGCCCTCCTGCAGCGCTCAGGCCACCCAAAGGGAGTGGGATCTCCTGCACAGCTCCCAGCTGTCTGCAAGTCTGCCAGAAATGCTTGGCTTCCTCCACTCCCTCCGCCGGAGCTCTTGTGTTGCAGAGCTGCTCCCAAAACGCCTCACAGGCCGGGGCTGGATGCCCTTGCTGTCACAGTTATCTGGGTTTTTGCTCAACTGGTCTGAAGAGCTTCAAAATCTCCAGAAGGAGGGCAAGGCTCTGAGTCAGACTTAAGCCCAAGTCCTCTGCATGCTCAATAAGGGACGCATCAATCCACGGTGGAAAAACTGCAGCAACTCCCCGAGGGTCCTCTCTTACCGCTCATCACGGGAGGTTGCTCTCCTGCCAGGGTGTCCTAACATCAAATACATGAATAATATGCTCCTTTTGTAGCATATTTCATTTAGGAAGATAATTTCTGCACCCTCTGACTTCAAAGGGAAATACCTGAAAACAGGGAAATAAGGCCAACACTGGGCTTTGCTGGTCCAATGAGGCCTGCTAGCAGGAGAAATGTTTCTCAGTTTTGTCGCATCTGTTAACGGGATTCAATTAAGCTGCCAGAAATGATAAGCATTTAGAGGGACATCAGCCATCACTCCTCACTACCAGACAAAATCTTTGTCATGTCAGCGGTCATAAATCACAGTGGTTGTATTTGGGATGTGTTATGCACTGTAACTCATCACCAGGGCTTAATTCAACTTCCCTCAGGGCACCATTGTAACTGGTAGGCCAAGGCAAATATCTTGTGTCGTTGGTACACAGGAAAGGAGTATTTGGGGGTATACCAATTATGTCTGTTTTCACTGAATAAAAACAAAACAACGGTTCCTTCTAAAACAGATTGAAGATTGCAAGTGGGAGATTGGTCAAAAACCAGATTTTCCATTCCTAGGAAAAAGTCAAGTTCTTTAAACAATTAGTTTGAGACCAAATCAGGGCAAGAAAAGGGAAAATATTCCTGGTTTTCACAGAACAGTATTTGTCACAATTCTGGGCATGTTTAAACCTTCCAGCCATGCTTAGTTTGCAGCATACAAGCTGTTCATTGCAATGCTGGTCCAAGGGGCTTTTGCCCCTGTTTTTTGCCCAGGCTTAGGCAATCTCTCTCACAATGCACCCAAGTAAAAAGCAACTCAGGTGGACACAGATTAACATCAAACTCACAGCAGCTAAAAGCAACTGGCCAAACTGAAACAGTGAAGCCTGGAATGACCAAATGGGGAAGAAAAATGTTTTATTTTCAGGTTAAGATAAAGAATGGGAAAATGTCAGCAAAACTGGCATCATCTTGTAGGATGTATCTGTTTGCAGCAACAGGCATTTCCCTCACAGATACCTTTCAGCAGGAAGTGCTTGACCAGCTGTAGGAGAAAGCAAGCTCCAGCTAATGCCCAGCACAAATGTGCAAGCCTGGCACTCCACCATTTCAAGTCATCCTTGAGGTCTGCATTGCACAGAGCCCAACAGGCTCCGCTTGGGACCCAGGAGAGCATCATAAGCAATGATGGATACATAGAGACCAAAGGGGCATCTCCTTCCACCCAGGGTGCCTAGGGATTTAGGAGCAGAGGCAAATGGTGGATGGACATGGACAGACAGAAAAGCACAAGGACACAAAAGAGTTTACTCTCTGTGAGGGTACAGCCTCAATGCCTTGGGTGCTGCTACTAGCTGTGATCTCTGTAGCCATCACTGCAGATGATCCATGGGCAGGTCTCAAAGTGGCTGATGAGATGTTAATGGGAAGCGTGAGGGGAAGCACAGGAGAAAACAGGAAGGCAGTGGAATGAAAGCGGAGCAAGACGATTACCATTGACCAAATCCGTGCTTGGCCAGGAGACCTTCTGCTGGGCCATGGAGATGAAGCAAGAAGCTATGACGTGCTGGGGATTGCTGAGCTGGCAGATAGCTGCAGAGAGATGAGGTAGCTGAGTAAAGTGGTAGGGTGGGAAACACCATCTCCCCATGCAGCATTTGGGAAGATGCACTTGTGCTGAGGATGACACAGGTCCAGGTGGGGACTTTTTTGCATGGATGGATTCGCAAACAGATGCTGCAAGGAAGGAAGTGGGTGCCTTGGGCTGAGCTGGGGAAGTCTCGCCAAGGACGCTCTGGTGCAGTGAGCCTCAGATTTCCTCAACATCCTCCTGGTGGGGGTTGTCTGCCACCTTTTGAATTTCCCAAATTGCCAGACACTTTTCAAACCTCTTTCTGGGGAGGCCAAACTATGACCCACTCACAGGTGCCTTTTTTTTTTTTTTTTCCCCCTAGCCTCCTAAGGGCCTGGTTGCAAATTGCTTCCTGAAGTCAGACTCCTTCCTTGCATACTGGCAAGCCAAAACAGTCACCCCAAGCTGATAGAGGCTCTGGAAAATGTTGGTTCACGCTCGGCTCTTTCAGCGCCCTGCACCAGGCACAGGAGGCGTTTCGGTCCTTGTGCTTCATTTCAACACCGTCAATATTGACCTTTTCTTTCCTTAATGAGAAGGGATTCAGGGAGGTAGGAGGGACAGGAAAGGAGATTTGTTCTTTGCTCTTGCTTTGTGAGCTGAGCAGAGGAAAGAGACACTGGGGGCTCGGCTGGCTGGTGGTTATTTGCTGCTTCGTCCCTCTGCCAAGGCGTTTCGCTCGCCTCCGTGCTCCCATTCCAGCAACCAGTTTGGGGAACACAGCACCGGTTCTTCTTCACCGGCAGGCAAGCACATGAAAAACTGGGTAGCCAATGTGCAAACTACATTACCTCAGTGGACGGTTTACCTTGACATTGCTTGAAAATAGAAGTGCTGGGTTGGGAGGGTTTTGCTGCTTTCTGCATTGCAGGAAGGGGCTTTGCCACAAGGCAGAGGAGAGGCCACATTGAAAATCAGCTGCTCTTTGGGGTTTTTTTCCTCCGCAGTCTGTGGATCACATAATGGGTGCCCAGCAATGGCAGTCTCAAAGAGTCCTCTGCTAAAAGCAATGAGGTCAGGTCAGAAAGAGCTTGCCCCTGGGCACTGAAATGACTACTCCTACCTATACTGCCCATGTCCAAAGGTTTAATTTGGGTCTTTAGGAAGTGGGTGTCTTTCTAAATTCCTGGTTTTGGAGTCAGGCAATTGTGTTACAGGTTTTAACTTTTGCAGAAGGGGTTGTTTCTGCCGCTACATGTGCAGGGAAAAAAGGCCAAGACATGTCCTGAAAGCACAGAACCCAATGAAGAGAGCCAACTTCTGTTATTTAATAAAAACAAAACAAAACAAAAACAAAAACAAAAAACACCAACCCCTCATGATTTGGGGAAGCTTAATTAGCAATTTGTGAAGTCTGAGATTAACAACGCTGTATATCCATGAGACTTGAACAGCAGCAAGTGATTTTCCCTGCTTAATTCAGTACATAAAAGTAACAAGACCTAAAAAAAAAAAGTTTTCGGCCTCCAGCCCACACAAGCTCAGTCTAAAGAGCAATTCCCAGCAAGGCAGATGGGAAAGCTGAAGCACGCATCCAGCCTTGAGCCAGCGATTTCCAACCTGTCTCACCAGTCGTGTGTGCCACAGCCAGAGTGCTGCAAAGTGCAGGATCAGGGCTTTCAGCTGGTGCTGGCCACTGCCAGCAGCCCCGTGGCAGCAAGTGGCTCTAGTGCATGCACAGCCTTTCTGCGCCGTCCTTCAGTCCTGCTCCTAATGGAAGTGATGACTCAGGCTTAATGAAGGAGCACACCTTCATCTGTGTGCGAGCAAGCTCCACGTCATCTTTGTTTTACCACCACCAGTGATGCATCGCGCCTCAAGGCCTAACCAATAATCTCATTCTCTTATTTTGTAAACAGAAAATAAAAATAATTTGCTTGGAAGTCACCAACAGATTAACAACCTCCAGCTGTAACTTTGATGACTAATTCAGCCTACTCTAACCCATCCATGCCAAAGTTCTCATTTGTATAATTTGACATCTTCCTACAGGTTTTCCGTGAGGAGGATTAAGAGAAGATGGGTTTTCAGAGGGAGCTGAGGTTTGTTTGAGGTTTGTTTAGAAACGGCGCACTCAACAGGGTGTAAAGATTACACAGATCACGTTAGGATAAACTGCTGCACACCTGTCCAAAACAAGAAGTGGAAAGAGCTGATATAGAAATCAGAGAGACTTTTTTGCAAAGCTGGAGGCCTGGTTTTGAAAAGCACTGAGTTCAGTTCCATGATCACAAAAAAAATGTCTCTAAGTTAAATAATTTTAAAATCTAAGTTGATTCTAGCCTGTTTTCAGCATGAAGGCATGTAAAAGCTTTTGTATCAGAAAAAGCAGGAAAAAAAATTGAAATGCGGAGCTATATTTCTCATGTACCTCAGATTCTTTGTTTCTCTTCCAAGCTGATATAGTGTGTTATTGTGGATTTATTCAAACAAAAAGGGTCAGCACTTCAGGAGAAACAGATAGATCAGCCAAAAGGCCCAATCCAATGCCATCTGTTTTCAGCATTAGTTCAGAGCAGCTTGCAGTGGGCATGGGTGAGTAGATCCTGGTTGAAGTTAAAGGCAGCTAATCCATTGTGTGAGCTCAGGGTACCTTTCACCATGCTCCACTCTGGATCACAGAAAGCTGTAATATTCAGGAAAATATGCCCTCTACCTTTTCCATGGCTGAGCTCATATCTAAGATCAAGCTGTAAAGATACTTTTTGACGACACTGAGTTTGTCTCTTTGCAGGAAGCGAGAGAGGAGGCTGAGGAACAGCCCAGACGAACGAACAAAGGGAACAATAGGAGCCATTCTGCAGGCAGAGGCTGCTGTGTTCTTGGACACATTCACATGGATAAAGGAGAACAAATAAGAGCCTCCATAGCTGCACAATGATAAGAGAAAAATATTACAATGCTGTTCTGCAGGCTGGATTGTGCAGTGATTATACAGCAGTTTGTCCAACACAGCTCCCCAGGGCCAAAATGCAATCAGTAACCCTTCCCTTAGACTCCTGGCTTCACTGCAGAGCCACAAGAGCATCTGATAATTCCCTTGCAGCCCCAGACGTGGACAGCCTTGTGCAAAGATGTGGTAAGTTGAATGTCCGGTTTGTGCGCTTTTCACATAGAATGAGGCTGGGTCAGAGGCACAGCGCAGGGAGGGATGTCTGCCCCCCTCCTCTGACACTGATCCACTCTTTGGTCTTGGGCAAGTCATCTAGTCGCAGCCTGAGTCCCGGGAGCCATGGCTGCAGCAGGCATAAGGGGGACCAGGACTCTCTTCATGCTGCCATGCAGCTTCCCTGGACATCTGCACACAGGGAAGGTATGTCCTGATGGCAAAGGGACGGGTACGGGAGAGAGGAGCAGATGGAGCTGGGCTGGGTGGTGGCAGCCAGCTGTTGGGTAGCAGAGTCCGAGGTGGGATACAGGTAGGTGGACTGCAGGTGGGTAGAGGGATGGACACTCCCCTCCTGTGGTTCAAAAGGAGTTACCAGCCAACTCGTCCCTTCTTGGCTGACTACAGCTTCAGTCAGAGGCAGTGCTGGGGCAGTACGCTGCTGGCAGCAGCAGAACGCTGGAGCTGGGCTTTTGAAGAGGAACAGTCCAGGAAATATTATCGAGCTTGCTTCCAGACAGCTCTAGTTGATACAGAGTACAGACAGCAAGCAAAGACAAACAAGCACGGTCTCTATTGTAGTTCCATTAGAGCTTTGTCCATATGCTCTGGGGCTGGCAGGCTGCCTCTGGGCTGGGCCAGGAACGGAGAGGTGCATCTCCCAGATCCCCTGTTTCTCTGCTGGGGCTTTTGCACGCAGGTACAAATTGCACCACTTCTGACGCAGGACATCTCGCAACTGCGCTGCCTGCCCCGCTCCCTGTCACGGCCTCTGAAGCTAAGTGTTTATACCAAACCCCAGAGACGTGGCAGAGCTTTGAGAGGCCTGAAAGATGGATGATGTTAAACATCTCTAAAAGGAGTCCTGGATGCAAAGACAATTTCTGAGCACATCCAAAGGAGCCTCTTCACCTCTGCTTCCCACCAGCAGAATCACTCAGGGCATCCGTGCTTTAAACAGATGGATGGTAGCCCAATAAAAACAATGGCAGCTTTTATATACAGCCTCCAGTCCAAGCCCTTCCAGGAGAGACTGCTTTGAATAGCAAAGAAATACATATCAAAGCTAGCCCACAGCATCTGCCAGGTTTGTTGAGGGAGCTGCAGCACCTGTGTCATGGGTTCGTTGCAAGGGTTTGCTCCCCAAGTGGGAATCCCTCTTCCAGGAGTGAGCAGGGCAGAAGAGGGCCATTTGGGGCTATGAAGAACGTGCATGAAGCGTCTGTCTCCAGCTCTGCTTTTGCAGTTACTGAACTCAGGTGGGTGGTAGGACATTCCTGAAACTTCCCCCGCAGGGAACGTGTTGGGTGTCATGCAGTGCAGTGCTCAGTGCTATAAGTAATGGGTACCAAGAGCTGATAGGGAGAGCATGAGCCAAAAAACCAGCCAGCTTCATGTTGGTCCCTTTAATCCAGACTTGGAGCTGTGCTAATAGCATGGTTGGCACCCCTGATTGCAAAGAAAGTCACTTAGAGAAGAATGGAGGGAGTCGAGTACCCTGTGCCAGAAAAAGACCCTTGCATCCCAGAGAGGAGCTGGTTGTCCGGAGGGTCGGACAGGGCAAAGGTGAATGGAGACTCATCTGCTGTCATCTCCCACAGTCATCCTCGGCAGTGATGCCAAGTCAGAGGAAAATCTGGGCTGGGTAGTTTCACCAGTGTATACAGCAGGACCTCCTGGGCAGCCCACCCTGAGGCCGACTCAAACCAGCCCTTATACCCAGGATTGGTACACTGAGCTGCCAGGGGTTTGCAGTGGCCCGAGTGCCGTCTTTGCTGACGGGCAAGGCCAAAGCCAGGAGCCCATGCAATTATCATTAAATCAGTAATTAGTGGAGTCTAATTTCTTTTCCAGGCCTTGCTTCAGGAGAGGTGGAGGAGAGTGAAAGCTTGTCCCAGCGAAAAGAGGGTTGGTGCCAGCCTGTGCCAGAGCAGGATGGATGGATGGAGGCAGACGGGTCATGGGAGCCCAAGAAAAAGCCCCCGGTGAGCTGTGCCATGGGTGTTAGTTGTCCCTTGGCCAGGAGCAGCCCTGGCAGAGCCATCTGCCCAACGCAGCAGGTAAAGGGACACAACAGCCCATTGCCTGTGCTGAAGCCCTAGAAAATGACCTTCCCTCACTATTAGTATTTAGTGGGGCATCCATAACATGTACAGCTTCCTTGAGCCAAAGAGACCTCATCAGCAAGAGCATGTTTGGCCTGGGATAGCTCCTTCTACACGGGATCTTTGCTAGTGTAAAAACCAGTGTAAAAAGCTGTCCGCTGAAATGATCTAACTGTCCCAGTGAAAGCTTTGAGTGTTCTGGACTTAATGTAAATAAATAACATAGAAAGAATAATACAGAGCTAATAAAGCTATTATCTGGAAAGATTGCAGCCTAATCTCCAGCACAATGAAGATAATGAGTGTTGAATCATGCCTGGAGCATCCTAAGTAAGTGGCAGTGGTTTTGATAAAGGATAGGAGTGGATTTTTGGTTTCAGCCTGTTACTCTCTCTATAGATTTCTGGGGTGAGCTGTGTTGGTCCCTAAGCTGTGAGTCCACATTTCTCCTGGTTGCAGAGCTGGCTCAGCCTCCTGCGCTCCCATCGCCTTCATCCTGGGCTGGCCTGTGGAACTGGCTGGCTTCGCAACACCAGTGTGACCAAGCGAGTGGCCCGTGGCCAGGGCAAGCACAAGGAGACAGGATGGGGATGGGGAGGAGAAGGGGACGCCATGTAGTTTCAGCGCCCTTTTCAGCCTCTGCTGGCTGGACCCACACAGCAATAGCTGTGTGTCACCAAAGGGGATCAGCCTTCCCCATATAATTAATTTCTGTGAGGAAGAAACTTCATCTGTGTCCTGGGGTTGCAAGGGCTGTGACTGCAGCTTGGGAGGGACACTGGCCTTGGCTGCTTAGCAGGAGTGAAGCACACCTTTCCCTGGGGCTCCTGCGATGGCAAAGGGAGGGTGTTCCCGTGGTCAGAGCAAATTCCTGCTTGCAAAATCCTTTACCCTTGCAGAAAGGCAGGTACAGTGCAAGGGAGTTGCAGGGGCCGGTTTCAGCAGCGCTGTGAGCTTACGCCATCACTGGCAGGCGGAAGAATGTGGCAGGAGGGGGCTGCTAAATGCACAGCTTTGCAGCAAACCCCAGAAGCAAGCAGCCATCCCAAAATAAAACAAAACACCCCCGGACAAGTTGAGGATACACAAAGGAACTGACAGCCTCTATATCTGGCCTCACATCAATGAGTCGTAACTTGAAAGCTTTATTTAGACTACTAAGAAAAACAGCTGCAGAAAAATACTGATGACCTGCTTTAACGGGGGATTTTGACAAGGGGAGAAGAGCTGGGCTCCTGCTGGAAGCAGAGCACCTAACAGCTCCCCTAAATCCCCTTCAAAAGTCCCAGCCTTAGACTGGAGAGCACTGCAGGAGGGCAGGATTTGTATAATCTGAAGAAAATAAAAATAATTCGGGGGAAAAAAAAATGCCAGCAATTTAAAAGTAATAAAAACCTACCTTGAAGAGATGGGGAGAGCTTATGGGAATCGTGAACAAGGCATAGGAGTCAGGGAGTGGGTGCTGTGCTTGCCAAGCTTTTGGTTTGGGCTCCTCCAGGCCAAGCTGAGCTTCTCGGTGCTGGGTGGTGGCGATGCTGGCAAAAGCAGCCTGTGCACATGGACCTGTGTAATGTTGGAGAAAAATATTTGCAACCATCAAACAGACCAAGCTTGCTATGGTACCCAGAAGAGCTCTATCGCTGAATCCCTATCTGCACAGCGATAAAAAGCGGGGAGGGGGAGATAACTCCACAGCGAGATTCTTGCGAGCTCATAAATCACTGCAAGCCCCGGTCTTGGGACTGATGAAATCACCGGGAACCCCGGTGGCCTGGTTTCCGCAGCGCTGCCTGCCCTGCCTCCACTAGCGACGGTATCATTGGAAGAAAAATGGAGCCAAGCTGTTGGGAGAGGGGTGGCTTTTTCCGAGCAACAGGGAAGCTGTTACAGCCCAAGGCTTTCTTAGGATGAAATGATTTAAGCACCTCTTCGGCATCCTGCTGATCTTTCAGAGGCAGGGAGCCCGATAGCTGAGACTCCTCGGGATGATAATTGTGGTGTATTTGCAGAATCAAAGGTTTCCCCTTGGAGCAGAGCCAGCAAGCTTTGGGAAGAAGAATGGACCCGATACAAAGGGGTTTTTTAAAAGCCCATTAAGTTGCCTAGGGGCTGAGCTCATGTTCCCACCGCCTCGGCAGTCAGTGCCGGGGGAGCGAGGTTTCATTCCCATCGTCTCAGCCCAAGTGGGAAGGTTCTTCTTCCCCCTTCCTCCCCTTCCCGGGTCTGCACAGGGAGGGGAATTGCCGTGGGGTCTGGGGGCAGCCATCTCCCACCTCCTGCACTGCAAATGCCCAGCCAGCTGCGGGGAGGCTGGAGCCTGGAGCCTGGGGCTGCTGCGGATACGCGTGGCTGGGAGCTACGGGAGACATGCGAGACTTGGCATGTGTTTGAGCCCTGAAACCTGCAACCTATGCTCAGCATCTGCGTTGTCCCTTCTACATAAGCCAGGCATCTGGGAGGTGTAAAAATGCTCCCAAGACCTGATCTCACCCCGAACTCGCCATGGGTCAAAGTGGGGAGAACCACCAACAGACCAGGCTTGCTGCGGGAGCTGGGGGATCTTCTCCAACACAAGTCCATGTCCCAAATATAATCTCTGGAGGGACTGAGGTGTTTCACAGATGGTGGAAAAGGCTGAGCTATGTATGCCCATCCCCTCCTAGTGACACTGCCTTGGAGGATGCTCGGGGCCGTCCTCTCCATCCCAGCCCCCTGGGCTGGCTCTGTCCTGTGCCTGAGTCATCATCCCACTCTCAGCACAACCGTTCGGCTGCCCTGATTTGGCCCGAAACTTAAACAGCCTGATAGTCCTGTCAGCTCTTCTCTCCTTAAGGGTTTCTGGAGGCAACAACCAGCCCCAGGAGTCAGCTCTTACTCATGCCACCCCCGTGGAAAATATAAGAATGGCGTTAGTAATCCAGCTGTGACTAAGGAGGTTGCAACTGGGGAGGTCCCCCTTGCTGTTGATGTGACCGTGATTTCCCTCTCTGCCAGCCTGGCAACACCCTTGTGTCACCAGCGATTTGGGGCAGGGAGGGCACAGCCGGGGTCCATCCAGCTCGCCGGGGCAGGTGGTGCAGGGAGGCTGCTGTCACTGCCATGTCTCCTACTGTCCCCAGCCCTCCACCGCATGGCAGGGCCACTCACCCCTGCTCTCCCAGCGGCTTCTTCTGTGCTGGGGAGGTGGTGCTCTCCCAAGGCTGCAATCAGTTTAAGACCTCCGAGCAGCACCAGCCATGGACATCTTTTAGATACTAAGGACATCAGTCCTGCCAGGATATTGGCCAGAGCCTTGTGCATGGACCTAAGATTATTGCAAGGCAAACAGAGGAGGAGGAGGAGAGGTTTGTGTGCTTGGGCAATCAGGAAAAAGGCTGAGCAGAAGAAAGAGAAAAGCTTTCCTGCAGTGTCCAACCCCATGCCCAGCCAGGAAAACTTTCCAGCAGGTCTATTCCTGCAGGTGCAGCCTGGAGCAGCCAGAGATGGCTGCAATACCTCTCCTTCCCCCTCGCAAACACCGCTCCCAGCCCAGTGGCTCTGGTGAGCTGATGAAGCCACAGCAGCACAGAGACCCTGGGGTGGAGCAGCATCTGGGTACCATGGAAAAGGGCAGGCGAGCCTGTGAAAGTCCTCGCGGCAGAGAAACTGCAACTGGAGAGCAACCAGAAGCCCTCCAGGGAAAACCCATAAGCAAATATATCCAGCCAAGAAAGATGATCTCAGGGCGCTGATGTCACCCCAGGAGTGCCCAACGATGGAGCAGGGAGGCTAGAGCAGGCCTTTGCTCGCTCCATCCACGCAGGATGCCTGCCCTGCAATCTCTCGACAGGGATGCAACAGGACCCACTGCTCTGCTGACTGTAACATTGTTGTTCAAGTCCTGCATGAGGTCTGCCCAGAATTCTGCTTATTAGAAAGAAATGCAGTACCAAGACCTGCAAAAGCCACACTGATGCTTTGAAAGATACTGGGAGCATGTACGTCCAGTTACACAGCCATCAGGGATGGGAGAAATTTTCCTGCCTGAGCTGGTCGCTGAGTCTTCACATTCCTGCCCTTGTGCTGGGAGGAACAAAACCTCTTAGCTCTGCACTTACTGGAGACAGGAGGCACAAACTTGAAGTCATCTGGAGTCAGGCGCTGTAAAAATTTAATGATGCAGGACAAATCAGGGTGACCAAAATAGCGAGCAAGACAGAGACGGTCTTGTGATTTAATGCACTCGGCCAGGACTCGGGGTATCTGGGAGCAGTTTGCAGGTCAGCCACAAGCTCCATGTGTGACCTTGGCTCAGTCACTAGGGAAAAACACCACCGAGAATTGGCTTAGGCATCTTGCAGAAGTAAGATACATGCTTAGAAGAGTGAATCGTATCAAAAATCAGGAGGATTAAGATATTTCAAATGCAGCTAGCCTGTTGATGAGGGTTCCTAATTCCCATCAGATAAGCTCCTCTCCCTAACGGATGGTGGAGTTGGGCTGGGACCCACTTGGTGACCCTGGGGGGTTAACTGTTTTATGCTCCATTAAAAGGACGCAGGCTCAGCATGAGCCTAAGGCGACTTGGCACTTCCTCACTCTGCCTCTACTACAGCTCTGGAGCAAAGGATACTCTACTGATCAGGCAACAGCCTCACTTGGATCCCTGGTCATCACGGCAAGGTGGGTTTGTAGCCTGCTCCCCCAAGCAATGGAGCCAGCATCTGGCCAGGCCACTTCCACCTCCCCATTTGCACTTCCTGCAAAGCCTTAATCTGAGGTTTTAAATGGGATTTAAGTGACGCCCTGGCTTTTTGCTGGCCCCTCTGCAAAGGCAATAAATTCAACGCCGACTAGATGTGAACAAATAAAAGCAGCTCTCCCTGTAGGCCATGTATGCACGCATCCCTGTTAAACCCTTCTCTGACAGCCCGAGCAACAGCTGGTATAAATCTGCAGTGGTCTCTGGGCTTGAGAGAGAGGCACTGATTTACACCCCTCTCCCACCTCTTCTCTGCTCTTCCTCCTGCTTCAGCTCTTCCCTGGCTGCTACCCCTCACCTTACCTCTATCCCTGCTCTTGGGAAATAAATAACCCTGGATGTGAGGAAGACAACGGGCCACTGAACTTTCATCCATTGAGAATTTACTCTGTCTGCCTTGAAACAGGGTTGGGTCTTTTTGTCTGGTACCTTCGATAGCAATTCAGAGCAAGAAAAGTCATCTCCAGGAATAGGGGACAAAGACACGGGCAAAGTTATATACCCCTAATCAGGAATGGCTTGTCTTCTAGCAGGGTTGAGGACTCTAGGGGGGAAGAGATAGTGCCTTTGACCCACCCTGAGCAGCACATTTCCCCCCAGGCCCAGCATCTGATGCTGGCACAAGGCTGCACATGAAGGCTGGTGCCGGCAGGAGGATCCAGGGAGGAGGATTCACCCTTGGCTTCATGAGCAGCCAGGAGCTCCGCAGCAGGAGCCTGTCGAAGACAGGCCAGGCACAAGCAAGATGATCCAAACCAGGGCACGGCCACACGCGCAGCATCTTACGGGAGACAGCCCGGAGGATGGATGGCGAGGGAAGTACGAGGCGCTTCTGGCGGCTGCAGAAAGCAGACGAGAGGGGAGAAAGGCAACTGCAGGAGTCGCAGAGAGGCACAGGGTGAAAGACCCTGGCCGAGGCACTGAGATTATTAATGGCTTCCTCTACCCCCAGCATGCCTGCAATTGCTTTATATCTCGCTGCCACTCGTCAGAGTTATCTGTTCCCTGCAGGGCACGGTGGTTTGTGCAGGGGAATGGGCTGGCAGAGGCTGCGCTCTCCTAGAATCTCCCAGCAGAGAGTGGGCTTGGACAGGGCAAGTCTGGGGAAGACCTCTACTAGAGTCAGTAGCTGTTCACAGGAAGTCTCACAATCTGCTCTCTAATTATTTCTTATATTTTACCCTTCTCTGAACACATTGGAAAACAAGTCGGTTGCTTGGGCTAAGTATCCCCACCTCCACCAATATACAACTCCCTTGTATGCCATAAAGCATTTATGTGCATGTGATTAAATGCCATTGAAGCAAACGGGTATTTGCTTACAATCAAATTACAAATTCCTTACAAGCTTAAGGACTTTGCAGAATCAGGCCTAAATCCACTGAGTCTCTGCTAACGCTCCCAGCCAACACAGGCACGGCTGAGTCCTGCCTTGGGAATGCATTTATTTTCCCTTTTGAGGCTATGAAACATTACGCCGAAGCTTCGCCTCCCGCTGCCAGCTGCTGGGAGCTGATGTGAATCCTGGGGCGAGATTGGGCTCGGCGCTGTCAGAGATAATGCTGGCTTAGGGTGCGGTTTGTTTTCAAGCAGAACCTCCCAGCTCAGATACAGAGCCGCAAAAGGTCCTCTACGTACTCTAAAAGCCTCATATCAAAGAAAGAGCAAAAAGCATAACGCTGTCTCCTACCTTTGAGCTAAAACCAGCCCTGATTGCGGTCAATGGAAATCTTCCTGTAAGCTCCAGTGGAGCAGGATGGTGGTAGCAGCTCAGAGTGTGGTTTTGTTTGTTCGGCGCAAGTCTTTGGCTTAGACCAAAACAACAATTAAATAAAAGCTATGGCCCTTTCTTCTGCTGAAAATCATCTGTGCAACATGAAAGACTATAACCTCAAGAAGAGAGGGCTTTTTTCTTCCAAAATCAATTTTATTTAATTTTTGTAAGGGGATGGGTTCCATATTCCATTACTCTCAGCTGAATCAAGAGTGTCCTTTTAAGTTTCACTGGAGCAGACACATAAAAACTCTCCCTCAGGGATAAGACAGTATTGATCTCACACAGATTGAGCTCAGAGAACATTTATAGGGTCTAGTGAGCAGCTAACGATGAACAATACCGAGTATATTCGTACAGATTTAGAGCAAGAAACCCATTTTTTTTCCCTCAGCTCAGAGAAAGTCCTGATTTAGTTTTGCATCCAATGAACAAACCTTATCAAAAGCCTCCTGTTACAAGGCATTATAGGGATTATTCTCCAGGCAGGCTTGGTACCCATGTTCTCCCCTTCTCAGGGCTGGATGCTCATCTGTTTTACGGGATGACTACTGCATGTGTCCTACTTGGCCAAAAGGCTTTGGGCAGCTGGTTTGTTATTGGGTTTTCCTGTCTGAATATAGGAGCTTAATTTAACAGGCAGCTGTTGGAAAAACAAGCAGGAAAGCAACACAATGGCACTTGATAAGCAGCCTCCAAACAAACTCCGAGGAGGCAATTACAAGAAAATGGCTGAGCCATTTCGATGAGGAAGATGCACTTCCAGGTGCCAACCATTATGCAGCTGCTTGGCCAGGCTGGGACCTTCCAGATCAAACCATCACTACATGGTTAACAAATGTCCTCGAGGAGGGGAGTGGGAAGGGGAGTCCTGGGATCACATTTAGTGGAGGAACAAAGATGAATGCAAGAACATAAGAAAAGCTGTGCTGGCTCAGACACAGGGAACATGCCACCCAGCCTTCTCTCTCTCCCATAACCAATGGTGCACAGCAAGTCAAGGGTATGAGAAGTGGACAGGGATATTTTCCCGTAAACTCTCCAAGCCTGCAGCAGGCTGCAGCTCCAGGACTTCCTGAGCCCAAGGCTTTTATAGAAATACTGTATTGAATAGTCCTAGCCTAGCCAGTTACCTAGGTGAAAAATGCTCCATATCTTTGATCATTCTTTCTTTGGTGAGAACAGAGACCAGAACTGCTCACAGTATTCAAGAGGAGAGCAAACCAGGAATTTGTACAGTAGTTTTTCCTCTTTCCTCATTAACTCCTACCTGTCTATTTGCTTTCTCAACTGCTACTTGGCAATGACTTGATGCTTTCACCAAATTTCTTGTTATAACCCAGGATCCTTTTCCTGTGGGGTGACGGTCAGTTCAGAGCCCATCACTGTGTGCATGACGTTAGGAGTGCTTCCTCTGAGGCTCATCACTTACATTTATCTTAGCTGAATTTCATCTGTCATTTTATCACCGAGTGTCCTGAGGTCCTTCTGCGGTTTGCTGCCGTCGGCCTTTCCAAGCAGCTCAGTGTCACTAGTAATCCTCGCCACCTCCCCACTCGCCCCCACTTCCACACCATTGATGAAGATGCTGAGCAGCACAGACCCCTGCAGAGATCTCCACCCAACTCCCCTGGACAACCCTCCACTGCGGAGACTGATCATTCCTGTCTGGACTTTGTGGTTTCTGTCTTTAAACAACTTAATTTTTCATGGCTCTTTACTCACCTCAAGAGCCTTCAATGAAGGATTTTGTCAGAGCCTTTAGGAAATCTGTATCTCTCATATCCATTAGATCTCTGTTGTCCACCAAATCTTTGGCTCCATCCAAAGACTGCAGTAGATTTTGAGAGTTATACTTTCTCTCGCCAAAAGCTGCACTGGCTCTTCCCCGGTACAGATATGCTTATCCTTGTGTCCCACCAGTTTCACAGCACCATCATTGGGCTTACTGCTCCAGATAATCTGCCCTTGACACCTTTTATCCCCAAACTGCCTCCATGATCGTCACCTCCCATTGCACCAACACCAAGGTAACGTTAAGAGAGCGCCTGCACACTACGATGAGTACGTTGCCATTTGCACCTTGGGTCCCTGCTGTACCCCTGTGCAAAAACCAGTTGGTTGTGGCAACTTGTAATTACTCCTTTTGCCAGTATGATCTGTGAGCCCTTTTTCTGCTACTTCAGCTTGAGATGCAGCCTCCGATGTGCCCCTCTGCAAAGAAGGGTCCCAGCACTGGGAACCTCCCAAGTCCCACCATGACCCAGATGGGACACCTCATGCATCATACAGCCATTAGGATGCAAACATGAATTACAGGAATGCATCTCTTGCTGTGGGCTGGCACAGACGCAGAGACAGGTTCTGGCAGTTTGCATCTTCTCATGCTTTTGGGGAATGGTAAGTCCTTGGCAAGACAAGTATGTCTATAGAAAGGTGTCGATGGTTTCAGAAGGGGTTATTTCAGTTTTCAGAGTATTGACTAGTTTCCAGGAAGGTGCAGGATGGATTCCCTGCTGAAGGATTCATTCTCAGGATCACAGCTCAAGGGCTGGTGGTTATTTGCCAAAGACTAGGCTGTGAAGAGCGCTTTTAAAAAGCTCAGAAGTGAACCCAGCCCAGTAACAGGGAACTGGGATGACTTTGAAATTCACGAGTGAAGTGAAATCGTTCTTTCCCTGGCAAGTCACACTTATCCTGCGGAGCTCATTGCTACAGGAGACCAGAAGAGGTTAGGAAAAGGACTGGGCACGGTGAGAAGAATGAGAAAATCCACTTTATGGGATTGTGGCTTTGTTGAGATAAAATATACCTTCTTGCCTTAAAAACAAAAAAATTCAGCTGACGTTTTAACAAATTTCTCTAATGGACATACAATTCCTGAGACTCTTTTGCATTTTCCTCCAGGGATGTTATAGACTGCTTGTTTGGAACCTGGATTTTGGTACAAACTGTGGAGTTTGGGACTGAAACCGTATAGGATGGGTTGAAGCTCTATGGGTCCAACCCTGGTTTTATTTTGCAGATCAAACCCTGCGACAGAGCTCAGATGGGCAGAAAATGCCAGCGTCAGGCCCAAGGGGCTTAACCCGTCTAGCAACACTCCCATGGACTCTATACATACATACATTTCTGTCTCTCTCCCTTGTACAGAAGGCCACCTAGGAGTCTGGACAGCTGTGTGTAACCTAGCCGGGTTCTCACGTTACATTTTGTTCCATGCTTTGGTATCAACTCCCCCATGGATGCTCGCTCTTTGCTTTCCCACCATTGGCCCTTCCTTTGTTTCTGTATCAATTTGTGTGGGCTCCATGTGAAAAACAATCCCTGTAAATCCCTTCCAGCCTTTCAGACCTTCCCATACAGTTGTTGCCGAGAAAAAAATTCATACGAGATGCAAACAGCTTGACCTCTTATCCAGACAAAAAAAAAAAAAAAAAAAAGGCTTACTTAAGCTAAAATGTTACCCGCTATTAATTTGATCTGGAGTTTTGACTCGCACCAAAAGCGATAGCTACTCCTCCCGCTCGAAGCCCACAGCCTCACCTCACGCAGCGAGGCTATTCCAGCCAGGCCTGGCCGTTCCTCCGCACCGTAAGCAACGGCGGGAGACCCGCCCCGCGCCTCCCCGCTCCGCGCTAAGGCGCCGCCGTCCCACCCGCGACCCCTCGGTTCGGACACCGACCCCACCGACCCCTCGCCGCTGCGCCCCCCGCCCCCCCCCGCGCTTCACTACAACTCCCGCCAGCGGCGGCGGCGGGGTGACGTCAGCGCGCGGGGCGGGGCGGGGCGGGGCCGGGCCGGGCCGTACGGGAGGGGCGGGGCGGCCGCGGCCCATTGTGGGCCGGGGCCGGGCGGGCTCCGCGCCGCGCAGCCCAGCGCCGCGCCGGCAGGTACGGCGGTCCGCGCCCGTGGGGTGAGTCCACCGCGGCCGGGGAGCGGCTCCGCCGCCGCTCGCCGCTCCCTCCCTCCTTCTTCCTTCCTTCCCTTTCGGCTGCGTGGGTTTTGGCGGAGGGGGGGGGAGCGTTGCCTTTCTCCCGTGGCCCGTGGGCGCTGGCCGTGCTCTGTGGCGGGGGAGGGGGGGGGGGGGGTACCGGGGTTTCTCTACCCTCGGGGGGGCTGCCTTTCCCCCGCCGTGGGGCAGGTGGGGAAGGCGGAAGCCGAGGCCGCGCGCCCCACCCCACCCCGGGGCGCTGCGTGGGATTGTCCCCTCGGGCGGGGGCCCTGGGCAACCTCCCCCCCTTTTTCCCCCGGTATCCCCGGTGCGGGGTCCCGCGGGGCCTGGCGTGCCCTCCGGCCCCGGTGTGGCGCGGGGAGGGCAGCGGAGCCCCGTCGCCGTGCCCGGGTGGTGCCCGCCCCTGTGGACGCCGGGTGGCGTGGGGGGGGCGCCCACCCGCGGGCGTGGGATGCGGGATGCTGCTGCGCTGCCTTCTCCATGGCAACGCCTCCGAGGGCTGCTCCGGCCCCGGCTCCCGCTGGCACGGCGGCTCCCGCCCCTGCGGCAGCTCCCAAACCGGGCTTGGGCCCCGCTGGGGTGTGGGATGTGACCCCCCGCTTACCTGCAGAGCCCCAGGGATGGGGTACCCCCGGCTGAGCAGAGCGGGTTTTGGGGGGGGGGTGTCTGCACCCCCCATCCCCAGCCGGCACAGCAATTTGGGGCTCCTTAATCGTCTATATGTGCCAAACCGCCGGCGCTGGTGTAAAACACCTTGCTGCAGGCGTGCTCTGGTCCAGCCCGATGCTCCGATGCGGGAGCCGGGGTGGGAGCAGGATTTCGGTGCGTCTCGGTGTTCGGGTATGGCTGCATCAGCGGCGGAGGACGAGCGGGTTTGTGGCTCGGGCACCCGCCGGAGAGGCTGGGGTCTGTCGCTGGCTGCGCCGGACTGGAAATTTGGGGAGATTTGGGTCAGGGGGCCTGCATGGAGGAAGGACGATACCCTTGCTGCACGTAAGCCTCAGGGGTTGGCACCCGCTGCGGTTGGCGTGCGATGGATGCGGTCGGATCCTGCCTGATCTTGACTCGCTTGGCACAAAGTCATCAGTATTAGCAGTGGAGTTTCATCGTTGGGGTCCGCACCGCTTGCAGGCAGCCGTGCTGCCTCATGCATCGGCGCCTGTGCCAAACAGGCTTTCTGCATCTTTAAGTGGTCAAGGCTAATTTAAGGCAAAACCGGATGATAATTCTCCTCCTGACGAAAGCCGCTTGAACTGGTGGGGCTGCGTGCTGCCCAACTGGGGGCAAGGAGCTCCCCGCAGAAATCGGAGGAGGGCGGGAGATCGCAGGGTGCAGCTGAGCCCCGTTTTCCAGGTGCAGTGGCGAGGGGAGCCCGTGGGCACGGTGGTTTCGGCCAGGCCCAAGCACTGCAGACACTCAGCATTGTACAACCAGCCGGCTTCTCCCGGCTGCACTGAGAAGGACAGCAGAACAAGGCTTTTTCAGTTTTTTTTTTTTTTTTTTCCCCTCTCTAGAGGTCGATTCTGATACTGCATACAAAATCGAGTGGCGTTGTGTATTAGGGCCATTAGGGTGGCGAACTGCGATGCAACCTTGTTATCCTCCCTCACTGAAAACAACGTAGGCCAAAGCCATTGGCATTCCCTCCCTGCCCCTCTTTCGGTCCCACCAGGAGTAGACAGGTCCTGCCGCGTTCCAGGCCTTTTTCCATGGGCGCCGGGGTTCATTTCGGCGTGCGTTGCCTCTCGAGCCCTGCGGGTCGGGCATCCGCCTCGCTGTTCCTCGATTAATGAGTGACTCGCCTCGCTCTCCCCGTGGCCGTACGCTGGGACCTGCCCTCGCTCCGTCGGTCGGGAGCAGGAAGCAAAAGCCAAAGTCCGTGATCTCTGACTGCCCGACGGTGTGTGACAGCAGGAAGCGCTGACCCTTCCTCGCTCCGGCCAGCTCTCGGCTGGCGTGTGGTTCTGCCGGTGCTGCCCCTGCCACGGCCCTGGGGTTTTTGGGTCCAGCCAGCCAGGCGTTATGCATGTCGCTCTGCCTTCTGGCCTCCGCCCCGGGGAGGCAAACAGGATGGGTGAGGTGTAAAATCAGCGCCGAATCCGCTCCCCTGGGCTCGAAACGGAGTCAAACCGGTCTTGACCTGAGCTGGTTCCTTATCTGACCCTTTGTTTGCAGCAGGGGCGCGGGAAAGGGACAGCCACGGCGGGCCGGCTCCTCCGGTCCCGATGAGCCCTCTCGCTGGGAACGGGCAGGAGCTGGGGACAGCCGGTCTAACTAGGTCACGTTTATCTCCCCTTGCTTCTGCGCTTTGTTTTGGTTTCTTCCCCCTCTTCTCCTGCACTGTCATTGTCACAGCTGAGGAAACCAGCACAGGGGAGGCAGGGAGCTGTCGGGTGGCCGGGCTCCTCGCAAATCTTGTTTACCGGCCAGCCAGGAGCTTGGCTCCTGTCACTCCATCCTCTTGCTTTGCAGTTTGCATGCGTTGAGCATCGGCGCTGGGTCGCTGCCTGAAGGTCTTTGGCTGATGCGCTTACAGCAGCCCACTGCATGCACAGGTAGCAAACATACCTGCTGCGTTTATAACCCGAACTGGTTAAAAACTGGCCGTGGATGCTGATAGATGCACCACCCGGAGCGGGTGGTCGTCTTCTGCCCGTGCTCCTGCTGCACAGATATGCACTGAGCTGCTCCTACACGGCCACTTTTATCTCTGAAGTATTAATAAATGAAGCTTGCCTATTTGTGTGAGCCTTTTTAAGAGGCTGGCAGGGCTGCCTTGAAGGCTTGCTCAGCACTGCAAGTTTTCAGAGATTTTTTTTTTTTTTTTTTTTTTTTTTTTTTGCGTGTGCTCTAGCAGTCGATAAGCCAGGGCATCCAGCTGTCAGCTTTGGAGATTGCCAAAGCCTGCTCAACAACATTTCTGCAGGCTTCGCTCACAAATGAGGATTTTGTTGGACGCCTTGGTTTCTGACTTGATGCTGGTAATTAAATATCTTAACTTGGCTTCGGAAAGCTGCCACTGCTGTGGAGTGACTGGTGAGGCCATGTGAAGCAGGATGCGCTTGTTCTGCTGGAACTGAGTGTGACCTAACTACAGTTCTTCAGCCTGCAATTTTTTTTTTTTTTTAAATACACTTTTTTATATAAGTAAAACTCTTAAAAGGGGAAGAAAAATCTTGCGTTTTACTGCTGTGCTGTTAAGCTTGCATGGACCTGCTGGGACAGCTGTTTATTTGCCAGTCGTGGCAGCCGAATGCTGTAAAATTCAAATCATGTCCATATTGATTTCTCCCCCCCGCCCTTTTAAGATAATCATATGTGTACTCTTCACTCCTGCACCACAACAGACATCAGTGCTGTGCTGAAAAAAGAGGTGGTCTGAACAAAGGGCTGTAAATTGGGGAAGAAATAATGAATATCTGATTCTGACTTCTGTGTTGGTTAATCTAGATGCTAAGCCATATAGATTTACTTACTCTATGTGCTTACCATACTAGGGGATGAGAGAAACAACTAGTAAAGGGTTGGAAAGAAGTTAAATATGGCAGCAGAAGCTTTTCTGCATGTTGCGTTAGGTCCCTCACCCTTAGTGATGTATTTCCAACTTCCTATTCCATGCAAAAAATAGAGAGTCCTCAGCCCCTTGCAAGACTCTGGTTGTGATTTGCTATTTGCCTTTGATTCTCCTTCCCCCCCCACTTCCTCAACCTGAGCTGGGTTGGGAGGAAAGCTGTGCTGGTGCCTGCTTACCCTCCTGCCCTCTCAGGAGATCGTTTCCACTTGGTATCTCCTGTCCTCTTGGCCTGTTGTGATGTTTTGGAATACGCTGAAGAACCAGGAGTTCTGGAGTAGTGTAGAAAATCTCAGCTCAGTGAGTCATAGAGCTTTCAAATCTTTGTGGCCGCTGAGAAGAAAACCAAAGGAGGTGGAGATGAGAGAAGCGGCGTGGCACACCATGAAGACGTGGTTAGTTGACTGGAGAGTTTCATGATCTGAGCTGACAGTGCTTTGTTTCATGATTGGTGTGGCCTGGGCACCAGCCACCTGAATTATAGCAAATTAACCAAATTAATGCATGAAGTTGTCTGAACATCTGGCCTGTGTTTTCCTCGTGGTGAAGTTGGGTGGGTTCATTCCCAAGGGTGTCCCATCCCATGCTGTGCCCAGGTCTGGAGTAACCTCTGTGCACTCCTGGTGAATCTCTAATCACCCCGTCCTGTTTGTGCTCCCTCCTGCGTTCGTCCCTAGCCCTCTGGGGGAGTTTGTTGTGAATTTGCTAAATGGAAGAGGTTTGTGCTGCTTGGAGCACCTGGGCGAGGAGGTAGCTCCTGGCCTCTTCCTAAATCAGCCAAATGGATGAGGTGGCCCAACCTAGTGACAGTCATTGATGCGTCAGTATTATCGTGACTCTGTAAATTACTCTATGTATTACTCCTCATGGACTGAGTTGCCTTGAGAGTCTTTGTGTTCAAAACGTTGCCTTGACTTACTGGAGGGTCAGGGTTGGTGGACGGGCATGTTCTCACCCACCGCGGCACGCGCCAGCCTGTCATTACAGCACTGCTGACTGGCGCTAACGTGTCAAACCACCGGAGCAGGGTTGCTCTTCATGCCTCGTCTCCTCCCGGAGGACGCGCCAGTTGCTTCGCTGCTGTTTGGGTTTTTCTTTTACGTCGTTCTGGAGCGCTCTCGCTGAACTCTTCCGGACTCGGCACCGAGGAAATACAGCAGCGCGTCCTCAGTGCGGTTAGTAGGAGGTGGTATGTTGCTGGTTGGAGGCATCCTCGTCTTTCTCAAGCCAGAACGCCAAGCTCCCCAGCGCTTGCAGGGCCTGGCAGATGATTGAAGGGTTATTCGCCTCGCTAGACAAGTGGCTTCATGTTTCGTCTTCTGCATTCCTCCGGGTGAGCGTTGCATAGTGATGGGCTTTCAGCTACGTGCTGCTTACCTGAATCATGTCTTCCCTGTGCATGCAGCTTCACCGCCTGGAAGTCAGGGCTGTCCCTCTCCGTGCTTCTCCATCAAGGTGTGAGAGTTTTTACGAGAGGGTAAATGAAATAACGTGTGGAGGGTGTGGTGGAAGAGCAGCAGAAGTGTTCAGCTCTGGCTTCAGTGGCGAAGGCGACTGTTGCTGCTTTTACCAGCCCTCCTGAAGGGACGGTTTTCAGAAGCTGAACCCAGTGACCCAATTCCCAATCTCTGGATTTGGGCTGTTGCCAGGAGTCTTGCCCTGAGGCTCCTCTTCCCTTCTTGCACAGGCCCTGGGTGGAAAGCAGCCACGCCAAAGCTCAAAACAACCCAGCGGCAGCCAGGCATCGGTGAGATAAAGAGAGGGGAAGGACCCAGTTAATTCATCTGACCCGTGCCCTGCTCAGGAGAGCAGAGGAGACTGCAGTGGGATCTCCAGGTGTTGGTTGCTCCCTGCTGCTCATCCTTCACATGGGGTTTTTGTGCCCGTGGGCTGGGCTGCTGGCAGATCCTGCCCCGGGGCACTGTGGCAGGAGGAAGGCAATTCAAAATTGTGCCATTCAGAGGCTGACTTGGGGGGGTTTTTGCATGAAACACCAGCAGCTGGGCTCTGTACCAATATGCAAAACTTAGCTATGGAGCTTGGCAGCTTTTGGGGAAGGCTCTGCAGGGTGTTGGTTCCTTCGATGATTTGAGGGAGCAAGGATCAGCTTGTCTTCCCAATGGAGGTTCTTGTAGCACGGAGGGTGTCCTCAGAGATTTTAGGGCTGAGCGTTTGAGGGTAGACTATCAACAAGCGGGAAAGTGCACGCACTATGTTTGGACAGGAGCAAAACTGCCTGTACCCTGAGGCTGCAGGGCAGGGGAGCTGGGGCTGTGCTCTGCACCCGGGAGCCAGCTTTGCACTGCTTGGGCTGGGAGGAGAGGATGATACTTGTCCTAAAAATCAAAGAAAACTGGAGTGTGAGAATGGGGGAAGCAGAGCGGCATCGTTCTGGGACGGGACCTGCAGTCACTCAGGTCTGAGCAGTGTGGGTCAGGGTGGTGGAAAGACCCCACGGCATGTTACGCTGCTCGGGTGATGTCCTAGCAGCTCAGTGCCTGTTATGGGCAACCTCTGCTAGCAGCAGATCTTGCTCCCAGCTCAGCAGGGAGGAGAAGGATGGAGGAACAGTCGGGAGACCACTTCCCCCACGCCAAACAAGCAAGATTAATTGCTTGCCATGGCATGGCTGCAGAGGCAGCGCAGCCAGGATGTTTTCTGGCTCAGATGTGTTGCATGACATTTAGCTTAGGCTGTGGTGGGTCTGCCCCGCTGCTGCTCCTGAGTGTTTCTTTTGTGCAGACCTTTCCAAGGCAGCTCTCTAAAGCTGCACGTCCATCTGACTTTCACCTAGTCATGAGATTTTTTTAATTTTTTTTTTTCTGGGTGCTTGTTTCTCGCTTGGCCTCAGCATCTTCTGAATGAACGGTGCTTGGAAGAGCTGTGAACTCGTGTGCAATCCTGGCAAGTCTGCGGCAGCTGAGGTCCGGTGCAGCTGTTTCCTTCAAGGATGCTTGTGTGGATGTAAGCGACTGTGAATCTGTTTGCGTAAAGCTTTCTCTCCCGTGGCTGCCAGGCACCCTTCACGCTCCCATTCCTTCACGCTGCTGCTTCTGGCAACCGCAGCACCTTCTTGCCCAAGGCAGAGCTGAGGACGGGGGAGATGCAGCAGGGAAGGTGGATACCCTCACCGTGCCTGGCTTTCACAGAAATCGCGTGCAAAGGACGCTTCCTTTGCTGAGGTTTTCTCCCCTCTGCCCCCAAAGCACTAGGAGTGTCTTGGCTGCGGCTGCGTGCCCAGCGCAGGGGAGAGAGGCTGCGCTCTGCCTTAATATCGGGTTAAGCCTTTCAGATGCACGGTGATTTTCAGCTGCCCTGTTTTGCTTGGCACCGTTCTTGCATATCCCATGCATAACTTTCGGCTGCCGTTCCTCTGCCGAGGGACGCTCCCCCAGCTTGCTTGCGGACGGCCTGGTGCTGGACCTCCTCCAGCTGCAAGGGAGAAGAAGAGCAGGCCCACGGCGGTGCCGCCTTGGGTTTCCTTCTTCCATCAAGTCCTGTGGTCAAGCACGGGGCTTCTCCCATCCCCGTCCCTGTTTCTCACCTTCTGCGTGCGGGAGTCGGTAGGGTTAAGGCTGCCGGGAACCTGGGTGTTGTTCGGTGGTGCCAGGCGAGCGTCAGGCAGGAGAAAAGCTGAATTTGCAAATCTGTTCCTGGGTACTCCGGTAAGTCACGCCAAGGACTGTTTGAACTGCGCTAATCCCCCGTGCCTCTGGAGCAACCTTGTTTACAAGAGCCGGTGCTTCAGACGGGTGTCCTGACAGATATTTTACGTAAGCCGTTTGCTTACCAAAGCTCTCTGGGTACGAGACGTTGGTTTTGAGACCTCAGCCCACGTGCTGCCTCCTTACCCTGGCATTTTGGAGGCATCCTGCAAAGAGGCTGGAGTCTTTTTAGGGACAGCTCGGATCCATTTATAAACTCCAGCTCCTTTTATCTTCTGTGGAGAGTGCTGCCTGGCAAGCTGCATGTGAAACAGCTGGTGGCTCTGGAGCCACAAGATATCTCTACCCATCACAGGGAGCAAAAAGATGTCGAGGAAAATTTTTGGAGCATGCTAAATACTGTAATCCCTACAGTCAGTTTGCTTTTGGGTATGGAGCTGGAAATGGGTCTTCATCGTTTTCTCACTTTTACTTTTGTATTAAATGCTGCTCTTCTGTTCACCGGGTTCAACAAAATTTGCCATTTTTTAAGTGTTGCAGCGCTGATCATAGGTGTGTTCAAACTGCGGTGATGTGCGATGGGCTGTGATTTGGGTTACATAGTCATGAAATTGTGCTGTTCCCTTAGCTGTAAAATACAGTATCTCCCTCGCTTTTCAAGCCATCCTATAGCGCGACAGCTTTCAGCATGAGAAAAAGAGAGTAAAGAGGAACTTTAGCCTCGAAATACTTGGCGGATGGTTTTCCAAAGGATCGCTCATAGTTGCATCAGAGGAAGCTCTGTTGGCTTTGCACTGGGGTTGAGGCTGAACTAGGTGAGAGATGCATGAGACAGCGGCGATGATGTGTCTCACAGCTGTAGCTTGGTTGCCTCATGGCGACATTTTCTTCCCTTTGCCTTGTGTTTTGGACTACGTCTTTCATTTTGGTGGGAGTCGGGGCGAGACTGAGACTTTGGGGTCTGGTGTTGCCAGTATGCCGCAGGGTGTTGGAGCAATTAAGGAGGGATCCATCCCTGGGGACACTGAGGGCTGAGCTCCAGGTACGGCATCCTGAGATGCACGTTCTTGCTCTGGGAAATGGATTCTTTGGGCAGCATGGAGGGGGTGGAGAAAGACCTTTGAAAAATGGGTGCTCGTTTTTCTGGGATAGGGAGGGAAGCCAAACAAAATACATCTAACAGTCGCCTTGTGAGTGAACATCACGGGGATGTCCATACCCAGCATCTGGGCTGTGCTCAGTGCTGCTAATTACAGCTGCTGTCACTGTTGAAAGTAAAAATTTGAGTCTGTTCGCTCTGGGGTTCCCATGGCAGCTTTCTGGGATGGCACCAGCCCCACACCTCCGTGCCTGGCAGTCCTTGTCCATGGCCAGGGACCAGGCTGCCCTTTGCTTGAGCTAAGCCTTGGATTTGGGAGCACGCGTCATGGTTGAGGAAGGTCTTGGAAAAGCACCTCTCTGGCTTTCTGCCCTGTAGTGAACCCACCTGCTGCAAAAGGCTCTTGCAAAGGTGCTCTGGAGCTTGAGAGACGTTGCTGTAAAGGTCCAAAACAGATGACCGCTGTCCTTTCCAGGGCTGGCCTTGCTTTTGGCTCTGTCCTGCCAGAGGATCCGCAGCTCCGCTCTCCCTTGGGTGCAGCGCTTCCTGCCGAGCAGAATTGGCTCGAATTCGGGAAAATAAACAGACCTCCAACGCCGGAGCTGGGAGTCCTGGGTTGTTGCACAAGGGGAGAAGGTTGTAACCGAAAGGCACTTTCGTCACCTCTCTACCTGTGCCGCTGCTGCAGCTGGCATTGCGGCGCTGTAATTGCATTGCCCTCTAATTTATAATATGCTGCGTTTGGAGGACAGCTTTATATTCTTTCTAAATTCTTGCGTAGCTCCAAGAAGGGAAATTATCACTAATCTTTCCATTTTGCACGTGGTTTTGTTTTTGTTCAGAGTTCCACGTTCTGAAAGCTTGCGGGATGCCGCTGTTGGGGATGTGGCATGGGCGAGCCTGTGCCGCACATCTGGGCAGAGGAGCAGGGTGGTCTCTCACCAGAGCTCGTGGGATGCTCAGTGCTTTCCCAGCACCAGCTCCAGGTCATTCGGTGCCCAACGCAGGTGGATGCTAACAGCTTGCCAGTGCTGGTCTAACCCCAAGCCTATTAAAAGCCCACAGGACTGAGTCTTCCCCTTCCTCCTCCTGCTTCCTCCCCCTCCCTTGCTTTTCAACACCGGGTTCTTGAATAAATCATCTAGGATGTGATCACACAGGAAACTCGTGATTTTTAATTTTTTTTTTTTTTTTTACAGCTAAGTTAGGAAGTGAATTCAGCTCTCCAGGGCTTCAGTCCTGTGCTTTTTAGTCACGAGGTTCTACATCCTTTCTACTCCGTCACTTGTGACATGACGTCTCCTTGGCCGCTTAAGCTTTTCTCCTGCTTCTGCCTGCCTGCAGAAACAATAGCTGCTGGAAATGCTCTTCAGGAACCCCAAAGGGATGGGGATTGCCTGTGGAGAATGCAGATTTGATCTATGTTAGGTCTTTTTGTTTTTATTTTGTTTACCACTTGGTTATCCTTTCCCTTCAACGAAAAGCAAAGCTGTTGTTCTTGCAGAATTCATTGCTTCTGATGTGTTACTTGCTGGAAGTAACATGCTCAAAATACTGCATTCCTTTGTGCATCTTTTCTTTATTTTCTTTTTCTTTGTCGGTGGGAGCTTAGGGCGTATAATGGACAGATTAGCAACTGTATTTGTGGAGTAACCCATCTTTGTGCGGGTCTGGCTAGAAACCAATTAAGCTTGTCTTGATCTCTAAATGAGATTTTTGCCGAACGCCTTACCCAACTGCCTTTCGCATCCATTAATAGCGGGGTGGGATGAAAACAGCTGAACGTGTAAAGATTGTGTGTTGGATAAATAGAGAGGCGTTGGTTGTGGGGAGGTTCCCCGGGTTGCGTGCGAACTGCTGCCTCTTTGTGCGGTTGTTTTGTAGCTCTGGTTCTTGAAACCTGGGATTAGGTGTTATGTGGCTGCTAGCGTGCAATCCCCTGGGATAGCGGGGCGTGGGATTGGAGGCAGAGCTGCTGGATAAATAGGGAACATCCCATGGACGCCATTAATGTGCCGGTCCCCATCCCTGTAAGATCCCTGGGGTGAGACCAGGGCATGTTTGGGAGCTCCTGGTGACACTCAGCTGTGGGTCACCCAAAGTGCCTTGCCCTTGGTGTATCCCCCTGGTCTTGGGTTGCTTTTTAGCCTGGGAAAACCCCGTGACTTTGGGGTGGGGGGATGAAATTGCATCGCCATGCTGGGGGACCCTGCCTGGGTGGTGTTTGCTGCTGCTGCAATGAAAACCGGTCCGGGAATGGCACTTCAGTGCAGCATTTTTGAAGAGAACCGACTGAATAAAGATGCCTTTAAGAAACTGTGCCTTCGGGGAACCCTTGTATCTCTGTCCCAGACCGTTTCTGCGTCAAGATAAGATTGCAGAGCAGCTGGATTTGTGCTCTGCTTTGGGAGGTGTAGGTGGGGGAAGGGCACTGGGATTTGTGTGAGGGTGCAAACATTTGTTATGATCACCTTTATTTCTAAAGTAACTACAGACAAGCAGTACACAGCCTAATCCCTTCTCCTGTGAATGCCTGGATTCTCTGTCGTGGCCGAATGGTGGGGAGACTGATCTCAAGGGGAGGAGGGAAGGAAAACACTGGGCGAACGGTGCTCCCTGCATTGGAAAGGATCCCGTTTTCCCCATCCCAGCCCTCCTGGCTGCTGCCCCAGCTCCGAACCGGGAGTGTGGGCTCTGCCAGCGGTGGGTTACAGGGTGTTGGTAGTGGGATCACGATGTTGTGTTCATGCAAGGGCGTAGCTGCTGCAGATGTGCCATAGCACACAGGAGACCATCCTCCTTGGTCCTCTCCCATGGGTGTACGAACCAGCCTCTCCCTGCTTTGCTCTCCATCTCCCTGCTCTTTAAAGTCCAAAAGCTCTTAGATTACCTGTGGAAGTACTGCTTTTTTTTCTTCTCCCAGTGTAAAAGTGCCCAATAAGAGATGCGGGTCTAAAGAAACTCCATCTTGTGCTGAAGCCCACGTGCCACATCGAGGATGGTCATCTTGTGGACCTCGACATCCTGGCACGGCCAAACCCAGTTCTTGCCTGTTAGCGGGGGAAATTTAGGTCAGCTTGGAAGTCCTGGATCCACAAAGACCTGGATCTGAGTGAGGCAAGTGCCTTGTGGAGTCCAATGACAAATGCAAAAGCCTCAGAAAAATGCAAAACTAGGATGACTGGAAGATGGTTTTGGTGCTTGGGGGGGGGGGTATGGAGAGAGGGGGTGGGACAGCACTTTGCTACCTCTAGGGCTGGGGCTGTTTTGCTTTTTGGTATGCCCTTGATTGAAAATCTGGGGAGTTTTAATGCCAGTGAGACAGAAAAATACCCGGCAGCAGGGTCTCCCTCAGGCTTCATCCTGCTGTCGTGGGGCTGAGCCGGCGCGGTGCAGTGATCTGATGTGGCATGGCAGCCATGCCCTGTGGAGATACCATCTCCTGGGAGGAAAATATAAAAATAACCACATCTTTGGCCGTGTCTTTGAGTTGTGTGAGACCTCAGTGAAGGAGATGGGGGGTGAAATGTTACCAGTGGAAGCTAGGCAGGAAAACTGAACGTTTTCCCAGGAGGCAGATCTGAAGCAAAGGTCCTGAAGACCACGAGGGAAACATCCTCACCCTCCTCCCATACTGTGCTGGGGTGCAGGGGACACACTGGAGCTGGGGTCTGGGGTGGTTTAAGGAGACTCCCCGTTGTACCCCATCCTCCTCTTCCTCCCTTTGGGCTGAAGGTGGTGCAGCACCGTGCAGGTTACTGCACCTCATCCCGCGCTGTGGCTCTGGGGTCTAGACAGGTGATGCAAACCCTTGTGAGACTGTGTCCTGCCCAAGACTTTGGGAACCTGTTGGACCTACTTCGCTGCCTCTTTGCTGTGTATTTTCCTTTTCAGAGCTTTGATGGAGCAGGTCCATTCCTCCTTGGGGGACCACTAAATCGTGGAGCTAGGAGGAATAAATCCGTGGGAGGCGAGGTCGATGGCAGACGGGAGCTCCTGGCATAAGCAGGCTCAGCTAATTTAATCTGCGGTGGACCCAATCTTCTTTGTCTTCCAGTTGAGTTAAATATACCCTTCGAGTTGTGGTTACAGAGGCTAACTCCCATTTTGATTATGCAAAACGCGCTAACGCGGGACGCAGCTGGCTGCCTCCGAACGGAGCGGGGAGGAGAGCAGGATGGGGCGTCCCATGGCCAAGACCCACGTTGCTCTCTCTTGCTAACCTGTATCTGGACCACGGCCGAGGTGCTCCATGGGCAGCTGCGTGGAGACCTCCAGCTCCAGGTTTTTGGGGAATGCAGCTTTTGGAAGCACTAGGTCTTGCAGCATGCCTATAAGCTTTCCATCGTCTGACAGGTTTTAAAGTTTAGTGGCCATGCTGCAGCTACCTGGGCATGGCTGGTGGCTTCAGGACAGAGAAAAGGGCCCTCTCCGTCTTTGCGGAATTCCCAGAGGCAGCACTTCAGTATTTCTGGATGCAAAAAAATAAAAAGTTGTTGGTCGGCTTGAGCAGCAGTTGGAAGAAGTTTTAGTCTTGGAAGGCAAAAGGGAAATTAAGTCTCAGCAGGGAAATTTAAGGTATTAGTCCAAAGGTGCCACCTGGGGATTTATGTGCCTGGAATTAGGATCAGCAAGTGGCCATGTGCGCGTTGGGGGCCGCCTGTTTGCACCCCGGTCTGTCTGTGTTGGTGCTCTGCCTGAGCTGCTGGGTGGGTCTCTGGTTGCTTTATCTCCTGAGATTTGTCTTGTGTGACAGCATCTCAGATTCTTCTGTGTTTGGCCCCACGAGAGTCCTTGAAAGGCCAAAAAGTCACAACAACAGGTAAAAAGCACTGCTGCATCTTGCCCGTGGTGCCAGCCTCAAAGCTAAGAGTTGCTTTATCTTTTCAGCTTTCTCTATTGCAGGCTTCAAAATAGCCAAGCAAGCAGTTCATCAGGAGAGCTTTAACAAAATATAGCTGCAGGGTCTCCAATATTGGCAACTTCTGAGTTAAATACCTGGTGACAGTCATGCACCGGGTCGTGTCAGTATTTGCTGTAGGCTGGGAAACCACTATTCACCATTTGCTTATCTGCAGTATCTGACCAGCTTATCCTTGAGTAGCTGGATTTTAACCCCCTTATCTGCCTGTGTGTTGGGAGCCTGGCGTGCCGTACTGTGCCAGCCCACCACGCTCTCCCGCTCCTCCACCCCAGCATGCCGGGAGGAACCCGGATGGCTGCAGCCGTGGCTGGAGCTGGGGGCTTGGGGAGAAATGGATGTTTGCCCTCCATGGGATGATTGATTGCTTCTGTTATTTAAAAAAAAAAACCACACCTCCTGGAGAGAGAGGTAATTAAGCTGACTGAAGTGTTTAAGTGAATGAGTTTCCCTTTAATTAAAAACAAAAAAGATTATATATATGTATCATAATGGTACCTAAAAGAATGAGCCACTGACCTGCTTCATCCCTGATTTGGCTTACAGATGGAGAGGGGAGGCAAATTTTAGATAAAAGGTGGGAGGAATCAGCTTTGCCCTTGAAAGATCAACTCCTTGGCTTCTGTGGCAATGCCTGACTCTGTTAGCTGTGAAAAGCAGAGAACCGCTTTCCAAAGGCAGGGCACTTTGTGCTTTCCTGGTGTCTCAGGAGCAGAGCAGCACGTGTACAGTCGGAAGAAAGTCCCCTGGCAAGGGTGAAAACTGTTCTGTATTGCTTTGGGTATCGCACGGGCAGCAGCTGAAGGGAAGCCCCAGGTGCTCAGGGATGCTCACGGGCTCACCTGCCTCGTCTGGGTACCTGCCGTGCCACGGCGAGAGCACAGAGCTCATTTTAGGACTGCAGCGGAGAGCGATAGTCCCCAAACGCTGCCGTGCCTGGCCTCAAGGATATTCACGATGAGGGCGATTTCTGAGACGGCGCAACCAGAAAGTGCTTGGAGCCGGCAGCCAGGGCTGTAAGGACCTGCCCAAAGCACACGTGCCGGCTCGCTCTCCCTCTCGCCTGGGCTGGGAAGGGCTGACAGGGCTTGCAGCCTTCCCAGCTCCAAGCTCTGGGCTCCGCAGCGTTATTTATTGTGCTCCCAAGAGCTGTGAGCAGTGGCTGGCACCCTCTGTTTCGACCACCCATGCTCCCCCGGTGCCGTGCAGGGCTCATCTGCTATGAGGGAACGTTTGCAAACGCTACAGTGATACGAGTCCGTTTATTTTTTTAATCCTCACCACACCAAGGAGCCGTTTTCTCCCCACTGCTCCCAAATAGCATGGTGGAGGCAGGGGGTCCGTCCAGGGCAGCGGTTCCTGGTCCACGAGCCAGAAGGATGCTGCGGAGCCAGAAGGATGCTGCGGAGCCAGAAGGATGCTGCGGAGCCGGGAGCCGTGCCCTGGGGCTGAGCAGAGGGGAGGAACGGTGTCACACCGGGGATGCAAAAGCCATTAGCATTTTATTCTGGAAAGCCAATGCACGCGGGAATGGCAACCCCTCGATGGCTGAGTTAGGTGAATAGATGTGACGAGACACGTTTGTTTATCAAAATACTAATCGTTCCCTCGGGGGATGGGGTGTGTTTTGGGGAACGGGTGAGGCAGCGTGGCAGGGCGTGGGTGACTGCAAGCGATGGGGACCACAAACACAGCTGTGTGTGCCTGCGCGCCCTGATAACGTGAACTCATCGCTGCTGCGAGTCCCTGCCTCAGGTTGCTGCCAGAGATGCGGGACCCTTTATTAATCCACAGAGATAATTGTATTTTTAATATAACCAGCGGGGGAGTTCACATGAGGTGGAGGCATTCCTAGAAGACCTCCGTAGGTACCACCTTGGAGGCATCTAACAACATGACTCAGCATCTTCGCTGATGGTTTTTTAAAGTAGGTCTCAAATTGGCACCAATTTTAAGGACTAGGAGATGATCTGAAGATGGGGATGCTGGGATGTGATCCCAGGAGGTAATTTGGAGCTGTGGAAAGCGGTTTGAGCCATGGTCAGCTCTGCCCGCTCCTGCGAGAAGCAGTTTGGGAGCAGGACTGCTGCTGAGCCCGCGGTGGAAGAGCAGCGCCTGACCCTGCCCTCGGTGTTGACGGGGCCGGTTTGACTGATGAGGGTGCGGGGAAGTGCCGCACGTGCATAAAAGCTGGGGAGATGCTTCGTGCTGGGCTATTTGAGCGCTCCTCTCGCCTTTTCATCAAGAAGCTACAAAATGCAAGTGTATATCGCTTTGTCGGGGGGTGGTGGTGGACATCCAGCGGCTCTTCAGTCCAGCAAACAGCCCACGTCTGGAAGCCAAAGCCAGATGCTTGCTATCCAGAACAAGGCACGGGTACATCTGGACATTTATTTATTTTTCAGCTGCATTTAACCAGTGGAACAAACATTTGCAGAAGATGGCCTTAGCCTTGTCTCAGTGTCCTGGATCCAGACCGCAGGTGGCCTTGGGAGGGAGTTTGAGTTTGATGAAAGCACGTTAAGCTATCGGTATCAAGAGAAGCAGATAAGAATGATGAGCGGCGACGCTTGGGAGTCCCATACTCCAGGAGAAATCACTCTTTCAGAGCAGACGCTTCTAATGTGGCTTCGCGGGGCTGGAGGAGGACAATGCAGAAGAGGTCAGCACGGATCCGTGCCACGTCTCACCAGGGAGGCGGTCCCACCACCCTGCCCGGTGGCTGCAGCCCTACACAAGCCAACAAGCAGGTGTGGATGGAGCTTCTGTGGATGCGAAGCTGACGCCAAGCAGCATTTTTACCTACTCGCTTGCAAGAATCGTCCATCGGTTCTGCCGGCTGTAGCGCAGAGAGGTGGGGACGGGGTGAGACACGGCACAGATGCGCGCTGGCCTCTGTATCGTCCTCCGCCAGCGCTGCGAAGCCCTGCTAGAAGTGTCTGTTCTGAAACAGTGGGTTTCTTCTGGAGTATGGGACTGAAATGATAGCGCTGCAGCCTCTCACTGCTGAGGATAGCCCTCGTTTTGTCTTGTCCCGTTGATCTGAATGAAGTAATTTATAAGGACGTTTTCCGTAAATCAATAAATCCATGCTCGCTGCTGTGCCTGGGAGGTTTAATTTGCTCTAGATACTGCACTGAGTATCTCTGTCCTGAATTGCACTGCAAAGTCCTGCTCTTTGGGAGAGGATGGGGATACGGCTTGATCCTCCGGGAACATGCTGCAGGCGGCTGATGGTGCCTGGTCCCTCTTAATTATGCACCTCCCAATGTGGGCTAATGAGATCAGGGAGTGTGTAAGTGCAGTAGTTTCTCTAGATAGTGCGTGGAGCTTGAGGACTCTGTCCGTTGTGCCAAGCAATTCCTGATGTTACCCGTCTTGGGGAAACTGAAGCCAAAAATAAAGGAGGGGAGGGAGCGTTGGCCTTTGGAAGGAGAACACGGTGCAGAAATCTCAGTTACATGTAGGTTTCCCTTTTGTATCTCTGCATGATGTTTCCTGTCGAGAGGAAGTGAAAAATTCCTGCTGCACCGTGACACCTCCTTTTCCAAAAACTGCTTTTGTGAGCCTTTTGAAAGCGATGCACGTGTGTTTACAAAGCCTGGTGCAGGATCTGCCTGAAAAAAGAGGGTTCAGAAACGCAGCTCTGCTACATATAGAGAAATCAAAGATAACCCCAAGGCCTTCAACCCTGTGCTTGTTTCGCTTGCTTTGTTCGAGCGCCGTGGTCTGGCAAGGCTGGAGCCGTGGTCGCGGATGGGTTCATCCTATTGCCAAGACCCGGGAGGGGACCTTTCCTTTCTGCTGTGCACCGTGGGTTTGGGATAGTTCCTGACTCGTTCTTGTGGCACAAGGGGTGTTTTGGGGACCTCTGAGCTGATGGGCCATGGACTCGGGTCAGCCGTCCCCGTGAGCACCCGGAGCCCAGCTTTCCATCCCACTCCTCCTGCTGAGCTGAGCCCCCAGGGACCCCTCCACTTCTCCTCCAGAGTGGCTCCGAGACCGTTCTGCATCTTTTGGAGGTCAGAGCTCATGCTGGGGAATCCAGAAACGTTCCCAGAGCCAAACCACGCCACGGCGAGCGGGTGTGTGCCTGGTCTCTGCTTCTCATTTCCTTCGTCACTGCGGAGAGCAGTTGAGCTGCACATGGGGTTTCAGCGGGGTGTCCCCTCTTTTGTTCCTATATATTAGAAAAGTCTGTGCATGTGTTTATATTTAAAAAAAAAAAGTGTATATTTTAACATAGCTGTTTGTGAGCTATGCCACTCGGGACTGGGCTGGTTGGGCGAAGGAGGGATGTTGCTCGGAGCTGCCTACCTGTTGCACTGGCAGCCGTGTGATGGTCCTGCTGGTCTGGCCATGCTTGCACTTGGAAATAACAAGTGTTGGCAGGGAACTATGCCGAACCTGCTCAAACCCAGCTAGAAAGGCTCCCTCTGATGTGAACAGGCTTTGGAGTAAGTCTCACAGCACCGGTGGAGAGGCCCTATTGCTGTTATTTATATCACAGCCTGGCCCAAGCCTTTCCACGTGTGCCCGTCTTGCGTTTTCTGTCCCCGTTTTCCCGCACACTTGCTGGCGTGTTGGGATAAAACCGATGCAGCTTCTGGTGGCAGGGCTGGATGTGGGCTTGATGCTTGCCACGCTGCTGCCCATCCTCTGGGACGGTGAACACAAGGTCAAAGCATCGTCGTGCCAACGGCAAACTGGAGCAGCTGTATAAAGTTGTCATTTTAAATAATTGCCAGAATGGTTTCTCCTCCCTTTCCTCCCCCCACCCCACGTTCTTCCCTGACACCGTGTCCTTCCCCACCCACAACCCCGGGGCTGCCTGGATCTGTTCAGGATTTATGTTAAAAGGGAAATGTTACGTACGTAATTAAAATGTTGTATTGCTGGGTAGAAATGGGATTTGGTGCTTACTGCTGTGACTCTTTCTCATGCGTGAGGGTGAACTGATTGATTACTGAGGTTTGAGATTAAATATTCCCCTGAGCTTTGCGGGCATTTAGTGTGGTGGGGGAGGGCAGAGAGAGGGGGAGGAGGAAAATGATGGTTTTCCTCCAAAGCAAAGAGAGTACGGGAAAGTCTACTGAGCGCATCCCCTTGTCTTGCTCTGCACGCCTTCTGCTGTAACAGAGGCTCCTGGCGCTGGTGTCGTGGCTCACAATGAAGCAGGTGCCTTATTCTGCATCCATGACGGGGGGTAAGCTGCTGGTGGGCTTTGCCGGCTGCTCTCACCGCTAGGTTGAGCATTCCATCCCAATCTCAGCCCATCCCCATGGCTCAGCTGCATCCCCACCTCCCCACATCCTGGTCCCAGCTCAGATCCCTCCGAGCTCGGCAGCGGGGTAGACCTGCCGTCCCCTCCTTTCTCCCTAGGAGCACGCCTTATTTATTTATTTTCCTTAATTTCTTTTAATCCAAAACCCCCTCTCTTTTTGGTTTCGATGGGAGGGGAGGAAAAACCCCGACGCGCCGCTCCTGAAGTGCGCGGTGGGAGCCTTGCCGTGCCGGCGCAGGTTGGAGACACCCGCCTTCGCCTGTTTTCCTTGAAGTCTAATTTTAGCTGAAGGCGACGGGATCCCTCCAGGGTACGGCAGAGGTTTCCTATCAGCCTAGACCTTAAGAAACACGCACGCAAACAAAAACAACACAGAAGTACTTAGGTTTATTTGGGTGAATTCTTTTAAAAAAGGGTGTGACTTATTTTTGCGAGCAGCCCCGGTGCACACTGGCTTTGTTCTGCTGCAGTCGAGTATTTCAGGTCTTCCAAGATTTAATCAGAATAATTAGTTACTGTCTGTTTATACCTTCTGTTTTTGTTGCAGGATTTCCAAAGGGCGTATTTATCTTCCAGAGTGCTGCCTAAGTGTCGCTTAATCATTAAGCATTTGATTTCCTCCAAGTTATCTGTCATGCTGCTTATGTAAGTAAATAAAGAAAAAAGAAGGGAGGGTGGGGATGGTGTTGGTATATTCTGCTTGGGGGGGGGTTGTAAGGATTTTTTCTGATTGTCACGGGTTTAATTGCGAGTTGCCTTCGGTTCCCAGCCCGTCATGCAGTGATCAGAGGACTGCATGTTTGGATTGGCGCTTAACGACCCAGCCAGTTTAATGAGGTTGCTTTCAGCCAAGCCTTCATGTATACCCCACTAAACTGGCAAGAGCTGTGTTGCTCCCTGTCATTTCAGGAGGGGGAAGAAAAAAATGGCTTTACGTAAATAAAGGGCTTTTGCTTTCACTTGTACAGTTACGCCTTTGACTCCTTAACCTGGTGGTATCCCTTATAAAAATCACAGCTCTGCCTGGAAATAAGTTACCACTGTAAGTTCACCAGGATTGGAAACTGGGTGTTTTTCAGCCTGTATTTGCATGTTTGGTTTGGGAAGGGGGACCTTCCCAATTCCCACATTTCCCATCTCTTTAACATGGGAGATGAGAAAGACGCAGAAAAACACTGCGCAAGAGGATGGGATGGCTGGAAAGCCTCACGAGACAAATGCGGTGCTGAACCCGCCCCTGGTTCATGCTCAGTGACTAAATGAATTGCACGATGTTTTCCCTTCAATATTTATCACCAAGAGCAGCGGAGGGCAGCTGCCATGCTGATGGCAGTGTGGGGCCAGATGATTTGCTTTTTTCCCCTTGTTTTCCCTTTCTTCCCAAGCTGGGATGGTAGGGGTTGGTAGGGGTTGGGTGCCGGGATGCTGGTTCATCCGCTGCCCCTCACCACCTCATTTATTGTGCGCAGTGTACAAACTCTGGGGGAAGGGTTTGAGGAGCACGCTGCTTCTGTGATGGGTTTAGATCTTTTTAAATCCAGAAGCAGCCATGGCCATCAGCTCGTCTGCTCTCTCATGTGATGGGGACCATAAATTTTCGAGGTCAGTAACTTCATGTTAGCCCTTCTCGGGGATTACGGATGTGTAGCGCGGCTTCGCTCTCCTTTGCCAGGAGGAGCTCATTAGAGGGAAGGGGCCAGGGCGAGGGCAAGGTGGGACCATCAGAATCTGCGGGGCTTTGGTGGCTTCAGTAGACCCAGCGAAACACACTTGCATGGAGGCTAAGGTTGAAGTCCATCTCCTCTCTGCATTTGTTGGGGAGAGTAAAGACAAACAACTGCGATGGGGCACGTGTTGGATGCTGTGCTGTGGCAGAGCTGAAGCTGGGCAGGTTTCCCATGTCCTGTCCACCTCACCTAGCTCCCGAGCAACATTTTGAGGAGATGCTGGCAAATCCTCTGTCCCCTCTGGGACTGATGTGGCGGCTGTCACAGCCAGCACCGGGTTGCCAGTGGCCCTCGCTCTTTCTGCTCCAGTGTGCTTGCGGGTGGGAAAAGTCCAATTTGATGGAAATACTCTTCAGGAAGACTGTTGACCTGATTTTTTTCCTTGACCCAGCTGGAAAGCTGGTGGAGGTTCAGACGACACTTCCCAAAGTGCCGGGGATGTGTGATGTGCAGCGTGGCCATTGCTCCTGCCTGGCGTGGCCCCTCCAGCCACAGTGAGGGATGCCGGAGGGGGTGGCAGGTCTCTAATCCCTGTTCTACTGGTATGCACCCGCCGGCTTCACTCAGCTTTTTGCAGATCTGCTTGGTTTGGGCAGAGGGAGAGGTGGGGAGGAGGAGCAATGCTGCTAGGAGTTGAGGGGGGTGAAAGCACAGAGGGGAAGGGAGGTGGGCAGCATCGTGGAGGCGGATGCTGGGAGGGAAAGGAGACGATGTGGCTTGTTTACCTGGTGCTTTAGAAGCTGCTTAGTTAAATGAAGCATTCTCTAGGGAGCTACATTTGGCTTTTAAATAGCTTTGGAGCATGTGAAGCTCTGTGTTGCTCTCTTCTCCTTTCTGTGGCAAGAGTCACCTCCTGTCCCCATCTCTCTTTGAAGAACATCTGCCTGTTAGAAGTTCACCTTGGGACACCAGAGGTGCAGCTTGGTGGCCACGTGCTTTCAAAAAGCCTTTCCAGTTCTCCCAAAGCTCCTCATCACTCTAGACCACCTGACCCTTGACTTCTGCTAGTCTGGCCGCTGTGAGCCTTGGCGATTGGGACTGACCATGGGTCCCGTCTCCCACAGAGGCCACTGCATGCCAGGAGGTTTGATGCTCACCACGCAGCACCGGCTGGTCTGGGATGAGGTGGCTGGTCTTCCATCACCTCTCTTTGAGCATCCCACTTAAGGCACTTAAGGGCCACTGATGCCCCTTTGGCTTTCCTATGTGTTTGCAGGGCTCTGTGTTTCTCCTTTCCTTTCAGCCACCTGAAACACTCCTCCAAGAGGGTGGAGAATGATTTTTTTTTCCTGGAATACCTTATTTCCCTGGTTGTCCCCTGGTGCAGAACTGGACGTTCTTTGCGCGCTTGGGCATCCTGGTAAAGGAAATTTGTAGCACTTAGTTTTATTTAATTCCTGTAGGAAATGGAAGTATTTCAAGCTGCCCTTTTCTTGGACCCCAGAATAACACACCGCTGTGACGGAAGATGCCAAAGGCAGACACAAATGCTAAGGATGGGGATGCAAAGGATGTTTGCGCTCCAAGAAACTTCATCTCAGTCAAGGGTGGGGAATATTCCCCCATACCATAGCCACCCTGGGGGGACGGGCTGTGTCCTCCCACACAAGCAGACCATGGCCACTGGGTGCCAGTGAGGTGCCCCTAGGCATGGGGCCGCTTCCCTGCTCTCGCCCTCCACCATGTGCCCACCAGCCACTTCCAGACGTGGTGGGGGAAGGTTTGGGAGGAGCACACCCCGTTTTCCTCGTAAAACTCCAAACAAGAGGCTTGGCCTGGTTTAGATTTTTAAAATAACTTGCACATTTGGAAGCTAAAGTTTCAGAAGGGCTCCGAATGGGATAATGGCTTTGATCATGGCAGTCCGAGATCAAGGGAGGGCTTTTTGGGTTTGCTAGATCAGCTGGAAAATATATTGTAGTGTCTAGACTTTATCATCCTCAAGCAAGGCTTTTTTTTCAACTCTACAAAAGGTCTAATCAAAAGCCCACGTACAGTTGATAGGAGGGTTCCTTCAGAAAGGAGCCTGCTCTGGATTTTGATTGTGTCCAGAAGCAAGCTGAAAGAAGTGGAGATCAGCTTTGGTCTTTGAAGGACCTCTGAGACTCCGCTTTGCAGGCACTGCCGTTTCTGATGAGGCCGTTGGCGTAGGTGGAAGCTGTTGTGTCAGCAGCAGGGTGAGGAGGCTGGGGACAGGGACCTGCCATGTGCCAGCCCCCTGGTCCCCAGAGCAGTTGGTTCTTGCAGCTGAGCACTGGTGAGACCTCGCTGCTCGCCCTTTGGCTGTAGTGGTTGGGGTCAGCTGCTCAGACTGGCATCTCCCACAACCGTCTCTGTTTTGGCTGTGTAATAACCATAAATGTCCACATTTGTTGATGTTTGGACAGAACTTCAGCATTTCTTGCTTAAGCGTAGAAAACGTATGTTTTTTTCTCTTTACTTTCCATACGTGGGTTTTTAAAATTTTATTATTTCCATAATTCCAAAGGATTAGAGGCAGAGGAATGATTTCCTAAGGTGCTTGGAATAAACTCAAAAGCCTGCTGTGAAGGTGAGGACATCTGGCCCCATGCATTCATTGACTCTCTCTTCCTGAAAGCCCACGTAGAAGTCGAGCTCCATCATGTTGGAAGATGCCCTGTTGAGAAACCAGAGGCAGTTTTTCTTTGAAGCACTATGTTTTCTGCACAAGGGTCTTGGGTGTGTTTTGGCAGATATATCATTGGAAAAGTCATCACCAACCATCTCCTCGGCACACGCTGCAACGCATCGTGATGCCGCACTCAATGCCTGAGGCTTTGGTGGAGTCGCAGCCTAGCTGTGAAAGCTTCAGCTGGAAGCTTTGGAAAACATTTGGAAATGTTTTGGAAAACATTTGGATCGAGGATGTCATAGCTCTGCGTCTGGTTATTTTCCTTTGCTTTGTCCTCAAGAGAGGGAACAGCTATTGGGTTTCTGTTTTTTCTTTCCATCGATTACTTTTAGACATACTTATTTTCAGGGATGAATCAGAGCAAATGCCAGCATGTAAACAGGCTGTGGTGTAAAATGGTATTAAAATTGGACTGGAAGGGATCTTGAGAGGTTACCTTGTCCCCAAGGCAGGGTCAGTTGAATCCATGCATTGAACTGGAAAGCAATCATGTTTGCTGGGACTTGTTTTCTCATAAATTATCTCAGGAGCAGAGGCAAAAATCTATGAAATAATGCTGTCAGTATGTGTGTGCAAGCCTCCCTCAGTTTATTCAAATAATTTGCTGAATAAGTGTTGAAAATTAATGCTGGGTTTGTTCCCAGAGCTATTCAAAGTAATATTCCAGAGTAACCTTTTCTGCCTTGGCATTTGCCAAAATACTGCAGCTTTCATGGATGAGATGCATTTACCCATAGCCTGTACTTGATGTGGAACTATCCCTGTTTTGCCCCATTTCTGAGACAACCAGACCTCAGAAGCCCCACTGGGACGAAGAGCAGTTTTTTCTTTGTTTCTTGTGAATTAGACACGACTTTTCAGTTCTCCAGGTGGTCCCTGCTTGAGCTGGAGGGGCAGCAACAGAAAGCCCCCAGACCCACCCTGACGACACAGGGCAATCTGGGATGCTGCAACGCCAGCCCCGTGGAAATCAACGGCAACCTCTCCCCTTGATGTCTGCAGGTTTAGATAAAGCTGTGAGATCCTGGGCAGTGGTGGAAGAGGAGAAGTCTCACTAGAAATCCTTGTCTGCTTTGAGGTTGAGAGCCAAGACATGACTTTCAATTAATTTCTCCTGCATCTTCCTCTGTCCCAGCTTTGTGTCTTGAGCGATGGATCAAAAAACTATATGCAAGAGCCCTAGCTTAATTCCCTTGCCTTTTAAAGGTGCTGCAGAGCTCCAGTAGGACTTTTTTCCCTGCTTGTAGCTCCCCATTTCAGTGATGAAAGGTTTTGAAAGAGGTTCACCTGTAGCCAGCTGGATGCTGGCTTGCTCTGCAGCCAGTGTTGAGTTGGTATTAACATCCACACAGCCCAGACGGTGACTGGTTTTCCTTCATCTGGTCCTTTCCCCAACCAGTTTATAGTAGGTGATAGCAAAATTCATCCATCTTTGGCCGTGTGGCAGGCTTGGCGAGCCCCCACCAGCCCATCTGTACATTTAAAGTCAAGATGGCTGGCATTAGCGTTATTGTTTGGCCAAATGTCTGCAGAGATATCACAGCTTAGATTTGTTACAGATGGGTTTCTGGATATAGTCTAAGGCATTCTGCCAGCCAATTTTATATCTGTGTAAAAGTGATTGGCATCCCTATAAATAAAGCTGCTGTGGGGTTATAAATCTAAATATACTTATTCATTAAATTATTTTTACATCTCAAGTGGGTTGCCATCCTGGGTTATCATAAGTGAACCATGCTCTTTGCATGTGTGTTATCCACAGCTCCAGAAATGCAGCTTCTGAGGCTTTAAAATATTTTTTCCCTGGGAAATATGTGTGTGTGAACTATCCGTGAGTCTTTGTGCCATGGTGGGATGAAGGACCTCTTCACTGGGACCTCTTCACAGTCATCACTGGGAATGACCCTGTCCCAGAGACTGTTGTAGACAGAGCTCCAGAAGCAGTAGTGGTGTAAATATGGGAATGCGAACTCTTTTTTGGCTTACAAATGAGTATAACTTTCCTGGGGTATTTAGTCCCTGTGGCCAGGTAAATACTATGTGCGTGGCTCCTTCGGTGCTGGGAAGGACTCCCCCACTAGCATCTCCATCCATGTCCTCAGGCAGGGAGTTTCACAAAGGGTTTCTTCCTTCTGCACTGTGGGCTGGGCTGCATAGGAAAGGGGGTCTTTCCACCCCATTTAACCATCCCAGCTGTCATTTCGGCTACAGGAGTGAGGAGAAAAGTCCCCCAGACCAGCTCCAGGCACTGCCATGAGCTGGGGAGGTGCAGAGCCAGAGAGAGAGCCCGGCCAGCCGCCCACGCAGCCGGGCAGCGACGCAGGGGCTGGTAGATCTGGCTTGGTCTTTGAACAGGCTTATGAAAACGCTGCAAGCTGCAACCTCCAGTTTCTTTGGGTTTGCTTTCCTTCTCCTTTCAAAGCATTTGAATGTTCATTCAGTAAATGATGAAGCATAGAGCACATGTGCCTGAGAGGCAGAATATCAGCCGCCTCACTTTCCTCAGTAATAACATGCATCACTGAAAGTTAACCTGTGATTTTAGCTTGGTTTCCTAATGAAAGGAAGCTTTAAAGTTGGTCTGTCCATCTACTCCTTATCCCCTGTAACTGACAATTCATCAAGTCTTTTGGCTGGTTTTGTCCTCTGTTCCAGGTTGATTTTCATCTCAAATATGTGGTGCTGTTGCAAGTTTTGTCAAAACAGGCATCAGGTTAGAAGGGTGTTGTGGAGGTTTTTTATTGAGGGAAGGGATGCAATGAAAACTCAGCCTGTACTAGACACCAGGGAATACACATAAATGTTATGAACATCCAAGCCATAAAGAGTGCTTTAGTTGGATTTACCACATTACGAGACACTAGAGAGCCCACACTGCTGGACTCTGCACAGACACGTAGGTGTTGCAGGGGCGATGTTCGCCTACGTGAATTCTCTGATGTCTAATAAATGTAAGTTCATCCTGCAGACTTAATATAAATGTAGCTTATATTGCTTAGGTTCATGGAGGGAAATCTCTTCTTTGTTAGTGTTGGTATTCCTTGCTGCTTACCCCACTGAGTGTAGTTTCTGTAGCGTAGCAGGGTCAGTGCAGTCTTGTAGGGTCTTCAGAGGCGGGTAGCAACATTTGCATGTCTTGACCCTTTGCTGGAGCTGGTTGCAGGTCTGCATGCCATTCGTCATTGTGGAGGCAGGGGAAGACAAGCTGCAGGGTTTCAGCATCCTGAAGGTGGGAGCTGGACGATGATGTTGAAAACCTCACCATTTCCCATCGCAGGAAAGCTTAGCATGGCAGATGAGCAGCAGATGGAGAGAAGAACCTGTCAAGCCTGAGTGGTGGGTCCTGTGTCCCTGCCCCTGGCTTATTTCTGGTGCACGGTGGCTGAGTTGTAGCTGCATGGTGGAGGTAAGAGGTTGGCATCTGGGTTGTATCCTGGAGGTACCAGGGATGACATATGGCTTGGACAGACCAACTGTATTTGACAAACTTAGACGTGAAATGAATCACCTTGCCTGGTACAGATAAGGGCAGAGATGACCTTGGCCATGGTGTAAGCCCAGCTGTGTGGCTGGTGCCAGCAAACAGGGAGGTGGTGGCCTTCGGGAATGACGTTCCCATGGTCCCTGTGTCCTGCTGCAGACCCTGATGCAGCAAAGGAACCCTTCCTCCCCAAACCAGAAGACAGCTCCTGGTTGGCACATGTTACCAGGCTTTGGAGCATGGGTGCCCAGAGCATCCATAAGGTAGTCTGGAGGTTATGGTGTGACCAGCTGTACTCGGTGCTGCTGGGAGCTAGCTGCTGGTAGATGGGTCCTATGTGGGTGTGTGAGATCCTTGTATCATCTTATGTCTCACAGAGGTGGGGGGGGGGGGGGGGAAGAGACCCTGAAAGACCAGCCACCTACTTCCCTGCAGGGATACGATGGGGTGAGAACAGGACTCAACATTCATTGTGTTCTTGGTGAGCTGCCAAATGCTTGCATATCTGCCTGGCTTTTACTGGTAGGTGTCAATACTTTTTTCCTCGCCTGGTTTTTGTTCTCTGCTTTCCACCAGAGCTTGAATTCTTCGCCGTGTTGAGTTTTTTTCTCTTTGTTTCTTTTTTTTCCTTCTCCATTTGGTGCTGTAGTAAGAACACAGCTGAAGTACTGTGAGCCCAAACTAAACCTGTCTATTACACGTTACCCGATTAGACGCCATGGTAATAAGCATTTGAATCTAAAGCTAGATTAGGCAGGGAGCAGTCTGGGGCTGGATTTGCATAGCACGCATTCCTTTTCCATATGACGTGTTGGTAAATCTACTGAAAGTGAATTTATAAACCACTGGCATGCTTCAAGTGCTCCTGTTGATGCATGGGTTGCTCTCCCCACGAGGCACTGAACTGGGCAAAAAAAGCCTGTGATTGCCTGGAAGATGCTTTTTCTCCCCTCCTCCTGCTCTCACGGCTCATGTTGCAGTCAATGGGGATGGGTAGCTTCTGCCAGCTCTAAAAACCTGCATTAATGGGGCTGAAAGTTTTTGTCTGTAGAGGCAGTTATTTCAGGGTGTTTTCTCTTCCTGTGGCATCTCTGGTGGTAGTGGAGTGAATCTGGAGTTTTCAGGTACCTAAATCCAATTTACAGCTTCTTCAAGCTTTCTCACCAGCATTACAGGTCTTGTGCTGGAAAATGCTGCTGAGAATTGTCATCCACAAGCCATTTAATTTCCTTCCCCTGTGGACAGTCACGAGATTGTGGATGATCTCGGGATCGCTCTCTCTTTGAGTTATTTCATTAGCATGTGTTTAGGGCATCCAAACTGCAGTGTTAATTTGGAGCAATGGGCTACGGAGGTTAGACACGGAGGAAAATGTTTTTCAAGGTTTAGGGCAGTGGCTAGGCAGCAAACCTGCAGGCTCTCTGTTGCAGGGAGGGGTTTGAGATGGAGGTTCTTCTACATGTTGGAGCTTCTGGACGTTGGAGGTTCTGGATGTTCAAGGTTCTGCATGTTCGAGGTTCTGGATGTTCTTGTTCCTTTGTAGGGAGGGTTTGAGATGGATGTGCTTGTGCTAAGAGCTAAGCAGAAAACAGCCTTACCCAGCCCATTCTCGTGGTGAGCTTCATGTGATGGCAAAGCACAGAGCAATGGTACCTTTGGGTGTCAAAGCAGAGATGCTCTGACATCATTGCCCCTGAGTCAGTGATTTGGCTTTGCTTTTTTGTTGTCAGGGCTCTGCTTAGCCACTTTGGGAGCCCAATGAATGTGGCTCGCCCCACTTGAAGCCTTTGTTTGGCCAGCTTGTGACGCTCATAACATGGGCATGAGGAAGCATGAAGCAAGGAGTGGGGCTCAGCTCACTGTGTGTCAAACTTGGTGAGACCTGCTGGGCCCCGCTTCGTTATCAGTGGTGTTGTCTGGGCAGTATTGAAAGACCTGGCAAGCTGGTTAATGGAAAGCTGCAGCCCTGAGTGGCTCCTAACAGCAAACTCAATTGCCACCTCTGCTGCTAGAGGTGTTTCAGCTTCAAAGCTGCTAAAGGAATGGGGGGGTGTTTTGGGGTGCTGGGGACACACTTTCTCACTGGAAAGCTGGGTGAGCTTTGAAGGGATGTCACAAAGGCGCTGATCACCAGCGGTACCGTGAAGCCTTGCCCAGATAGCAGATGTGAAGACCCCCAAAGACCCTGCCACCACCAGGACTCAGGAACCCTCAAAGAGGTGAAGTTCGCCATTGCTTCGGATTGTGAGTAAACTGGACTGGTCTCTATGGGGAGAAGTACTTTCACTTTGCTGGCCGGAGTGGTGGACTCCAACCCCAAGCAAGAAGTCATCTGCAAGGAGTTGTGAGCCTGGAAAGGGCCAGGAGAATCGAGGACTGGTTCGAAGACTCGGGAAGGTGAGCAAAGTGATGGTGTTGAACCATGGAGCATCTCTGCAGAGATAGTAGCGGGTGTGCAGGAGGGAGCTGGCGGATGGAAGGGGGCAAAGCGTGGTGCTGTACCCCAACAGAAATTAGTGACATTGTGGCTTTCTGAGCCCACGTCATGCCTGCGGTGACCACTGAGAAGGTACATCTGTGCTTGTGGGTGCGTCTGGAGTGTGGCTAGTCCCAAATATATGAACACCCAGACTGCCCTCCTGCAGCAGATGGGATTAAATTGAAAACGTCAAACACAGTTATCTTCTCTCGGGGTGTCTGAGCCTCTCAGGGTCCCCTTGGGTCACTTTTTCAAGCAGTTCTTTGCAATTGCAAGGCTGGGGTTTTTTTTCTTTTTTAATGAAAAGGGAGATCATTGTATAAATATCTACAGGGATAGGAAGCTTGTATTGCAATTGTCAGATGCAGTGTGAAAACGTGCAAAGAAGAGAAATCCAGTTCTGTACGTAGCCCTGGCAGGGGGGTGGCCATTGTCACTGCAATATTGCACTTTCGAGGGGGGTTTCCTCACTGGAGCGGCTCATTTTTTAAGCAGCATCTAGAGATGGAGACAGGCAGGATGCCTGAAGCATTAGGCGTCCTACAGATGCCCTGTTTGGACTTCAAAGTGTCTGGGGAAAAACAGATTTGGTTAAATCAATGCACAAAAGAAAAAAATAAAAATCCTGTGCTTGTACTCAGTATGTTTAAATTTGGTTTGTATTGATGCTGCTGATGCTGATACTTTCCTGGATTAAGCGTTGAAATAGCCTCTATTGATTTTTAAATGCATCCCCTTGGGGGGGGTCCCTTTTGGACAGTCCCGCCAGGGAAGAGGGACCTTCCTTCAGTCTGTCCATGGCAGCGATGAGTCGGCCAACTTTGGAGTGAGCCCTTCCTTGATCCCTGCCATGGGTGGGAGGCAAGGAATTAAAGGTTAGGCAGTTTAGGTTAGGCAGTTAAAATGGCATGCCTCCATTAAGCCGGGTCCTCCAAACTGGAGGTGGTGGGTTTGGGCAGCTCTCCTGGGAAACCTGAGTCCCGCTGTCCTGTGGCGTGGGGTGGCGCAGCTCCATCCTGGTCAAAGCAGGGCTTTTGCCATAGGCTACGTTGTGTTGCATCCACATTAAAAAAAAAAGTAATGAAGCCTTCCAATTAGTCTCGCTTGCTGTGCTCGCCTGCTTTTCTTTATTATGTTTAAATGCAAACGGTCTTTTAGTGTAATGTGATAAAAATTGCTGCTTTTTCCCAGGCTGGGTGGGAGCAGGCGTTGTGTTGGAGCTGTTGGGATCGCGTTGTGCCTGATGTGAACTCACATATATTGTTTTTCGGTGTTCATCTGCTGAAGCACGGGGAGGTATTAGTGTCATACTGGAAGGCAAGCAGCCAGCGGGCCATTTCTGCCATCAGACATATTTATCAAGGAATTCTCAGCCCTAGGTTCGTACTTCAGGGGGAGAAAATCACTCTGGATTAACATCAGGGTTTAAAAATCTTTAAAGGGAAATCAGCATTGCAGATGGGTAAGCCAGCTGAGAGATCTGACAAAAGTGTTTTGTTTGCTTTGGGCACTTTCTGGACTACAAGTTTAATGATATCTTGAAGTTAATGATGTCTACCCATCAGGGTCCCTGTTAGGAAGGACTTCTGTTTACAGCAGTCTCCACCCAGTTTCCATTTTGAAAGAGAAAAAAACCCAGCTTGCTACACACCACGAGCTGCATAAACACCAGTGGTTCCAGTAGCCTCACCTTAAGCATGGATAATCCTAAAAATCTCCAAATACAACCCAAAACTAGCCTGTAGGGACTCAGCTGGTAGCTCCTCGTTGCCTTGCCATGGTGGTGGCCCCACGACAGATGTTGCTGTGCTGATGGACTGGAAGCGTCTGCTGCTGAGCAACTTGGAAACTCCAGTTTGCGAAGCGAAATTAATTAAGAGGCTTTAAAAGAGGAAAAACCTGCCTGCCTTACCCCTTGGTTTTACACTCAGAGAGCCCATCTCACCCCGGGGATTACTGCTGAAATGGGGAGCAGTGAAATGGAAAGCTCAGCATTGAGGCTTTGCATACGATAAATCAAAGTCAGAGCCCAAATATTCACTGGAGGAGCAGGGCTTGAGGCTTGGGGGGGAGAAAAAAGGGGGAATTAAAATAAAGGAAAGCTTTTATTGAACTATTGTTCTCCAAGAAAAGGGTAATTGGCAAACAAATATCCTCTTCCAGTGGGAAATACAGCTCCTCTCTCCCTGCTTGCCAAGCTGTTGAGTTTTTATTGACAAAATTTGCATCGTCAAAGGGAGTAGTCAGAGCCGGGAGTGATCTCAGAAATGAAGCAACTTAAATCCACATCCTTTCAGACGGAGAGGGAAATATTGAGAGGGGAGGTTTCCTTCCAGCGGCTGGGCTAGGAGGTGGTCCCCGCGCCCGACATCTCGGGAGGTTTCTGATCACTGAAGCTGCTCTTCCTGGCTAATTATATGTAACTTCTGATACGCTTCACAACTCGCTATTATCAGCCTCCTGGAAGTGTTTTGTGCTTTGCATGAGCATTTTCCCCCGGGTGGGGCCAAAACCGTCAATGGAAATGGAGCGGGGCTGGATGTTGGCTTGTGCTTGTGCCAGGTGATGAGGATGGAGGTGGGATGGAGGAGGATGCTCGCTCTGGGATGCTCAGTAGTGCTGTAGCAGCCCCCTGAACTGCTCGGGGGGTCTTGTGTCTCTCTCTTGACTGTTTTTGGCCTCAAGGGCTGCCTAGCCAAGGCTTAGCATGACCCAGCCTGGACACCCTGGACACTCACTGCTCTGAGAGACCAGGTTCAAATGGGAAAGGACAACTTTTGTGAAGGTCTTCTCTGCAAGGCTGCAGGCTTTCAGGAGAGCCCCAGGTCAGCGCTAATCTTTCCCCACGCATGACCTTGGCTCTGAAAGGGCTGTCTCTGCCCCTTTGAGCCCCACCACAAGGCAGCACCGACAGCTGCCACCCCAAAACAAGAGCGGGGTGAGGGGAGCACTGGGAGGAACGGTCCCTTGTGTCGCCTTTCCTTTCTGCCGGGTTTTTCTGTGCTGCCTTTTGAAGCCAGACCAGGGCACGGGGAATGCAGAGGGATGCTCCAGCATCCTTCCTGGAGAGCCCCCCCGCCACCTCTGCCTCCCTCCGCCTTACTGGGAAGTCTCTTGGGCTTAACTCACCTTCGACAAGTGTTGTGCCTGGGTTTCAGGATGCAAATCATTCAGGGAATTTAAGGGAGGAATATGTGACTTGAAAACTCTTTCTTCCTCCTACCACCAACCCACCCCTCTTTGTTGTTTGCTTCTGCAAAAGAAGGACCACAAATCCACCCAGCTGCTGGAAAAAAGGCACATGTGCATTTGTAGAATTGGGTCATTTAGCACCCTAGTGAGTATTAAGAAATATATATATATTTATATAGGTTCCCAAACTGGGTCTTTTCTGTGGTTTCACGCTTGTTGTCCTTGTTCCTGAAATAAATGGCATTTGCCTGAGCTGATCTGCTGGAGCTCCCATAAGAAGCAGTCTGTAGCGGTTTAGAGGATCTGACGCCGGCACTCAGCTCGTCACCGATTAAGTTTACCCTTTTAGTGGAGAACTCGTGACCTCCTTCAGTGTTACTGCGCTACTCACCATCTAGCTGACTGGGAAACTTCCAGCAGGGTTTGGTTTCTAATCCTCAAAAACTAAACAAAGTTTTGCTCCAGGAGCATCTTCCCTGGTCAGATTCACCTGTGCACTGAGCTGTGCTGGTCTCTGCAACCAGCAGAGGGGTAAAGGACTGTGTGGGGATCCCCAGGGCAGCTTGTGCCATGGAGGATGGATGCTGCAAGCCCTCAGCATCTTCTCCTTGGACCCAGGCTTACCTTCATGCCCTGGGACAGATGTGGTCCTGCAACGCACCGGCAACCATCCCTTGCTCCAGACTTTTGCTGGCTTGCCAAACCGAGCGGCACTGCTCTGAGGATTGATTTCAGTTGGAGAGCGTTAAGACAGATCTCATCTCACCCTGCTGTGCGCCACGCTCTTCCCCACAAAAAAATGGATTGCAGAGTCAACAGCGTGTGTGCTTCTCTTGGCCGGGAGCTTGCTCGTACGCCGGAGAGGCGACTTGCAAGCCAGGCTGTGATATTCTCGCAATGCGATGGAGGTGGTTGCTCTTTTCACTGAGTAGCATCATCAACACCTCCCTGGGGGGGAGCCTGGGAGGGAGCCCTATGCAGACACATACAAAAAAGCCTCTCCCAGCACTTTCGCTGCTTGCGGTAGATGTAAATTTTGTTTAGATGGAAAAAGGAAGGCTTTTTCTGGTGTGTTACAAATTTGTGCAACTGGGTTTCCCCCCCACACCCCAATGAACGTATAAGTGTTTACTGGCTCTGTGAATCAACTGGTTTGATTTTTCTTGCTGAATTTCACCATCGAGCCCCTGAAGCTCGTCTGCCCTTGAGCAGCATAAAATGCCTTCTTGCGAGACAGCAGGCCCAGATGTACACTTCAGGTTGTGACGAATGCCACAAGAAAAGGGAATAATACAAAGAAGAGGCAACACATTTTAGGCGAGCGTTGGGTTTTTGACGGTGCTGGCAGATGGGGCTTTCCAGGAGCGAGCGGAGAGCCTGCGACTGCAGCCAGCTCCTGTCAGCATCCTTTGGGTACTGGGCAGCCCGAGCAAGATTTGGAGATGCAAAACTCTCTTTGTTGGGTTCATGGAGTATAACGGGATTTCTGGGAAGGGGGAGGAGGGTAATTCAGGATTTGGCAGATGTATTTATAAATCCATGAAACCCAAGTCTTTGAGATTTGCTTAGGCTGAGAATTAGTGCTCTTGTGATTTAGCGATGAGTCAGGCTCCTCCTGGCAGCTGATTTTCCTGCGGCTTCACGGGAAGGGTCCTGTTCCCATGCCCTTTTGCGGCTGCTGTTTCACAGGTAGATGAAGGGGGAAAAGGCAATCATCAAACAATTTAAAGCCTTTTAGCTGAGTGTTTTGGGGTTTTTCCCCCCTCCTGCCGATATGCACGGATTTTCACCAAACGCAAACATTCCCCTCCAGCTCAGCCTGTGCCTGAAAACAGCTTTATGCTGGAGAAAAGGGTTTTTGGAAATCAGCATGGGAGCTTGTGGCCAAAAAATCATCCTGGTTACTTTAAATAGGAAAAGCCCTGCTGGGGATGCTGGCACCGTGCTCAGCGTGGGATCCATGCTGGAGGTGCTGGTGATGGGCTCAGGTCCTCCAGGCTTCTGCATTGGAGGGGAGGGTGGTGGCTCCTGCTTAGGGGACGGCAATCCTGTTTCTGAGCTTTTCATCCACGCAAGGGCTCTATTTCAAATCTTTTATTTTTAAAATTAAATAATGCTTGGGTCCCCCTTGTTAAAAAGTGTTTCTTTGCACCGGCTGTGGTGCAAACATGAAACGGAGCAGCACTTCTCACTCTTGAGAGGGACGAACCTAAATGCTGCTGCCTGATCGGATGGGCAGAGCACCACGCACACATTTTGGTGGGCTCGCAATTGGGACCTAAACCGAGAAGAGGTCAGGTTAGTGAGTGGAGCCAGGGAGGGTGCTGATTCTCTTGGGTCCATAAGGTGAAAAATCCAAACGTCCCGGGGAAGGCTTTGATGCTTCTCAGGGGATGCCCCAAACATACAGCTGGTCTGAAAAATGCTGTGGGAGCATCCAGTTTTTATTGCTGTGGAGGTCTGGACACGACTTACAATGGAAGGAAAATAATCTAGAAATATTTGCTTAAAAAAAATGATGCAAGTATTTAGTGGGTTTGACGTGCACCCCGGCACTGCGCCCTGCGCTGGGTGTTAGATGCATGGGGAGAAGCATTGAGGGGGAGGCTGAACCATTGCTCAGTGGTGGGATGGCACAACCATAGGGTGCAATGTGTAGGATGCCAAATTTCTGCCTTCTACGTGCTGTAAAAAGTGGTCCAGGACACCTGGCTCTAGCACTTGGTGGGGGTGATGGTGTCTTCCAAAACTGCCTGCGGAGGCCAAGCGCCTCTCAGCCACTGCCAGCCAAGGAGGTCACTTTGCAGCGGTGGAAGAGAGTCAGAAAATTTCTGTTGGTCGGGAGCATCCCAGGCTGCACCAAAACTCTATGGGGTGTGGGGAGGCAAAGCTTGGCGTGGCCCAAGATGCCGAAATCGGTTGGGGCTCGGCAGAGACGGTCAGTGAGCGTTGCTGCACTTGCACAAAAATACTCTTCCCTTGTGCAATGCACTGAAATAAAGCTCCCCGTTGAGAAAGAGCTCGCTCAGGATCTTGCATCCTTGTTTTGGGAGGGGATGGGAGAGGAGCCAGAAAAACAACACGCTAATATTCATATTTGAGGATTTAGCTCCTAGCTTCTGGGCGGTTTTGGAGGCGGGTGTGAAGGGGAGCATGCATGCTCCTTTGCATGTGTTTGTACCCTTGCTGGGTATTTTTAGGCTGCAGACCGCAATGCTGTAATACTGGTGCTGGCTTTAAACCAGCTTGTTGGGGCATCGGTCACAGACAGGCTTTGGCAGCATGTTGCTCCACGCGGGCTAATTTAGCTTGCCGAGGAGGCTGTTGAATATGCAAGCGGTAATTGCTGCTCTCCTTTCCTTAGAGCAAAGGCGGAAACGACACCGGGGTCCAATTTTCTCCTAATGACTGATTTCATTTAAGCACTGCTCAGGGCGATGTAGGCTTGATGCTTTTTTTTAGGACTGGGAAAAAAACCCAAAACTTGTCTCTCTGTGCATCGCTGAACTGCAGCCCATGGCCTCTGTCTTGCGTGGGGATCCCGGTCGGTCCTGGTGGCACATGTGGGCTAAGCTTCTTCTCCTCATCATCCTCTTCTCCCTGGGCTTCCAGGCTGAGCCCATCACACACACATTTCCACCCTTGTTTCTGTGAAAGCAAAGTTGTTTGGGAATGATTCAGCCCCATCAGTCCTGCCTTGGGATTTGGGGTTTGGCTAGAAGTTCCTTCAGTGACCCTTCCCGTCCTATCTTCCCTGGCTCTGTACATACAGGGGCAATTAAACTTAATTTATTCTGGCCCGCTCAATACTAAAGGCCAGAAAGCACCATTAGATCACAATCTAACTTAAATTTATTGATCTAATTAGCGCTTAAAGGTATAAATGGGAGGTGGGAGCAGGACACTTAACATGTGATGCTGTGTGGAACTGGTCCCTTCTGCAAGCCTCCAGGTTGCCAGGAGCTGTCAGTTTTTCTCCATGAATAACTGATTTCTGTAGGTTTAGCAGGGAAGGAGAAGGCTGCATAGCTGGACTTCTGACGGTGCAATCTGCGCTGTCTGCCGCTCCCCAAGACCTGCCAGGGAGCCGTGTTTTGATTTTGATCCATCACGTCAATGAATATTCATCAGCCTTCTGAAGGTTTAATGCTATTTGCCTGGTAGCTAACATATTCTCTCCCTAACCCTTTTTAGCCTTGATTGCTAATAACCTACAGCCCACTCAGCCTGCACTATAGGGTGGTTTGGTTTTTGTAATTGTTTATAGATGAAAATGAGGAACCTCAGTCGCTCCAAAGTTGGAAGCAGCTCAAAAATACCTTGTCTTGGTTGCTACGTGACTCTCTGCTTTAAAACCCAAAATAAAACCTTGTCTTTTAGTCTGTCATTCAAACTCCTCATAAAACATCGTCAGGAGCGTGTATCTCTGAAGAGCAGGTGTTGTTCTGATAAAAGCTTTCAGTACATTTTTGCAAGCCCAAGTCAGAGCTTGTACATAGCAGCAGGTTTCAAGGATGAAGTTGACGTGGTGTTGAAAACGGGATGGAAAACACCCCGTGGAAGAGGAGAACAGGTCTGTTTGCTCCCGACCAGCTGCGGGAGCAGGATCAGGCCCTGCTCTGGGCATGGCGTGGCTGTACACGTGGACTGGGAATGACCAAGCAACCAAACTTTGCACAGCTGAGGATGTGTGGATCGGGACCAAACTCCTGCGCCAGGCATGAAGCACTGGGCAGCCACCAGCATCTTCGTCTGTGCCCTGCTCCTCGTGGCTCTTTAAAACCCCAATCTGCAATGTTTTCCTCCACGTTGGAGGGGACAGAGGTCTGTGTGCCTACGGTTTTTTGTTTCCCTCCCTCCTCTAGGAAAGAAACTCCCCAGCAGGTCCCAACCCCCCCTAACACTGAAGGGATGCCAGCAGGCTGCTAATGGATTTGCTGCGGTGCTGGCTGCGGAGGAGCTGCGATGAGAGAGCTTTCATGGCAGCTGAAATTCCTCCAGCGGCTGCATTTTTCTACATCCAAGATGCTAAATGTGAAATGAGATTCAGGGCTCTTTGGGAAGAGGGACCCTCCAGACTGGGCATAGAGCAATTGCACAGCCTGGGATTATCCAGTGTGAAGACCCAGTAGCTGTTTCCCACCGTTTGTGGTTCAGCAGATGATTACACCATGTGTTAAAAACGTGACATCGAAGATAATTTCAAGGGTCAGATCCCTCGGCTAAAGTAACATGGGTAGAGCCTAAATTTTCTGCAAGGTCCCTATTTTGGGAGGGCAGCGTTTGCCATGCAAGCGGTGGTGCAGGGTCTGACCCCAGGTCTGCCCCCAACCTGCCTCTGGCGCTGGCTCTCCGCGGGTCACAGCAGCTGTTTATTTGGGTGTATAAATCTGTAGTCAGAAGGGAATGGCTGGCTCCAGGGAGATCAGACACTCCTCTTCAAATGATGACCTTTTTTCCCAAGTCTCTTCATAGCTTTGTTAATAAATCTGAGTCATCCTTATTTCAACTTTCTGCATTAACCTTGGCTGTTTGTCCTGTCTCTTAACATCTCGGCGTCTTGTTTCGCAGAGATAAAATGTGTGGGTGTGTGGCTTTATAAGACAAATATTTAGGCTTTTGAAAAATTCTCTACTTTGCTGGTTGACTTTTTTTGTTAGGGTGTTTCTCTGCCATCCTCATTCCTCGTAGGTGGCCCTCTTCTTGTATCATTGTCTTCACAGTCGCAATTTTGGGACAGTATTTGCCAGGTCCTTGACATTATCAATCAGGCAAGACACATGTCTCCCACCCTGAGCTTTGCTCCCAACCTGAGTTTCAGAAATCAGCAAAACCCAAGTGACCGCCAGCATGAGTGATGCCCGACGTAAGCACTGCGTAGGAAAGTCTGAGCTACCGGCACCGTGTGATTTTTATCAGCTGAAATCGCGTCTTGTAAATATTTACTGGAATTTCAAGTAAGGTTTATCTAATTAAGGCCAAGTAAAACTTTCCATGAAAAAAAGCTGCCCAACCGGCAGTTGCTGGTGGATGTTTAGGGACACGTTTAAGAGCTGAGGAGAGAATAGAAGGTATTTTCTCAGCTCTGCTGCCATCTGTGGCTCAGGGCATCCTGAGCCACATGAGGTCTTCAAGCACGGAGTCATCCGTGCTGGGGACCATGTACCTGGTGGCTCTGAGTAAATCCAGCTGTTCCTGGCAGCAGCCTCCTAAATTTGCCATAACCCTAGCCGGACTGAGACGGGGGCTGGCCTGGCTGCCACCGCACGGGGAGGTCGGCGGGGATTTGCTGAGATTTGCGGCAGTGGTGGGGGTCCAGGACCCCTCTCCCTACGGGGCTGGCGGCGTGTCCCCCCTGCCGCTGCCAGCTTCGGCACAAGGCAAAGCAAACACATCTTTTTAATTCGCGCGGTCGTCAAGGGTGCCAGGACCGTAAACGTCAAATCTGAGCAGAAATATTTGGCACGTACACCATCTCCGCTCTTCCCCTCCGCGCCGAGCGCGTGGGTGGCTTTGATTCCTCCTCCCCTCGGCGGGACGGGAGCGCAGCGCTGCGGGGCGGCTGCTTGAGCCTCCTCTCTTCTCTTCCCCTCAGGATCTAGTGCCCAGGAGGGAGGGACGCAGAGGATTTTGGCCATGGCCCCAAGGAAGAGGAGCGGTCGGGGGATCTCCTTCATCTTCTGCTGCTTTCGCAGCAGCGACCACCCTGAGATCACGTACCGGCTGCGCAATGACAGCAGCTTCGCCCTCCAGACCATGGAGCCCGCGCTGCCCATGCCGCCAGTGGAGGAGCTGGACGTCATGTTCACCGAGCTGGTGGTAAGTAGGATGCTTTTTATTTTTATTCCCTCCCCAGCCCCTGGGTGTTTTTTCCCCTCTTCCTAGTCTCCCCAGGCTTGGTTTTGAGTTTTCGGGCAAGCTTTGGGGTGAAGGGAGCATCAGGGGCTGCTGTTGGGAGTGGTTCTGCACTGAACCTTGAGCTCTGCTCCTCCCTAAAGTCCTGCCAGTTTGGGGTGGTTTCTGTTTCTTGTTAGAAAGCCTTGATTTCTTAGAGCAGGGGCTGGGGGCTGGTCTGGCTTTGTGCACCTCTGGGGTGAAGCAGAGCTGTCCGAGCCAGTAAAGCAGGTTGTCCCTTGTAGGTACAAAGTGACTTTACTTGCTGGGCACTCTGCTTCACAGAAATCCGTGGGTGTGGGCTAAATTGAGATTTGGACAGTCAGAATATTGTTTCTTTATCCCTCGGTACCAAAACCCTGAAAAACATGAAAAAAAAAAAATTGACAGCCAAAAAAGCTTTAATTTCCTCTAAGCAAAAACATTTTGGTGTGGTTTGTTGGATGGACCCAGAGTGCTCCACTTGGAGTTGATTCAGCAGTGCAATGGGATTTCTCTACGGTGTTTTGATGCGCAGAGGGAGCTGGGAGTCATGATGCTGCTCAGTCACACCTCATGCTATATAGCATGTCCTGTTAGATGCCAGGCAGTGTGGTTTTGGTGACCAAGCCACTTGGTAGAGGAGAGCTCCAGGTTGTATGACGAGAGCCAGTTTTGCCCAGATGTCCTTCTTCATGGACAGGATGAGACGTCTGGCAGACTGGGACACCCAACACAGCACGGTGGGGATGAGACGTCCCTGCAGCAGGACTCTTCTTGCAGCAACTGTGCAAAATGCCACTGGTCAGGTTTGATTTGTTCAGGTGGAGTGACTGCCTCCGTTCCACTTTTTTCTCCACTGATAACTTGGCCAAATCAGATTTTCCTGGGGAAATTCTTTCCCATGGAAAACTCTCCCCATGCCCCAGCCAAAGGCGGTGTAAGGGCTTGTTGCGCTGTGGCTCGGCATCGCCAGCCGGGCTGAAGGAGGCATCTACGCAGCCTCACGTGCTGGAGCCCCACCAAGCCTGCGGCACCTCGTCTCAGCCCAGGACTTTCAAAGCATCTCCCCCAGATTCAGCCAGATGCTTGATGCAGAGGCTGAGCCACAGGGAACCGCTGTGTGTGCGGTTGAGGCAGGAGCCCAGCGGTGCTTGCAGGGACCAGTCAGGCCAGGGATATGCCCTTCTGCTCTCCATCTCTTGCTCCGTGCTGCCGAGATTTTGGTTTTTTTCCCCCAGCCAAGGGTGGGAATAAGGCTCAGAGGCAGCTGCTGCTCCAGGACACACCAACAGCAGGAGCCATGCTGGTTCCCCAGGGACTGAAATCATATAGGGAGGGGGGACAGCGAGTGCTCACCATGCTCCTCTGCAAGCAGCTGCAACCCCCTGGCTCCCCAAAAAACCCATCAGGCAAATCTCAACCCGAGCCAGTGCCGGGTGGGAAGGAGGGGGAAGCCAAGCTCTGCCCCGCGGGTGCAAGAGGGCAGATTCCCATTCAGGGGAGTGAAGTTGCAAATCCCCCCCCCCCCCCGCCCCCCATTACAACAGCTCCTTCTTGCTCTCAGTAACCTGTTGGTGTCGGGTATTAAATTTCAGCATTAGTTAAATGGTTTGGAAAGTGTCCCACTGTTTCTGTATAAACCCACTGTGTAACATTTGGAAGAGAGACAGAGAAAGCACTCAGAGGTGCTGGGCTGATTTTTACGCCTGCAGGAGCCCGATGCAACCCGGCCTGTCACGCTCGACTGTCCGGCGCGGGATGGCTTGTGCCCGCTCGGTGGGACCAGGGCTCCCTCCAAAGTCCTCGGTTGTCTCGGTCGATTGGGTTGAGGGAAGTCAAAGGGGTTGGAAGGGATCTGGAGACTTTGCCAGCTCAGGTTGGTCCTTGGCCAACTCTTCTCTTGTAGCTTGATAGTGACTTTTCTGCCCCATTTGTTCCCATTAGGGACTTGGAGTGGCAGGAGTGGAAGATTTCAGGCCTGGGATGGGTGGTATCTTTGGGGACGTTGCAGCAGTGGGTTTGGTCACCGGGCTGGACAATCCTCCCACAGAGACCAACAATCCAGCAGGGTCCCTGCTCTGCAGATCCCAGCCTGCTGCATACACCAAAGGGCAAAAACTCTTTCTTTTTGGAGCCATCCCACAAAGTATTCTCTGGGCTTCGGGTGTTTTTTAAGTGTGCCTGTTGCTCCGAGTCAGGGAACATCCGTAGCGTGAGAAATCGGTGATTGCCCCGTGCCAGCAACCAAGGACGAGAGCCTGAGCTGCAGAGGGACGTGGAGCAGCTGGGACTCCAAGGTCAGCTAAAGGCATGATCTGCTCTCCTGGTGTCTGTTTTATGGCCTGCTTTATGTTAAATGGACACTTTGGATTTTAACTAGAATAGTTAAATAGAATAGTTAAATAGTTAGGGTTTTATTGTGTGGCCCTGCAAGTGTTTCTCAGGAGGAACAACAGGGAAACAAGGGATGGGTTTTTTTGCCTGGGCACAAACAGGAACAATTAGCCTGTAAGAAATGCCCGATTTCATCCCGAGCTGCAGGGACAACGTGCCCTGTCCCAGCCAGCGGTACGCAGCAGGCAGGGGCTTTTCCCCGGCTCAGGGCAGATGCAGATGTTGTTGCTGTGGTCAGTGACTGATCGCTGCTTCCTCCTGGAGGAAGCTTTTCCCTTTCCCTTCCTTTCCCCCTGCCTGCGCTGAATGGGTTTTCATCGGGGTATTGTTGGGATGTCGCTCAAGCGGGCACCAGCCCCGTCTGAAAGGCTTTTCTTTGTCCGCTGTCCTGCTGGGGCTCCGGCCAGACTCAGCCACCCAGGAGGAGCAGGTGCTGGCAGGGAGGCACAGACAAAAGCAGGGTGTTTCAGGAAGATTTACTAATTTGCAGCTCCCTTGGCTGGGACGAGGTTTTTGCAATTTCGTGCAGCTCTCCTTGCATCGACACCGGTGCAACCCCCGGCTCAGGTCGGTGGTGTTTGCTTCCTGGGGCTCGTGCAGTGGTGTGGTACCTGCCAGACAGCATCCATTGGATTTAAGGAGTCGCGGGAGCCGTTGGTCCTCCCGTAGGACACGTCAGGAGGATCGCTGTGCCGTGGGGCTGCTCGGCCCCGGCAAGGGGGAATATCTGGGGCTGCGCGAGCTGCCTGCGAACCAAGAGAACAAAGCTGTGCCATCTGCCACGGCTTCTTTCAAGAGGCTCCTGCGTATCCAGGCTAACAATACGGCGTTTCTTCAAAGGCTGAAATCTTGCTTGCGCACTCAGAGAAAGCACTTGCAGAGCTCCACATAATGGGGCCATATGGTAGATCTTGCCGTAACAATCCTCCCTATTTTCTGCCAGCAACTAGACTTTCCACCAGATGGGTAAATGACTGATGTCCTTTATATCTGCTTAACACTCCCTGTCACTCTGAGGTTTGTAATGAAACGCTCTGTGTGTGGTGGTGTGCATCGGCCCCACGGGATGTGCACCAGGCAGCGGGGGTTGGAGGCACGGGGGGGATTGAACGGCTTGGTCTGGAGAGGGCAGCGGGAGCCCCGGCAGGACACAGGACCCCTCGCTGGCACTCTTCCCGGTGGGGCAGCATCTCTGTCCCGGCAGTACCAGAACGATGCTCCGGCAACTCCTCAGACTACCTGGAGGAGCCGCCGGGTCCAGCGTGGCTTTGCTTGCCTCTGGAGCATTCATTGTCATTAGCAATGGGGAAGAAATTAGAGCAGCCGCCGTCTAGCCCTGCATCCCGCCCGTGATAGGCAGCAGCCCACTTTTAGCCTATGAAACCAGAACAGGTAACCTTCCCCGGGTCCCTCTGCCCAAACTCCAGCACCCAGCAGGTCTTAGGGACCTGGGGAGGTGACGCCAGGGGGTGGGTGGCTGGTGGCTGTGCAGTGTCCCCAGCCCCCTGGGCTCAGGACTGGTGCAGACCCTTGCCCGCTGACGTTGCGTGGTGTTAGTCACTGCCTTCACTGGGATCTGCTGGAGGGGAGATATTCACACATGGTCTCTGAAGTGCTGGGCTTTATGCCTTCCCCTCCCGCAACGTGGAAGGCTGCTCCATCCCTCCCTGCTGCTTTATGAAGTAGTGGAAACTTGGGAGCCTGGGGAACAAAAAAAAGGTCTCTGGCAGCTTACAAGATTTATTACAGCATTTGTTTTTGCTGTACTTGGGGCAACTAATGCATTTCATTAGAGCCGCTCTTTGGATGCTATCTGTTAGGAGATAGCATCCCCCGTCACAGAGATTAATTCTGTGTCGCCTTTGAAATGCTTCATGGTGGGTGATCGGTCTGTGGCTCATGATGTGGGCTGCTTGGGTAAGATGCTCCATGCGTAACTGTCCCGCAGAGCCGTGCCTTCCCACCCTCTCGGCGTGCTGGGATGATTGCAATTTTATACGCTGCCCGAATGGGGAGCGGAGGACTACCTCAATGCGAGGAGAAAGCGGTGGTGCGGTCACTGTGAGCACTGTTACATGTTAATAACAGTGCCAGGTTGGGAACTCATTGCTAGAGATATCCAGTTTTACTTAGGAACTTAAGTAATGTGCTTTTCCCCCAGTTTCTAATCCAGTAAGGAGAAAGAATGAGGTTTTTGGCCTTGCAAAACAACACAGCTTTTAAGTAACAGCTGAGGGATCAGCTGCAAAGCCAAGCTTTGCATTTCATGCTTGCAGGTCAGCTGTCATTTTTTGCTGCCTGGTCTTTGCAGCATTAAGGACTTCAGGATTTTGTGAACCACTGAATGGTGGCCGAAGGCATTTTCCCCTATATATGCAAAGAAAAGCATGCAGTTGGTACCCAGAAAATTGTGTCCTGGGCAAAACACCCCTTTCTGCAGAGTCCCTCCAGGGTCAGACACTCAGCACAGGACTTCTGACCCTGTCCCACCACCATCGCCCAAGACCAAGCTCCCTTGAGCTTATGATTGCTTTTAAGGAAGAAAACCAAGTGATTCGGTAATGTCTGCTTTTAAATTCACTCTGCAGGGAACCATGTGGACACTTTTACAGGTCTGCCCAGGTTCTGCTCATTAGATGCGAACAGCCTGGACCTGCCAGGCTCCCAGCCCAGCCCACCACTCACAGCGCTTGTTTTCATCACCTCGTGGCATTACACCCTCACAGATAATCTCTTAAACGTATGTTTTAATAGGTAAGCATCTGATACAGAAGTCGCACACCTACTTGGCGAGAAAATAAGGATTTTCTGCCTACACGCGTTCCACGAACCTGAATGAAGTAATCCACTGAGGAACGCTATATTTCAGCTGAAGCATTCATGTAATTGCAATATCTGTAACAGCTACAAACTAGTGTGGGGGCTTGCCCAAAAACCATGCTGTTCCCGACCTGTAATTTTACAAAGGAGCCATGTTATAGCACAATGTGAACTCCAGCTGAAGGTAGAGAGCACATAAGAAACCCCTTTGTTTCCAGGAGAAGTACAGCTGAAGTGGAAAAATTATATGGTCTACCTGCTAAATGCTTTCCACTTTGCACTTCGTAAAAGAGGAGGCCACATCCCTGGGAGATGCGTGGGCAGCTCATTTGGTAACGCGTCGGTGACCTTAATTGGGGCATTTAGGTTTTTGGCTTGCGCCGGCTCCAAGTGTTTCTGGCACAGGTCACCACGGAGGGTACTGGCCTCATTGGCTGGGGCATCTGCTCCAGCAGTGGTCTTCTCCTTCCTGATGGCTCGGTGGTTGGGTGTTGCTGGAGTTATAGGCAGGATTGAGCAGCACATGGGTTGTGCTTCATCACCGACCTCAGCAGGAAGCTTTCCTGCTGGGAATAGTCCGTGCATGCCTCGTATCCGTTGGCAGATGCAAATGAAAGCTGTCCATACCGCTGTAATATCTGTTGCCGGCAGAGTCCGGGTGTTCCTCGACGTGCAAGCATCACCAAAGTCGGCTTTTGGCAGCCAAGGCTTTCTGCAGCCCCACAGGCAGGATTCTGCCTGAGCACCCAGAGGTCCTAATTCCCACCAACTCCAGTGTTCAAATCAATACTGTTATTTACAGGGATCAGCTTCCCTTCCCCAACAACACATCTATAAGCCCAACTGATGCCTGCTTGCTCTAGGCATCTTGCTGGATATCAAACCTCGGTCAGAAATTGACTCCTTCGGGGTGACTCTCTGTCTTTGCACCTGACTAAGTTCTTAAAAATGTCTTTAGGATGCCAGGTGTGACTAAAGCCAGGGTTGTGGGGAAATGAGGACCACTTGTCCCATCCAAGTTATGGGTATGCAAGGAGTCCATTTCCATCTTACGTTGCCCATCAGCATCAGGCTGTGGCTGGCTCCTGCTTCCCTCGGCTGCATCCTTCGGGTCCCATGCGCAGAGTGGTAAATCTTGGGAAGCTTTCAGGATCGAGTTGGCGTGGGGCTTTGCAGCCACTAATTCCCACCCAGCCCCTTTTTGAAGCCCTTCCCAGGGTGTTATCTGGGGAAACCTTGGAGCGGTTTAGCCCCGGACCAACCATGCACAGTTTTCCTCTGTGAGCATCCCTGTCAGGCAGGGGACATCTGAAGCCACACTTGACCTGTTGGCTTGACTTCCAACTTCAGTAGCTCTCAGGGATGCCAGCCACAGAGGTGATATCTAAACACTGATCGAAAAGGGAGCCGCTTCTTTGGCTTCGTAAATAGGTGGGAAATCCACATCTGAAATCTTCTTCCTATTTTTCACCAGCTCTGTGCTTTATTAAGGTAGGAGGTGCACCCACCAAAGGGCGGTCATGGTGGGACTTAATCTGTTTTAGCTATCACAGTAGTAAATAATGGGCCGATACACCTTATTTTTTTGTTTTCAGGGTTTATGTACAATTGTGTGGAAAAAGCGCGCAGGCAATCCACCTGCAGAACTTCTAGATCTGAGGGTGCTCTTAGGGATAAAATTGTGTAGATCAATAACTCAGGCTGGAAAAGTACCCTGTGTTAATTAAAATGGGAGAAAGGTTTTCCAGATGATGTCGGTGAAAAGGTCACAGAAGGCTGAGCTCAATAAATAAAAAAAAGAGTATATAAGCGATTATAGATATATATTACAACAAAAAAGATTGGGAAACCTAAGTGGATACTTCTCTTCTAAAATACACTAGTATTGGAATATGAACACCTTTAAAACCTTTAGCCTATTGAAATAATGAATTAAATTAAATAACATTAAAGCATTACATGCTGTCTGCCTCAGTTAGGTGTTTGAACTGATGGCAACATGAACCAGCTGTGGCTAGAGTTTATTGAAGAGCTAAATCAGCTATTGATGGCCATAATCTTTCCTGCAGAAGAAGAAAAGAATACATATTTTATTTACATATGTCCAATGCGTTCAGGCTGATAACTGAAAGCTGCAGAGCAGGGTGGATTGAGGTCTTTTCTCTTCCAATCTGGGACTAAAAATTCAATGTGGGAGGAGGTTGACTAGGCATAAGCACTTTGAAGTGCTTACACATTATTCCTTGTTGCTGCTACTCATTCCCTTGCTGTAAGCAATTTCCTTTATTCAAAAAATTAATTACATGATAAAGGCAAAATTAATAAAAATCTTCTATCTGTTATGCTTATTCATTAAGAAATATGAATAGTTGATTTTTCTTCATGTTCTGTAATTCCAGCTGCATGTTGTTGTGGGTAAATTAAAAATACACAGTGTTAATGTTGGCTGGGGTCAGTTTGTCTGAGGGGTTGTTTTTAAGTTCTCAGAGTCCTATGGCTGAAGAGATGTGTGCTGAGGAGGAGGTATTTTTATTACTAATACTAAAAATAAAATACTTCATTCAGTACCTTCCTATTAAAAAAAAAAAACAACAAAAAAGATAAATCTGCATATGTTGAGAATTGTAATCACCTAAATAGATGTTGCAGATAGAGGAGCTCCTCCTGCGGTGCAGGATGCGTGTGAAGGCAGTTGTTGTTTGCGCTGTAACGGCCACTGATTAATAAGTCTGCTTCTTCAAGAAAACAGCCTAAAAAGAAAATAGCGAGCTGAGTAAGATGGATTCTGAGGCAGAGGTTTATCGTGCGCCGGTGCAGATCGCGGTCAGGGCTGGCAGTCACGGGCAGGCAGCTGCCCAGCTGGCCGTGCGGGCAGCGCCTTCGCCCAGCGGAAGAAGATTAGATGAGGTATGGGGGGAAAAAATGCTGATTGCCGTTTCCCTTGACACTGCAGCGTTCTGGGATAAATCAAATTGATGAACTTGGAGAAGAATGCCTGGAAGAGAGTGAAAAGGCGATATGACCCCTGAGAAAGGAAGTTGATGCAGGCTTCAACAGGCCATTATTTATTTAATTTTTAATTCCCATGCTGTACCAGTTAATGCCAAATTTTGCCAAAAAGTTCCCGCTTGTTTCTTTCTTTCTATTTTTTATTTTTTTCTTCTTCTTTTTTAAGCAATCTTGGATCTCTCGTGCTTTGAGGATGCAATGGAGCTTGCCTTTATGTGCTGTAGTCTCACTTACAGAAGGTTCTAAACTCTGCATCCATCCATCAGGAGTAAATTCACTTGCTTTTTATTATGTTGGTCATTTATTGATCTGGTGATGTCTTTCTGTATGTCTGTTTCCATATATATATATATATATATATATGCACACATATGTATGTATATATAAACCCAGAACAAGCCAGCAAATTTTAATTAATTTTTATTTCAATTATGGCAATGGATGATCTCCTTATTTTCCCCGAACTCCTCCATGTATTACGGTTACACAATTTATTGGCCAGAAAGGTGCATTAGACTTAAAAGTTTTTCATCATTTTTCCTACAACTTCTAAAGGTATTTTGGTGGTGCAGACCCCTGTATAGGGAGTTGTCCCTTACTTAATCTCTACTCTCCAGCTACTTCTTGCAGAATGTTTGGTGGCCCACGCGACCTGTGGGGTGTAGGGGAAGAACCCATGATGGTCGTGCTGGGGTGTTGTGGCCGTGGGTGGGCAGCGCTCGGGCTCGCCCAGCTCCAAGAGCCTGTTCTGGAGGTCGTTTCTGAAGTCAGGAGATTTGCAGCATCCTGCTGCCTTCTTGCCGTTGCCCCCATTAAAGCCTGTGGCTCTCAGCCTATGGAAGAAGCTCATTAAAACATCCACTGGGGCATGGGTGAAGTGGCAGGGACAGGAGTTTGCACCGAGGACCACACTGTGAGTCTGGGGCTGGACTTGGTGCCCTTTCTGCTGGGAGGGTCAAACATTTCTTCCAGCGGCAATGCCTCGTTTTTCTGCTTGGTCTGGCTTTGCCTTCAGGAGGTGGTTGGAGACTATGGTGGCTGCAACCCAGAGGTGGTAGAGTCTCCCTTCTTGGAGATACTCAAAAGCCATCTGGACGTGGTTCTGGGCAATGGCTCTAGGTGGCCCTGCTTGATCAGGGCATTGGACCAGATGACCTCCGGTGGTCTGGGCTCCTCATACCACCCGACTGCCAGCTCGGGGAGGTACGGACCATGGGAACATGTCCCTCCCAAGCGCCGCTGTGTGTTCTCCAAGGGAAAGGTATAGATCACTTGATAAAAACTTGTTTGGCCCATGGGATTGTGCTCCCAGTGTGCTGAGCTGAGCCACGTGTTTCTAAGGTACCTTTAGGAGAATGGTGTGGGATCACCTTTGCTGGAGCTCGTGCCGTGCTCAGAGAGAGGGGGAGGTTTGCTTGGCTTGAGAGGAGAGCCGTCAGCAAAGCAAGCTGCATGGAAGTATTTTGCCTCCTAGAAATAGCAAATACACACCGAGAATCAAATCTCCCCTATGATGGTTTTTTTAAAATCATATTCAAATGAAGATTTAATGTGGAAACGTGTTTCCTGATCTAAAGGTGAATAGTTTAACTGTACGGGATGAATATTTAAGAGTAGCATATCTCTTTCCAGTAAAAACACTCTGGCCAGAGACTTCCTTTTGGTAGCAAAACGAGGCTGTTATTTTATGTGCCTTTGACCCGATTCCAAAAAAATATTTAAAATAGCGAAGTTGGCAGATCCTGCCATGGGAGGCAGCCAGGTGGAAGGGGCAGAGCTGTGAGAGGTGAGGCTGAAGTGAGGGGTGAGGGCTGCGGGGGCGATGGTCACCGACCCACCGGTTATCTTCTCATTCTTCAACAGCCGCCAACATCGCACGCTGTAGCGGGAGTGCACGGCTTGCAAATGGCCTATAAAATTAATTGCCAGTTAGAATTACCTAATTATCGAGCTCGTGATTATTAATTGAAGGCGCATATGGGTTTGAGGTTGTGCACGGTTTCTCTGCTGTGCTACCAGCCCGCTGTGCAATTGCTAAAGGCTTTGTCAGAGCTGCGTTTGTACAGTGGTCTGTGAGCCCCTGGGAAATGGCTAATGTTCCTGTCCACTCTTGATCTTTTGGAGTTTGAAGGGCAGTTTCTGAGTAGCCTGCTTCAGGCCAAGGAGCACTGAGATAGCCATTAGTAAGCTTAAGCGAAGGGCTGGAGGTGGGTGCTGGAATCCCCATACACGTAAAACCAGCAAAGACCTGACTCTTCACAGCTAAGTTGCTGTTACAACTCAGAATAACAGTCATTAGTCACTGTTTGATTATGAGGATTTTCATATTTGCTGGGTGCCACATAGTATTTATTTAAACACCTCTCCCAAGCATCCTGCAAGATATCATTAGGTAGGTGTTGCTGAGTGATGCAGGCTGCAATGACTGAACGTGTTAGAGCTGGGCCACAATGAAACGTGCTGTGTGGGACTCAGAAGCGTTTCTGCACCTTTTTTGGATGCATTTGCATGTTGTCATGTGCCAGCACCTACTATGTTTTTCTGCTTTATCCATTCTTGCTCCCACGTAGGCTTCAGCTCAGTTTAGACTTTTTTTCTTGGTTAATAAATCTTCACGTTTGCACAAGTTGTATTTTTAGGGTATGGGTATTTTGAAAGTTTCAATAAATATTTTTCTTAGAACCTGAGTACGGATGTGCGTGGCTGGTGTTTTCGTGCCTGAATCCCAGATTCACGTGGCAGGGAAGCGAGGTTGCAGTGGAAGCACTTTCCTGCTCTCACTCAAACCCTCACGGCAGAGGTAAATATTTATCGGGAGACCCTCATCCTCTCCCACATGCCCAAATGCCCTTTTCCAACGAGTTCAATTTCAGCCAGGCCCCTGTGTCAGGTGTTATGCTGTTGGCTGCCTTTAGACCTGCCGAATTGGGGCTGAAGCAGAGCTTGGGTGTCTGACCGGCTTGTCGTTTGAGGAGACAACGGCGAAGGATGTCGAGTGCAATTTCTATTTGGAGGCATGGAAGGGTGATGAGACTTGCCCAAAGCTGGGAAGGAGATCGGTTGCTGGATATGAATCCCTGACCTCCCATATTGTAAGGACATGGGGAGGTTTGCAAACGGCGCTCGTTGGAGGAGTCCCTAAGCCAGGTTCTCCTCCCTGGGCACAGGGGGAGGACAGGTGTCTTAGGTTGGGCACAGGCTTTCTCAGTCCTCACTTTTTTCTAAGTCTCTGTCATGGCAGTGTGTTTATTTCTGTTGTAAGGGTGTCTTGCAAGTCTGCTTCCAGAGCTGCACCAACGTCAGCTCTGTGCAGCACAGTGGTTTGAAGAGTCGGTCGATACGGGGGGGAAAAGTCAAGGAAGAGGCAAAGCTCCTCCATGCGTATGTAATGGAAAAAGCTCCACGACACCTTTCCTTTTGAGGAGTAATTTCATCAAGAAGTGAAATCAATACCTGAAGTGGATGGATAAGCCTATCCGAGATGTTCAGAACCGCCGGCACCCTTCCGTCACTGCGTGTTGTGCTGGAGGGCCCTTGGGTTTGCGTTACAAGATAGCTGAAGGCTCCCTTCCTTGGCTACTGGGTGCAATATGAGCTTTAATTAGATTAGCTGAATTTCTTCATGGCCCGAGGGCTTGCTGATGCAGGGACCCATCTTCCCCCCTAGGCATCTTGCTTAGCCTTCACCAAATGGGGCTTTTACCTTTCATTGGGGTACCAGGGGCTACCAGCTTTAGTTGATAAGCATTATTATTCAGGCAGGGAAACTTTAATGGGTGTCCATGTGGTATCTTTTTTTAATTTTTTTGCCTTTTTTAGTTGCTGGAATTAAGTGTGTAATTTTTAATGGGGATCCTCTTACTTAAATCCACTGGCTGGGTGGGATGAGTTGGCTGGGGGCCATACCAGGGCTCTCCTGTGACCTTCTGCAGCATCTGCAGCACTCCCAGTGCTGCACCAACACCCCTCCAGCACGAGGATTGTCATCAGTGGTGGTGATTTTAAGAGACATCCATGGTTGTAAGATCAATGTTGGCTTTAGCAACGAGCCTCCCAGCCCTGCCTGAATGTTTTATTTAGTTCTCTGATAAAAGCTTTGACCTACATCTAGCACCAGGAAGCGACGAGGCTTTGATAATACTCGGGCATCCCGGCGGAGGGCATGCTGCTAACCGAGTCTCCAAGTTGAAAATGGATGTGTCCTTTAAAATAACATCAGATAAACCAATAAAGGTTTCAGTCAGTAAACAGCTTTATCCCTGCCAGGCAATGCATAGTCCAGTTTTGATGGAGAAGATGTACCTCTTTATGAACTGTAGATATTAGGAAAAGAGCTTTCTATTTTTAGTTCTAGGAAAACAAACCGAAAGCCAAAAAAAGCCCCAGTTTTTAACGATATGAGGGTGTCAGCAATGGAAATGGGCTGGGCCGCTCAGAGCGCTCAGTGAAGCAGTTATCTGTGGTGGTAAAAAAGGTCCTATTTGAATTGTTCTTCGCTGTACGTGTCTTAGATGCGGTCTATCATCTGGAGCTCTCAATCCTCTGTGCGAGGCTATCTTGCGGGCAGCTGTTAACAGCTTCATGCCTGTCCTTTCTAAAACGCTTGCTGCCTTTAAAAGCAACGAAGGCGATGTCTGGGAGGAACGAGGCAGGGAGGTTTGCAGCCCCGTCCTCTCGGCAGCCAGCTGTAGCCCAGGAGTCAGGGGGAGGTCAGAAACAGCAGGATGAGAATTAGCATCATTGCCCTGACAAATCGATAGTCACGGGGCGATGCTGCGGGCCCACCGCTACGCTGTGGTGTGGCCCCACGTTGATTTACGATGCTTATCTGGGGGGTTGTGTCTGTGCCATCACCTGTTTGTGTACTCATGTTGCATGTTTTGTGGGTTTTTTTCCTCCTTTCCAGGATGAACTTGACCTCACGGACAAGCACAGAGAGGCCATGTTTGCGCTGCCGGCGGAGAAGAAGTGGCAGATCTACTGCAGCAAGAAGAAAGTAAGAGACCCGTCTGCGCTGTGGTCGGGGGCTGACCCCCTTCCCTCCCCCGTGCAGGGTGGGGAGGAGATGTGGGGAGGGACACCGCTCTCTTGGGATGCTGAGTGGTATCTGGGGTGCCACAGAAGTGTTCCCTGGGGAAGCGAGGGCGACCGGTGAGGTCTGCAGTCTCCAAAATGCATAGCTTTTCTTCCTGAGCTCGTTCAGGCTGGAGGAGGCATCCCGGTGCCCCACACGGGTGTCCCCCACCCCTGCTCATCCACGCCAGCGCAAGCAGGGCCACCTGGAGCTCCAGGACACGGACAGCCTGCCCGAAAGCCTCCCCCTCTCCTGGCTTTCCAGTTTGCTGCCTTGAAACAGGCTTGGGCATCCTTTTTGTCCTCCCACCGGCTCTTGCCAGAGGATGGCACAAACAAAAATACCGCTGGGGAAGCCGTGCCCCCGCAGCGCAGCCTGTGAGAGCTTTAGATCGGTGGTGCAGAGGTTGCTTCTAGGGTGAAGCTGTGTCACCCCTGGGGTGATGAAGGGCTTTAGGTTCACGGGTGTAACTGAGATACCGCTGATAAGAGACGAGGGTTGATGTGAGTCACTGATCCGTCTGCCGAGCTCCCCCGGCGTGACGCGTCCTCTCTGCGATGCTGCCCTCACGGCCCCATTTCTCAAGCTGAAAACATGCGTGAACATCTCCCCAATGCTGGTAGGCTGACGTTTGCTTTTGCTCTTGGGGGCGTGCAGCCCGAGCAGCGTGGGCTACCATGGGCTGGCAGCCTGCCAAGTGGCCAAAATTACTCTTTCCCCCCCCCAGTAAACTGAAGATTTTTGCCCCTGTATGTGTTACTCTCAGCTATCCATGCTGGGACTCATTTTCCCTCCCAGCCTTGGCCAAAGCAGAGATCCTGCAGGATGTACCGCTGTGGGGAGAAATGGGGCAAAAATCTTCAATCTTGCAAGCAGATGGAAGGACACCAAGGCCTGCGAGGGAGATGCCCCCAGTTGGGGGCATGGAGCTGTTGGAGCGGGTCCAGAGGAGGGCCACAAAAATGATCAGAGGGATGGAATACCTCTGCTGTGAAGACAGGCTGAGAGAGTTGGGGTTGTTCAGCCTGGAGAAGAGAAGGCTCTGGGGAGACCTTGTTGCAGCCTTTCAGCACTTAAAGGGGGCTTAGAAGAAAGATGGGGACAGACTTTTAGTAGGCCCTGATGCAATAGGACAAGGGGTAATGGCTTTAAACTAAAAGAAGGTAGATTTAGACTAGATATAAGGAAGAAATTTTTTACACTGAGGGTGGTGAAACACTGGCACAGGTTGCCCGGAGAGGTGGTGGATGCCCCATCCCTGGAAATATTCAAGGTCAGGTTGGACGGGACTCTGAGCAGCCTGATCTAGTTGAAGATGTCCCGGCTCACTGCAGCGGGTTGGACTAGATGACCTTTAAAGGTCCCTTCCAACCCAAACTATTCTATGATTCAGTGATTCAGTTCCCAAATTCGCCTCTGCGTCCCCTCTCCTGGCTGCAGGAGTTGCCTCAGCAGTGCTGGCGGTCGCCTGGCCCCACTCGAAGGGTGCTCGGTGCCATTAATGCCTCTTTTCTCCTGCTGTAGCAATGGCACCAGATTTTCCAGCCACGTTTTAGGCCAAGAGCAGGCTTACCTTGCTCATGTAGGATTAAGTTTTAAGCCTCTCATAAATACCCCTGAAATCCCTGTATTATTGTTAGACAGAGGCCTGCCATGCCCGAGATTCACATCGGAGGGGAGAAGAGATGTTAACAAATTACAGGCACTGGTCTGAATCAAGAAGAAAATGGGCAGGGGATGCTCTCTCATCACTGCCTGTGGGATAAGCGGAGCCGTGCTCTAGTGAGTCTAGACAAGGAGAGGCAACAGAGACTTAAATCAAGCAAGCTGTGTAATTATTATTGTGAGTGGAGATTACATGCTGTCTAATCTCCCGAGGAGGGGTTTAGATGGGGCTGATGGTGCCTCTTTCCCGTTCCAGCACCTCCTTGCGCTCATGGTTTTTTAAAAACCATGCTGAGAAACTCCCTGCTCCTGGGGGGTGTTGAAGGAAGGAGCCACAGAAGCACCCCGTGGCATCCTCAGAGGTCCTCAGAACAGGCGTCCATCCAAGGCTGGAACCTGGCTGCTGTTCTGCTCTGGTCCTTGTTCCTCTGGCTGCTCTCAGCCGCTCCTTCCCTGCTCGCGATGCCGTCTCGGTGAGCTGCAGAGCGTATGTGCCACTGCTTGCTCTGAAGGAGTTGTGCTGGTGGAGACGAATGCTTTTCTCCTGCTTTTTAATTAAAAATGAGTGAGACCATATCAACAGAGGCTCCAGCAGTGGAGGAAACCAGGAATCAGATGGGCTGGAGAACGTCTCTATGCACAGCAGGCTTTAGGCAGTCCCGCTCCTATGTGGTGAGGACCAGTAGGCAGCAGAAATATCAGTGGCTATCCCAGGGGCTCATGGTAAATCTTACTCATGTACCTATGTTTTTATGAGGACAAATCACCTACAGGGTAGCTTGGCATCAAGGAGAGGGGCTGGGCTTCTCCAGCTGAGAGCAATGGCAGGGTTTTGGCCGGAGCGGTGGAGCTGGAGACAGGGCAGGGGTCCTACCTCCCTGCTTCGGCTGCAGGCTGAGCGGCGGTGATTTGGGAGGTCCAGGATGCACCCAAACCCTTTGGCCTGCCTGTGTTTTATAGCAAGTCATCACCTGAGATGCTGGTAACACCCGGTTTCACCTGGTGGGTCTGAGGGGGCTGGCAAAGGTGGACATCAGTCACAGGCAGCTGCCTGACTTACCAAGGATCCAAAATTGTTCCTGAGGAGTTTTTGCTCTTTCCTTTGCTGCCAATTTTGGCTCCTGTTGGAAACAGACTGTTAAGAATCAGGCAACTTCAGTCAGACTTTGATTCCAAAAGCCCAGTTTGGAGCGTTCCTAATTTTTAGCATTTTCCCCATTTTCCTGCTGGTTGCAGTGCTCCCTGCCACAATTGCAGAGACCAGTTGCAACGAGCTCCATCTCGAAAGAGCAGCACAAGGCAAGACAGAAACACTGCCCAGCCTTTTCCTGGGGGTTTTCCTTGAAAATCAGCTTTGCTGGGCTCCAAAATATCTTGTGCTGTGGCTGTAGCCCATGTAGACAGGGCACTCCCCTGCCTCAATCGACAGCCAAGGTGTGTGCAGCACAGAACGCATCTGAATATTTGTCCTTCCAACACGTTCCCTGCTGCTGTGTGCCATGTCTGGGTGCTTCTGCTTTGCCATCGATGTCATCCACTGTACTCAGCTCCCCAGAGCGCATCCCAGTTGTTGCATGTTTTATATATTCCCATGATGGGCAAGATTTGGTAAAAGGTGACTAAAATGAGACATTTTGTTGGGCTGGGTTGACCTGGAAAGGGAGCTGGCAGCGCCTGGCCTTGGCACTGCTCGTCGAGAGGAAATAAGGGAAACCAGCTATTCCCCAGGCTTATTTCCTTCCCTGGAATATTTCCCCCTGGCCTGCAGCCCTGTATCCTGGTTTCTCTGCCCTGCAAGCAGCTGTTTTTATCCCAGCCCACAGTACGGGCTTGGCAGGGCAGAAGTTTTGTCCTCCCTGATTCTCCATCCATGGAGACGCCAGGTCTGATCCCAGCCCTGACTCTGCTCGGAGCAGAGGGTTGCGCTAGATGAATTCTTCACGGTCCCATTCCACCCGCCTGCATCACCCTGTGATGCTCTGGGGGGGCAGGGGGGGAGCAGAAAGACAGACAGCATCTCGTGATGGGGTCTGGCGAGTCTGTCGGCAGCGACCCAAACAGGAACTGAAGTCTACATTAAATCCAGCAGCCGTGCAGTGCTTGGGTCAGGAGAGAGATTTGAAGATTTTTGGAGAGACCTTCTTTGAAGTCGTCAGCCCCCTCTACGGCTGTAATAAAGCAGGGAAATGCAAAGGTGGAGATGCATTAACAGCGGGATGAAATCTGCTTTTAGAAGTGGTATTTCTGGAGGATGACTCGTTTCATACCTCATCCCGAAATATTTCACTCCCTGCTGGCCCCGCTCTCCAGGAGAGGATATTGCTCGGAAGCGCGGGGAGGAAGCAGGAGGGTTTCCAGCTTTAGCGTTTCTTTGGCTGCGGATTTGCTTCAGTGAAGGAGGGCGACTCAGGATGGCCTTTCTCAGGAGGCCGTGCTCCAAAGGGAGTTAATAATTAACACTTTGCACTTAGTCTGCAGCACCTCTTAATTGCGGGAGATTTGCCTCCTGCCAGCCAATGTACATAATGTTAAGCTGTTAAAGCAGCTCGCTGGGTGATTTTTTATGAGCCTCAAAATATGGGTGGATACAGGGGTGTTCAGGCAGAAGCTTAGCATAAACAACCAGGTGGAAGGGATTGGCAGTGAAAACCAGCTCAGGCAAAGGCAGGGTCTGACTCTGCCCCACTCCCTTTTGATTCAGCTGAGCTCTCTGAGCATCTGTAAAGCTGGGGTAGGGGAAAAATGACCAGGGATACCAAGCAATGCTGTACTCTTTAAGCTTGTGTTGAAAACCCATTGGCATCGCTAATGCTGGGTGCATAAAATTTCCTCAGGCATCAGGTATAAAACCAAGCTCCCTTCGCATTAGGAGAAGGCAGCCGTGGTGCTTTTGCAGGGGAGAATGGGGAAAAATGTGGTAAATGGGGAAATGAGTGATGGCTTTCCAATAATACTGTATTTCCCAGCCAGACAGCTTCTTTCCTCTCTGACTGCGCCTTCCACCCACTCCCTCCAGAGAGCTTTGCTTTTTCCAGCTCACTCTTCTACTTTTCCTGCTCAGTCCTGCAGCTCATTCATGGGGCTTGTGTTGCTGCTTCCTTCATTTAAAAAACCATCAAGTTATTATTTTTTTTCCTGCAGTAGCAGAACTAAGAGCAAAAGCTGACAAAGATGGTATGCAGGGGGAGGAGGAAAAAATACCTCGGCGTTTTGCCGTGCTCCTGGGTCACCTGGGATGGATGAGAAGTGTTTCATGGCCCCTGAGCATCCAGATATACCTGTGGTTATTGCAGCAGCAGGTTGAAATATCATCTCAGGTGTCATTTTCTCAGGCTGACTGAGAGAAACGATCTGTTTGCATGGCTGGGGGTATTTTTCAATAGGAAATGTTTATAGTTTTTATCTTTAAAGGTAATTCCCTTTTTAGTTCCAATCACAACACACTTTTGTTTAAGCAAGGTTTTTCTCCGTCTCTGGCCAAAAAATGCATCTGTTAGCAATCTTTTTGGATTTTAAAGTGAAGCTTTTCAAACAATGAACCAGCTGACTACGAAAGGCATCTGGTCATGCTATATTTGCTTATGGGGAGCATAATTTTTAAACCCTGGGAAAAGCGTACAAGGGCATGTGTGTATTTGTAGAGCAGAGGGTATAGCAAGTGTTAGCATACATAAAACCACTGGTCTGGGATGGGGTGGCTTGAACCCCAAGATCCCAGTTCGGGGGGAATCTGGTGAAGTTACAGCCCTTCGCAGCATTGTTCCATGAGGAAGGGGCTTCAGTTGTGTCATTTAGGTTTTGTTGCAGGGGTACCTGGGTGGGCCAAGCGGCTGGAGGGACAAGGGAGACCCGGAGGGCTACGGTGGGCCAAAGACTCCGCCAGCGCACACCTGGCAACAGCTCGGCCATGTCGGCAGAGCTGGGCTGGATTTAAACCTCCCATGCAGGCTGCAGACCTGTCGGTTTTAAAACCCATCCGCACCACTGTCTGCTTCTTTTTTGACCTTGCAAACAGCATCCAGGTGGATTATCCGTGGCAGGAAGGGAGGGGGGTTGTCCGAAACATGGTGGGCTGCCAGCTGCCGCCAGCTTTCCCTTGCTTGGCTGTTATGGAGCAGCAAGGAGGGGTGGGGAACCCTGTGCAAAATGAAAATGCAATCGGGAGGATGCATAAAAACGAAGGGGTTTGCTTCTGTTTTTACAGCAGATGCCAACTGAAGAGGGTTTTTTTTTTAACCCCTTGCTGTGACTTTCGTGGTGTGAAGTTCTCCTGGGGCAGACCAGCCTTGCAGGTGATGCCAAGAGGGAGGTGAACCATCAAAGTCACGAGCGTTGTCGCTAAAGGTCTCTCCAGTGTTTGCTCGGAGCTGGTTGCTGCGAGCCAGCCCTTTCCTTCTAACTTGGTTTCACCTTGAAGGGTCTAACCTGGTGTGTTGGACGTCAGGTGGGTGGGAAACCTGGCCGGCCGCCCTCCAGGGCTCAGTTACCCAAAGCAGCTCCAGATCCATCACCACCACCATGGGCTGCAAGTGTGGGAAGGAGGCTGCTGGATCAGAGACATCTCCTGCAGGCTGGGCATCTAAAAGGTGTCACCAGAAGCTTGATTTAGAAGCAAAGCATCCCTAAAGAAGCACTGAGGAGCTTCACAGGTGTCTTTCTCCCCACTGCCATGGGGTCATGCTGCAAGCAGGAGGGTGCATTACTCCCAGCAGCTGTGTTCCTGCAGGTCAGAGCAGCAGAGGCTGGTGGAGACGCACCTTCCAGGTGTAAATAACAGTGCCCAAACAGGGCTGAGACCGGCCCGCAAACTACTTTCAAGCCACCGCTGTCTGAGCCGCCACCGCCTCTGTGCTGCTGCCCAGTGTCCCAAGGATGGTCACTAGGATGAGCAAGGGCACTTCTGGCTGTGGGAGCTGCTGGCACCCCGAGGGGGAGGCATGCCGGCTGTGGAAGTGTCAGGCTTGTCACCAAGACGTGGCAGGACTGCGGAGCCTGAAATCTTCCCAGGAGGAGCAAAGGAATGGCTGGAGCTGGTGGATCGGTGACCTTTGCTTAGAAAAGCTCCCAGTAATGAGGCGCCTTGCCTGGGTGCTGCTTTCCCCACAGCACCCAGTGCTGACGGAGGGGATGGAGCTTGTTCATCGGGTTCACGCCACGACAACCCCCCGCCACTGCCACCACGGAGCGAAACAGCCGAGCAGCAGCATCCGTCAGCCCCCTGCACGGAGCCTGGGGGCGAAGGGGCAGCGGAGGCGAGGAGAAGGCACAGCAGTGCCGGGGCCACAGCTGATGTGATTTGTATTTTTGCCAGGTCCCTGGAAGGAAGAAGTGGATGTCGAGGGGAGCGGGTGGGAAATGAAGGAGGGGACAGGGCAAAGATTGCCCTTGGTTGCCCGGCTTTGGCGTTTCCTAATTTTTGCAGCAGAGCACGTGTGTCAGGGCCATTTCCTGAAGGACAGCGAGGGATGTTGGTGCAAATGTTACGGATGAGAAGGGATGCCTGTCCCTGCACTATGCAATTACAGCCATCAGCTTGCCTCTAAAAGAGCAGCTCGTAGTAAGCCACAGCATGGCATCAGGCTGTCAGCAGGGTTCGGATCAGCCCTCGCTTCTGTGCTTCTTGAGAACAAAGCGAACACAGCGAAGAGCTAAACACAGCCCAGAGAAGAAGAAATTGGGAAATGTTTGTGTCCCTGGTGCCAGACAGGCGAGATGTGATGGAGCATCCTGGAGAGCTGACGTTGGCGGTACTCAGCTCCATGTCTGGGGATCCCTTGTCAAAGGCAGGCAGCAAAACTCACATCCCCAAAACCCACCCTGGGTGCTGGGAAACCATTTTACAAATTCACCCTTTCAACCCGTGATGCCCGGAGAGGTTCCTCTGTTCTCCTGCCTCTGAGCAAAGCCTTGTGAGTCACTTCCCTCCAGGCTTGTCGCTTTGTCGGGAGATTTCTTTACCACCACCAAATGCACTAAAGGACACTTATCGGTGTGCTGTAGACCATTAGCCGCAGTAATTACCACTGAGCAATGTCCTGCAGTGAGCTGAGGGAAGCCCGTGCCCTGATCTTTGCCGGCTTTATTGTACAGTCCCCCTTTGCCTGGGAAGCTGCTTTCTGATGAGCCTGCCCTGCTGCTCATCTGAATTAATGAGGTTCTGCTGCACTTAATTGAGAGTGCTCTCTAAATTGGGGGTTTCAGGGAGGAAATGCAAGAGCCCGAGGGAGCCGAGCAAAGGGAAATATTTATAATGCAGCACGTTAATTATAAATGAGCAGTTTAGCCAATTTTGTTGTTCAGCCTCCCTCCGCCCCCTGGAGACCTTTATTTTTTTGCTCCACTGCTTCTTTTCAGCCCTAAATGAGCAGCAGGTCCGGATCCCTGCCCGCCTCACAGGTGTTCGCACCACGTGGGAAGGTCCTGGGATATGGGATGAGTGGGTCTCAGCTGCCTTCCCACCCCATTCCTCAGCATGGATCTCGCTCCCTGCGCAAATCTGCTGGCTGGGTGCATCTGGACAGCTCTTGGTGCTGTGCCGTGGTGGGGACCTTGCCACCCTTCCCAGTTGGTGTCGCTGCTGGGAGTGCTGGTGGGAGACGGATGCTCCTTATAAGAGGTGCTGGTGGTACCCCTGGGAGATGGGGAGGACCTCCAGTGACGTCTCCAGGAGGTGACAGGAGCTGGTCCTTTTTTGGACCATGTTCAAGGCACACATGGGTGCCCCAGCTCTGCCATCCCCCAGGGCACCGTTTGCATGCCAGCCTCTAAAGCAGGGCAGGAAAGCTGGGAAAATCACAGTCTTTGCCCACAGGCTTTGCAGGGTTTGTGCAGAGCCTTCCCGCAGCGGAGCGTAGGATTGCTTGGAGGGCTGGCTTGGCAGATGTGCACAGGGCTTGTGGCTCCCCAGCATCCCTCCCTTCTTCTTCAGTGCCTCCGTCATGTTTACGTGCTCTCTTTCTGGTGCATTTAGACATCGTGCTGGGTACAGCTGTGCTTTTGCACACTGGAGCAGACAGGAGTGTCCTTTAGAAAGGCGTGCAATGTGAGCTGAGAAACCAGAAAGACCTGGCTGCCTGTGCCAGGTGGGATCATCACCAAGCAGGAAGGTGGCCCGAGCCTCACCCCAGCCGCTTGGCATCACTGAGGAACCATGGGGTCATCCAACAGGACGGGTGGGCAACACTGAATTGGGCTAGCACCAAGAAACTGCCCTTTGGTTGTGGGAAAATAATGCAAGCGATGCTCTGCAGATTGAACCTGCCGTTGGGTACAGCCTGACCCCATATCCCCGTGTCCCCATGGTGGTTGCCTATGGGCAGTTCCCCCATATCCTGCTCTTACCTCGCTCTCAGGAACTGGTGGTCCCACCTGGGTTAAACTGTTGGCTCTAACCCACGTTGAAGAAATGATGTGTGTTTCCCTGGGGTGACAAATACTTTGCAAAATACGACAGTTCACATTTCTCGCCCAGCTCAGGAGAAGCAGAAGACCTTCCTTCAGCTCTGCGAGAGGTGGTGATATAATTTGTGCCTTTTCATTCGACTCGTAAATATGAATTACACCCCTGTTTCTCAAGCCCCCTGACGCTTTCTCCGTGCTCCTGAGCATCTTTCTGACAACCTGGATGTCTTTTGGCAGGCTGTATGTGAGCGGACATGCCAGCTGCCGGGATTCCTGCAGGCACGGCAGATGTTCCTCTGCACAATCCAGCAGTGGGAAGCTCTGAGCGACCAGATAGATAAAAGTGGCCGTCCTCTTCCCAGCCCCTTGGGAAGGTGTTGGGTTTCCCCCACTGTGGCAGAAACATCCCCCTGGCCATGGCTTCAGGTGGCCAGACTCGATGCTGGCAGGTGACAGTCCCTGCATGTGGTCCCGGACGTGGCCAGAAATGTGGCAGGAGGGCAGCTGGACGGTCCCCGGGTTATTTGGAGAGGTTACTTCACCAAGTCAATTTGCCAGCGGATGGCGAGAGGTCTCTGCACCTCCGTCCTCTTGCCTTTCCTGCAGGCAAGTTTTCAGGAGAGGGGAAAGCAAAGAGAAGCCAGCACATCCCGTTTTTTCTGGCTGCGAGAAGACCAAAGGCATCCCTGTCTCTCCCCATCAGGCTGGGTGTTGCACACTCAGCCAGCAGATGAGCATTTCTCTTTTTTTTAAGCACTATTTGGTCAGGATGGGGATGGTTTTATTTGTTGCTAGCAAAAACTAGTTGTCAGAGCATGACTATGAATGGTCCTCCATCCATGCAGAGGCAGGCGGTGGGACCTCCTTCAGGTTTATTAGGTTTGGCACTAGTAGGACAGATTTTGCTGTTGTTTTTCTAACATCTCAGAAAAATTCTTGCTCTCTGCTGATTCCCACTTGGGTTAAAAAAAAATGAAATGTGGAGGGCAGGCGAATCAAGTGTTTCATTCAAAACCTCGGTTCTTGGCAGGAGAAGAAGGGGAGAACAACCCAAAGTATTAACAGAGAGGGCAGGGAGGGCTGAATGCAGTCTTCTTGCTCAGGAAAGTTATTTTATTTGCTTTAAGCTTGACCAGATCTATAGAAGATTAAAAAAAAGTGAGGCTTGTGGATGTGCATCTGTCAGCAGGCAGCCTGCCCAAGGGCATGGGCAGCCAGCACGGAGAGCTGCTCGGGGTGATCTGGTTACTGCCAGACTGGATCACGGCTGCTAGGAGAGGACTGGAGGTGGCCACAAGGGTGGACGAGCAGCTTCTCTTGGCCCTCAGCATGTCACAGAAGATTCCAGATGGTTTGCCAGGTCCCTTGTTGCTCCCAGACTTCTTTTGTCCCCATCCCAGAGCCAGGCACAGCGAAGGGTCAGGTCTGCGGGGATGGGCTGCACTCCCTGGGGGGGAACTGGGTCCCGTCTAAATTACCTGTCGCTGACTCCGTGTTTTCTCATCTTGGCAAGCTGCGGCTTGGAAAGTTTGGATGCACGAACATTTCCCACGTATGCCTCTTGAACTGCAGTAAATATTTGGGCTCCTTGGGCTTGCTGAAATCAGCTGGAGGATCGGTAATTGTCTGCATGCACGGACGTGGGAGCAGAGGAGTAGGTCGTCCAGCTCCCACCGTTGCAGGCAATTGCAGTGTAGGATGACCTTTGCAAACATCTCTTAAAGTGAAGGAGTGGGGAAAAACTATGCAGCAAGTTGGGCTGTGAACTGAAGATGGTTAGTGAGGGAAGGTGCCTGGGATTTGTGTAGTATCAGTTGACTCTACAGCCTAGATATGTGTGGCATTTCAGCTGTGAATCCTTTTTCTTCTTTTGATATAAGTTTTTAGAGGAAAATTCAGGGGGGAAAAGGGTTGATTTTGAAGTATTCCCTCAAAATCTGCATACTTGCTCCAAGCAGTCCCTGGGGACATGCAGCATAATTTATCTGAGCTGGGCTCAGAGGTCCTTCAGTCATGTCCTACAAGAACATAGCAGAACCTGAAAACTCCTTGTGAGTCCCACCAGATGCAGGGCATCGTAGACTGGGATGATGAAATGAAGCTGTGCATCATTCAGTGTCATAGATCGTGGGCCCAGGGGTGACATCCTTTAACAGGGCATGTTGCCAAGTGCATGTTCCCTCCTAACAACTGATGAAGCTCCCAGAGGAGTTGTCTGTTATGCCTGGAGTCTCTCTCAGGATGTTGGTAAATCATGGTCCTGCTCCAAGAGTGGAGCCTAGTTCATGTCACATTTATTCACTCTTCATTACTTGTAAAAGGCTCTTGTTTTTTTCCCCAAAGCACATTCATCAAGGCTGTGCAGCCAAAACTTCAAGGGCACTGTAGAGTCGGTACAAGAGAAATCTGAATGTAAAATTTCACTATGGTTTCTCCGAAGCTGATAATCACAAGACTGATACGGTATCGTTGGGGCAGAGTTTGGTCACAGGCAGATGGTGTAACATAGATCGTATATAAAATATGCTAGTTCAATAAATCAGGTGATGTTCCCATAGCTGGAGCTGTCAGTGGCGAGCTCAGAATGTAGAAAGTCACACTTATATTGATATAAAGTAATGCAAGAGCTCAAGGGCGCTTCAGAGGTGGTTGGTCATGAAGGGCAGGGGATGTTAACACTATTTCTACTAATCTGCTGTCTTTGTTTCACTTTTTTCCCCTCCCCAGGACCAGGAAGAAAATAAAGGAGCCACCAGCTGGCCAGAGTTTTATATTGATCAGCTGAATTCAATGGCTGCTGTAAGTATTTCCCCAATGCTTTGGTGCTTGCGAACCCCGTCTGGGGCAGCAGTGCAGTGGTGGCAGTCGGCAGCACAGCCAGCGTTGTGCCCGAGAGGGTGACAAAGTTGTGACCTGGCTGTTTTCAGCCTTTCTGGTCTGCAGATCTCTCGATAATTTGGAGTTGGCAGTAGCTTGCAATCTGTCCTAGCAGTTCAGAAACCCCTGATGTAAGGGTTTAAGGATATCTGCCATTAGACCAACAGATACAGCTGGAAAACAGAGGCATTTTCTATGGCAGGAAGGGCATTTCATCTTGTCCCAGGCTGGGAGGCTGCAAGACGGATGGCAAACAGCAGCTCTCTGTATAAAACCACCAGGCTGGTTTTTAAAGACCCCGTTTGATTGTGCAGTGCTGCTGGGGCACCAAGCTGCTGTGGTTGCTTTGAAGCTGATAGCTCCTGTGCTTTTTCATGGATGCCTGCTACCACCTTGCTCCTGAGACAGCCTTCTGCGCTGGGCGGCCACAGTGAAACACGATGCTGCTGGTCGTCCGTCCCATGAGGGACGTGTTTAGATGTAATTTTATGAAATGCTTTCTTGCCAGGTGAGACAGAAATAGCACTCTTTTCTGTAGGAAATACAGTTTATTTCCTGCAAGGCTGCACAGTTCAGAGCTCCTCCATCCTCACTCCTGCTTTCAGAATCAGAAGGTGCCGAGGTTTGTGGCCGCTGCACTAGAGATGGGAGCAGCATGGAAAATGAAAAAGAAAAGCATAATTTTTCTTTTTTTTTTCCCCTGTGTTTGCCCTGCTGTCATGGGGCCAGGGTGACGGGGAAGGTAGGGCTGGGTGGGGGAGTGGGGACAGAGGGGTGAAGCAGAGGGCTGCGAGCCAGGAGGGAGCATTCTGCTCCCCTCCGCGAAGGCAGGGATGCCCAGGGCTGGCCGTGTGCTGCTGGCCGGTCGAAGCCCTGAGCCTGAGCAGAGCTTGTGATCAAAGCCTGCCAGATGCCTGGAGGGTGGCTTTGATCTCCCTGACACGCTGCCGAAGAGGAGCTGGGTTAAATGCGGGCGTCAGTGCAGCTCTTTACATCTGCTGGGACCCTTCTGGGACCCTTTCTCCCTCCTTTGCTTCAGCCTCGGCTGGCGCTGGCAGGGCTCACCCTGACACCTCTGAGGGCCCAGCGCTGTCGGATGGTGCAGGACGTACCCAGGGTGTTGCTTTAGCTCTGGCCTTGGTTGCATGAGTTGGGGTGAGCAAGCCGTACCCCGTGCATGCCCGGGGCTGCAGGCAGCCGTGCTACTCGGGTAAAGCCGCAGGAGCCAGGGTCCCGGCCCCCAGTGCCAGCTTGATAGCAAAAACCGGTGTGGGAGATGCCGAGGGCATCCCGTGCACACAGCCACTGTCCCCAACATGGATGCACGTTAGGGGGTTGCACTGGGAGACCTGGGAGCGACAGGGTTGGCAGGACCCACCTGCTGACCCCGAGCGTGGCTGCAGCATCGCATCCCCTCCAGGCTGCAGGGCGTCCCCTGAGCCCCCCACCTCCTCTGCAGGGGCACATGGGTACCTGTTGGGACGCATGGGTGCCAGGGCAGGCTAAAGGACCCTTCTTTCTCCCCTACCCCAATTTAGCACCTTCCCTCTGTGGACCCCCAATTAGTATTGGCTTAGCCCCCCACATCCCAGCCCTGGAAATGCATCGAGATTCACGTCACCCCGATGTCACCTGCGGCGTCTCTGAGCGGGGTTCAGCCAGACACTTTCTTATGGGATACTGTGATGCGCTTATTTACCTCTCTTTTACAAAGTGTGTTTCCTGGAGGGTCGTGGGCTGGAGGGGACATGCCAGGATTTACATCCAGAGCCCACGAGTTGGGAAGCTCCTTGCCTGAATTGCAGCCTTTCCCTCTCTCTTCTCTGAGTCTGAGGGATGCAGGGGGACAGTCATGAGCATCCTCCCAACGTGGGCTTGTCTGGATGAGTTGCAGGTCAGGAATTTGGGGTGACACCACTCCTGCCTCCAGAGCGTTAACTCTGGAACTTAATGATCACACAGGACAATGCTAAGTGTGTCCTTTTGAGGTGGTGATCCAGCTGTCCCAGTTGTCTCAGGGCAGTGAAGCCCAGCATCTTGCCAGGGCTTGCTGGGGGGTGAGGACTGGTTTATGGAAGAGGGCACTGGGTTGCTGTGGCCTCGCTCAGCACTGCCTGATGTTTGTTTCCTGCTGCTTTGAAACAAAACCCAGGTGGCTGGGGAGATGCAAGGCCATCAGGAACACTGCTCCAAAACCAATGTGGGTTGAGGTGTCGCTGACTTGTGATGCCCCAAACACTCACAGCTTAATTTTACATGTGCTACCGAGTTGTCTGGGTGCTTGCAGGCAGCGTCTTCAGCCTAAAGCGACGCATTCACCCTGCTGTCCCCAGTCCAGTCCATCTCCTTGCAGACCACGGGAGTTTTTCCAAACTGCCCCTTTTCCCAAGTTCTGTGATTGCCATAAGGATCTGGACTTTTAGACTTCCAGAGTGGGTTTAGGGTCCCAGCTCTGTCCCCACGGCTTGGCACGGCATGGCAAGGTGGCGGGTGCTCCCACTCCTTGGGCACGAGCTTCGCAGGGAAACCTCCCCTCTGAAATCTGCCTTTCTCTTTTCACAGAGGAAATCGCTGATCGCTTTGGAAAAAGAAGATGAGGAGGAGAGAAATAAAACAATTGAAAGTTTGAAGACTGCACTGCGGACGAAACCAATGAGGCAATTCCCTTCCATTCCTAGCTTTGTCGCCGTGGTCATGGGTCTTGATTCCTGACCTCTAGTGGAGGGGGGGTTAAATAGAAATATAAATGGGGCCTGCTCAGGATGAGGGAGGCAAGGACCCTGAAACGCCACTTGCTTTTATCAGTTCACCTCTTGTCATTTTGTTCCTTTTCCTCGGTCCTTTTAGTGGCTGAGAGCCACCAGGACCTTCACATCTGTTCAGGGAAATCAGGTGACTTCTTTTTTTTTTTTCAAATTTGCTTTTGTTCTCATTGGAACAGAATGTAAAAATTCCTTCCAGATTGAATTTAAAAAAAAATATATATCCAATTTTTGTTGGTCAACCAGGCCCTTTGTTTCAACTTCAACTTCTCTTGCACTTTTTAAAGGAATAAAATCACATGAATCTTCAGGCTTTTTTGAAGAGACAAAAAAAAAATGTTGCTAGGAGGTTTTGATGGGGAGGATAAAGAAAGGGTGGGACTCTTTCTGAATGTCTGTATTTTTTCCTAAATTCAGTTTCTCTGGAGTCTGCATGCACACATCTGCAAAACCTTTAAGATGCCTCAGGTCAACATTTTCTGATGGGAAAATGTTTCTTGACCCGGTCTGGTTATGGAAGAAACAGCTATTGCTTGTAATTGCATTCCCCTCTTCAGTTTCTCTTTTGCAATGGTTCTGGTGATGGTACTTGGTAAGAAATTCCCAGGGTCGAGGGCGAGCACCCAATTTCCATGGAACCTGGGCACCTTGGGTGCTGGGTCCCCACAGTCCCCTGGGAGCAGGGCTGTTACCCAGCCATGAAACTTTGCAAAGTCCTTAAAAGTGGTTTGTGAGTCTGTCTCACTGGAAGTCAGAAGGATCCAGCAGGCTTTATAGACAATGTTACCTGTTGGACCTGCTTTTGCTCCCAGGGAAGTGAACATCAAATTTCCTATTGACTTTGGCTGGAAGAAGAGCAGGCTTTGAAGCAAAGAAATCAGTTTTCCCCGAGCCTGCAATTACCCCTTTTGTTGCTGCGCATCAGCATGGCTTGTTTCGAATTAAAATCATCCCAGTGCTGGGATGTTCTTGGCTCATTTGCTTTCCGAGCCCGTGCCTTTTGCCAAACCAGAATACACCCATGCCTGGATGGCATCGGGCAGGGAGGTCCTAAAATGCCTGAGCAGCATGCAGTGTTATGTCTGCCTGCTCTAGCGAATCTGCCTGGGGCACTGCCATGCATTTGCTGCCTGCTTTCTATTTAGCGGTGTTACAAGTCATCATAAAAATCAGAAATCCCTTAAAATTGGTGAGATGTACCTAAGGGAGGAGAAGGATGTGGGTGGTGAGGCAGGAGACGCAGCAGAAAGTCTGACAGGCGTCATGGTCATGGGCTCGGCTGACATTGGGGTGTCTGTGGCTGACAAGGAGGTGTCTCCAGCACTTGGGAGTTTCTTCCAGTCCTGTGCAAAAGTGGTCCCAAGCGAGTGAGATTTAAGACTCAGGTTGGGGACTGGGAAGGTTTTGCAGCAGCGTGGCTGCAAACTCCTAACCTCCGCCCTGGGGCTTGTGCTGATGGCTGGGTTAGCTGGTCCTCTTCCAAATATCCTACCTCTGGACAACCTTGTGCAGATGATGTCTGGTTGCCTACGCTACCGGGCACTGATTAAATTGATTTTTGCAATCCCATCCCTGTCTCTGGGCTGTAGGAGTCCTGCAGGCTTTTTGCTATCCGAAGTCCAGGAAAAAACATATAAGAAGGTCCTGGGTTTACAACAACAGACAAGTCAGCCCTGTTTGAGGGTAAAAGGGTCCTTTAGCATTTGGTGTTAAAGCTAGAAACCCTCTTTCTAACAGGTTTGTAACCCGGTTCATCGACCTGGATGGCTTGTCGTGTATTCTGAACTTTCTCAAAAGCATGGACTATGAGACAGCGGAGTCTCGAATACATACCTCGCTCATTGGATGTATAAAAGCACTAATGAACAACTCCCTGGGCCGGGCTCACGTCCTGGCCCATTCGGAGAGTATTAACGTAATCGCTCAGAGTCTGAGCACGGAGAATATTAAGACGAAGGTGGCAGTGCTGGAAATCATGGGCGCTGTGTGCCTGGTTCCCGGGGGCCACAAAAAGGTACTGGAGGCAATGCTGCACTACCAGAAATACGCCAGCGAACGGACTCGTTTTCAGGTAGGTGGGTCTCAACTTGCCCCTCAGTTCCTGAAATTCGGCATTCTTGTCCCTTCTTCCTCCTTGATATCTAAATGCTGCTTGCAAATGATTTATTATGGCCATTTGCAACTTAGATACTCTGGGAATTACCCCAGAACCACGTCTGATGAGATCTGCAGCTGAGCAAAGAGTCAGGAACCAGTTATTTAAGGCAACGCACCCCCCAAAACAATTCTTGCTTGTGCAGGGTCACTGGGATCACAGCTCTGCAAGGCTGCAGCACATCTGGATGGGCTGATGTTAGCCAAAACGGGTGCTGGGGTGGGCTGCATTACAGCAAGCAGCAGCTGATGATCCATCACCAGCAGGTTGCTGCAGGGGCTGTAGGAGCATCACGAGGAGTGGTTCCTGCATGCGTCCCCTGACTGTTTCTGCAGCATTGGGGCTGTCACTGGGTGTTTAACTGACATTGTGTGTTTGGCAGACACTGATCAATGACTTGGACAAGAGCACGGGGCGGTATCGGGATGAAGTGAGCCTCAAGACAGCCATCATGTCCTTCATCAACGCAGTCCTGAGCCAAGGGGCAGGCGTGGTGAGCGCTGGGGCTGTTGGAGAGGGAGGTGTTTTGGTGGGTTTGGGGTGGTTTTATTTTAATAAGCTCGCTGAGGATGTGCATCTTGTTGCGTTGACCCCACAACTGTCCCTTGCAGGAAAGCCTGGATTTCAGACTCCATCTGAGATATGAATTTCTTATGCTTGGGATCCAGCCAGTTATTGATAAACTAAGAGAGCATGAAAATTCAACCCTCGACCGGTGAGTAGTGACCCCCAGCCCACTGGGGTTTTTTGCCCTTACCTTGCACCCTCCCTTTCTGGTTTCTGGACTTGGCCTTTGGGGAAAACATGTGGGTCTAGACTTACCCCTCTTGAGGAAATTCTTTGTTGTCATGAGAGAGGGAGGGGAAAGCCCCAGCATGGTTTTGCTGCGCTCTAACTTAGGGTTGAGCTGGGAAGGAAGTGCCGTCAGGGGCCTGGGGGATGCTGCCAGCCCTCCTCTTCCTCTTCGCATCCCAAAAGGCTCCTCGGATAGGCTGTAGTGACTGGGAGCTCAAGACTGAAGATCCAGTTGATGTTTCAAGTCTTGCTGGTCTCTGGGCTGCTGCCAGACTGGCTGCCTGCAATTTACTAATTGTCAAATTCGTATCTGCTTTTAACAGTCTGTTTTTTTCCCCTTTCTTTCCTCAGGCACTTAGATTTTTTCGAAATGCTTAGAAATGAAGACGAACTGGAATTTGCCAAAAGATTTGAGCTGGTGAGTATGAATGTTGCTGATGCAAACACCGGCAGTCAATGTCATGGTTCCTTTTAAAAGCACCTATGTGTCCTGGGACAAAGCATGGACTTTTGGATAAAATTTGGAGGTTGGGAAATCTGTCTCCTGTTGCCCTGCTCTGTTGCAGCCTCCATCCTACAGCCTGCTTCATCCCTTTTCTCCTCTGGCTGCCGACCAGCGCTGTTTGCCCCCGTCAGGACAGTGGGGCTTGTGTGTCCATCAGGTGTGGGGTGGGGATGGCTCGTGGGGTTTGGAGCTCAGACTCGGGAAACAGGAGGTGCCGTCACCGGTCCGATGGCCTGACCTCGCTTCGCTCCTATCTGCAGGTCCACATCGACACCAAAAGCGCGACTCAGATGTTCGAGCTGACGAGGAAGAGGCTGACACACACCGAGGCGTACCCGCACTTTATGTCTATTCTCCACCACTGTCTCCAAATGCCTTGTGAGTCCCGGGGGAAGCGAGGAAACCCGCAGCTACCGGGGGCTTGGCAGCCCACATCTCCTCCCCGGGGGCACCAGCAACGTCCCTGCTGCTCCCCTTACTCTCTCCCCTCCTTCCCCGACAGATAAAAGAAGCGGCAACACTGTCCAGTACTGGCTGCTGCTTGACAGGATCGTGCAGCAGATCGTCATCCAGAGTGACAAAGGGCAGGACCCTGACGCCACTCCCCTGGAAAACTTCAATATCAAAAACGTCGTCCGAATGTAAGTGCTCGCCCACCTTTCCCGGGGCTGGCTGCTGAGCAGCACCAACACGGGCTGCCATGGCTTTGCTGCCTCCTGCTCTGGGAGGCGAGAGAGCCAGGGCTGGGGGTTATCCCTGCTGGGCTGGCATCGCTTTGACCTCTTAGCACAATGTGCAGGTGAATTAAGCTCAGCCTCTGTGTCTTCAGTGAGCTATTTCCCCCAACTGCTGCTGTCGCTGTTCCTTATTCATCACTTACTGTCACCCGCTGATGTTTCTGCTCCTCAGTCGGACAAGCCAGCACCCCTGGAGCTGTTGAGACAGCACTGTATCCCAGACTGCAAAACCCTGCTGGGGGGAGGCAGAGCAGAGGTGTTAGAAATACCAGTTTGGGAGCCTTAAATCCCACTGCCCAGGCTTGCTCAGTCTTGTTTCTTGCTGGTGATGGTCACTTGTTTACTGTGGTAGGTTTGTCTCACGTGCTACACATCTTTTCCTTTTAGGTTAGTCAATGAAAATGAAGTGAAGCAGTGGAAAGAACAAGCAGAAAAAATGCGAAAAGGTGAGTGATGGAGAGATATACAGCGTTAACTTTAACCTTAGCGCACGTGGTAAGCTAAACAGATAACATATACATGTATTTAGCTGGTTGGACTCTGCGGGCTTTATTGAGTGGCTGAGATAATGTCATGCTATGGGGCTTACAAGGGAAATGGGCAAAAGAGATATTCATTTTTTCATGGGGAGGCCCTGGCTGGGGTATTAAGGGCCAGCACACGCTCCCTTGTCTTAACTGCACAGCTTCTCTGCAGGGTAGTGTGGGGGTTAGTCCCCCACGTGCTGCCATTTACCAGAAGGGAGTGTTTGTAACCCAAAAGTGCTCTCGTGGGGCTGTTTCAGAGCACAGCGAGCTTCAGCAGAAGCTGGAGAAGAAGGAGCGGGAGTGCGATGCCAAGGCCCAGGAGAAGGAAGAAATGATGCAGACGCTGAACAAGATGAAGGAGAAGCTGGAAAAAGAGTCCAGTGAGCACAAGCAGGTCAAGCAGCAGGTGGCGGATCTCACGGCACAGCTCCACGAGATGAGCAGGGTGAGGCCCCAAACCTCCTCCATACTGTGGCCCAGTCCCAAACCCCCTGCAAAAACCATGGGGTGATTTCTGAAGGCTGAGCTGTACAGGGGGCTGAGAAAGGTACTTGTTGGGAGGGCCACCAAGATGTCCATCCCTGGTGATGGGGTGAGTTTGCCTCTCCAGCTGCATCGGACCTCAGTCAGGAGGGCTAAAGCCTTTGAGTACTTCCTATGCTGGTTAAATTTTGGCCAAAAAAATTAAAAATGGGCATGGGGGTGTTTCTTGGGTGGTGTCCCCCAGCTCCCTATGACCAGTCCCCCTTCCTCTTTCTCTCCCAGAGGGCGATCTGTGCTGCCGGCCCCGGAGGACCTCCCTTGCCACCAGGAGCTCCTGGTGGCCCTTTACCTTCTCCAGCTCCCGGATCCCTTCTTCCCCCTCCACCACCACCGCCGCCCCCAGGGGGATGTCCGCCACCGCCTCCCCCACCACCCCCGCCTCCAGGTGGTCCCCCACCCCCCCCTGGACCCCCACCCCTGGATGGGGTGATGCCTCCCCCCGGAGCACCTCTGGGCTTGGCCCTCAAGAAGAAGAGCATCCCACAGCCGACAAACGCCCTCAAGTCCTTCAACTGGTCCAAGCTGCCAGAGGTAAGCCGGGAAATAATTCGGGCAGGGAAACCGGAGTGTGCCGGACGGCCACCCGCTGATGTAAGGGTAGGTGGGCAGGGGACCCCCAACCTGCAATGCTCCTTCTGTCTTGCAGAACAAGCTGGCAGGCACCGTGTGGACCGACATAGATGATGCAAAAGTGTTCAAAATCCTGGATCTCGAAGACCTGGAAAGGACATTCTCCGCCTACCAAAGACAGCAGGTAACGGCTGGCCCGGGGCGCACGCGGGGATCTGGGCAAGGTGCCGCCGTTACGAGGTCGCGGGGTTTCACCTGTGGTCTCAAAACACATCTCCCATCATTATTTCATACCAACACCATGTTTCGCAGATTGATTTGATCTGCTTTATCCTCTCATCCGTATGCCAGTGCCTTTTGCATTGAAGTGGCCGTTCACAGCTCAGAGTGCCTGAGTTCGCCCCTGCCCACACACCTGACTACGTGTGTCATGAAGATGGATTACAAAAGAAAACAAAAAAAAAAAAGAGACAGGGAATGTATGAAAATAGCCCCCAGATGTGACCACAGTTGGGTAATATTTTTGGATCGCTCTTAACAGCAACTGCTTCGTGTCTCCGTATTGGGTGGAAAATTTCTATCCCTCTCTGGCCAAGAAGGACTAAGTTTTGCCCACATCTACCATGGGTGGATCTCTTCTTTTATTTTTGTAGTGAGCCCAGAGCAAAATGTGAGCTTTGAACAAAAAAGCAAATCCCAAACCAAAATAATGACACTGCAGGCAAAAGTCTCTGCTTTTTAATCTCCTGCTCAAGCAATATGGCCCCACTTTGGAAGGCATCAAAGCCCACGAAGAAAATTAGACACTTGTTTTACCCCAGGCAGGACCACGACGGGCAAAAGCAATTTTTTTGAGAAGGCAGGAGAAAAAGCAAGGGGAGAGGCTGAAAAAGTCATGTTTACCTGCTGAGCGTCTGGCTGCGTTGCTGGGAGGAGAGGACAGGTTGTCCTCTTCTTGCCAGGCTCAGGCAGAGGGACGGTACCAGGAAGGAGTGGACCTGACACATAAGCTCCTTAGACAACGTGAGAGTTTAATCTCTTCCAGAGGCTAATTGAGGGAGAGATCAGCGTGGATTAGAGCAGGGCAAATATCAACAGTAACCCATCAGAAGTATGTGCTGCCCCGGTGTGTTTCGGGAATAGGTGACCACAGTGCTGGCTCTATCCCCCAGCATTTTTGGAGCTTGACTCATGCCTACTGAAGGGCATGTCTGCAGACAAGGTGAAAATGGAAGAGAAGCAAGAATAGAAACCTGGTGTGTCAGCGGGACAGTTCGCCCTCTGGCTTGCCTGCCTGAGTCTGTGAATCACCTGGTGTGCTGCGGATTATTGCCAGGCAGGAATTTAAATATAATTTGGCTTGGCCGAGATCCTGCTGGGTGAAGCAGCTGGTTAGGTTCAGCGCCAGCAAGAAGGGGGAGATGGTGCAAGGAGCTCTGTGACACGGGCTTTCACCCCAGATGGGATGAGGACCAAGATGGAGCTGAATCTGGGAGCCAGAGACTGGGGTGGGACTGGCAGAAGATGCTGCGAGAGCATCTGGAAGGGAGATTGGGAAAGAGGAGGTGAAAGCTTACCTGTTGAGATGCTGCTGGGGCTGGAGCCACCCATGGGAGCATGACGCATGAGTTCCTTGTGGCTCATCTAGCCTTCATGGTAGCACCGGTTTGTGTGAGTTAAGTGATGGGATACATCCCCCCTGGACCTGAAGGCACATGATTGCTGACCTGCAGGTCCCCAGGGTGCCCCCACGTGCAGTTCCAGCATGGGGAGGGGGTGCCTGGCTGTGTGGGGGTGCCTGGCTGTGTGTCCCAGCGTTGCCGGCAGCACGGCTCTGCAGACAGCACGCACCAGCACGTGGGGTTAGTGACACTCCTTGAGATAACACACGCACCACGGGGCACTTCACATACGGTGTGGGGCTGGGGGACCTCCATGCGAATCGCCTGTCCCCTGCAGGGAAGGATGATGAACTAATGCCTTAATAATTCGCAGCGGTTTTGAGCTCTAGAAAAAGTTGGTTTCTGTTCTGAGCAAGCAGTGGAGGAGTAGGGATTTCTCCTCGCTGCTCCCCGTCTTGAGCCCTTGGTTGAAAATCACTTCCTTGGTGATCGCACCTCTCACTTGTCCTCAGACACAACGTGGGACATCAGGGGCTGCCTGCCTGCCCATGCCCTGAGCACACCGGGGCTCCAAAATCGCATGGCTGGGTGGTACCTCACTGTGGCCGGCACCCCAGCAGGGTTTGGGAGCAGCGTGTAGAGGTGTGCACGGTGCAGAGAGCTCTCAGACCCCCCACGAGTAGCTGTTGCGGAGCTGCTGTTGATGGGACTTGCCTATTTTTATTACCATAGTGCCTGGGAATCCCTAAGTAGTGCACAGACCCAAGGCTTGATGATGTACTTAATTTTAAGCATCTCTTTAAATGCTTATCCCACGTCACAAGCTGGAACGTAAACACAAGCTATAAAGCGAGCTCTGCAGCTCTCAGGAAAGGCCCTTTCCACGCGGGGAGGACAGGAGCCCTCTGGGCTTCCTGGGGCTCAGCCTGGGACCATCCTTGCCCCGTGCTGAGCGAAGCACGGATGCTTGCCCAGAGCTGTCGGGAGAGCCCATATTCTCCCCATCCTCCCCACCGATGCTCTGCAGATGTCCCTGTCCCCAGAGAAAGGCTCATCCCCGCAGCTATACATAATACCAGCATTTACCAATCTTGCTAGATATACCAGAAAAACCAACAGGAGCTCTGTGTTTCAGGCTGTGGTGTGAGGACGCAGCAGGACCAGGGGTAGCTGCTTAAGGATGTGTATGCGGTGATGAAGAAAAACAAGTCTAGGGCCATCAGAGCTTAGATGTGCTACAGAGGGCTCTGCATCTCCTCCGTAGGGGATGTTTTGAGAGCCTGCAAGGGGAAGAGGCTGGGAGTGATGCTGATTAAGTGGCAGTGCCACGGCTGGGGCAGTCCTGGCAGGTTCCGCAGTGGTGAGTGATGTAAAAGCCAGGGCCAAGTGGAAAAAATAGGTGTTGTTGAACCAGGGGCTTAGCAGTGAGCCGGGAAAGAATTCATCTCCCAAAAAAGGATGAAAGAAGAAAAGCCTCCAGCTCCTCCGTGCAAGCGAGTGACCTGTGCAGGGGCCAGGGGCAACAGGAGCGGAGAATGTTTGTGGGGATGGTGACAGATTTAAAGCTAGTCCTTCTTACACCGCCATCCCGCAGCAGAGGCTGGATCACAGTTCGTGCAAGGGAAAGGGGCAGGGATGAGGCTGGTTTGAGGCAGAGAGGGAGGGTTTTTGTAACAAGCCTTTTCTCTACCTTAATGCATGAGGAGCCATCCCTCTCCCAGAGCAGGAGACTGCAGGAGGACCACCATGTCCTTCTCCTCTCCAGCAGTGTGGAGCTGGTCTGAGCATCGTGGGGCAGGTCTGGGCACTGGGATGGAAGGAAGGCTTCCTAATTAAGGGCCAGTTAAATGAACAAGAAGATACCCATTGCAGCTTGTGGGTGTGGTTTGTGCCTGTCCCACAAAGGAGCCTGCTGGGAAGAGGTTACTTTATGAAACACTGATCCTCAACCTTAAATGATCCACAGAGTTAAATTCTGCCTTTGCAACAGCCTCACGTACAGCTAAATCGTACAGTTTTTCATCTGACCTCCCTGAAGTACAGCAGTGGCAGCTTGGGTGTCCTTACTCAGGGTCTGCAGGTCCCCATTTCCTTGCAAAGCCCCCGATGTGGTGGCGTTGCCGGAGGTCTGCTCCTGGGGATGGTCATGGCAGCTCTTCGACACGTGTGTCTACACAGACGGGTGCAATGCTGCCTCGAGGAACCGCTCAGCACTACGCCGGGGTGCCCGTAACACAGCCATGGGCACCCATCCCTCACGCTGAAGAAAGGGTCTGTCGCTCCTTTTCTTGGCTGATATTTCTTTGCCCCCTGGCACATCTTGTTCTGCTAGTTGGCCACAGTGTTTCTGGGGGCTCGAGGACAGCCTGACACATCGATTTTTAGCCACGGGCCTTGCGATTGGCGCAGCTCAGCCCCCGGCGGGTGCTGGTTCCCCAGGCCCAGGTTTTCGGTGGCATCTATCGGAGCCCTTTCCCATCCTCCTGCCCAGAGCCACGTGTGGGTCCTGGGCTGATCTAGCCTCGACAGCTGGTCGGGGGGAAACCCACATAAACAAGGTTTCCTCTAAAAAGGCAGCAGTGATGGGGCTGTGTTTGGGGATGACCAACTCAAACCAGGCACATGGGTCATCAGTCAGCTCTGCGTGGAGGAGCTGGAGGGAAATGCCTTTGTAAACCAATAGCATTTGGACCCATCCACCCCTTCCACTCACTGCCTGCCTTCCCTTTTTAAAAAAAAAAACAACCCAACCATTTATGCACCTTTGAAACCTCCCTCCCCACGCACGGAGGTCTCTTGAGCCAAGTGCAAAAAAAAAAATAATAAGATGCAGCCCAGGGAATGAGGGAAAACTTCTGTCTGTGTGTGTGTGTGCACACATGTATGATGCCGGCTTTGCTGCACATGCTTCCAGTCTGGTGGGGGGAGCCCAGCAGGACAACCAGGTCTTTGGAGGAGCACAGCACCAGTGGGGCATCAGGGTGGCATTCAGCCAGGCTGCCGAGCCCTGGAGAAGGGAGGTTGTCCCTGTCGGAGGAGAAGCCGAGGGGAAACGTGTTGCCATGGCAAATGGTAAAGTTTTGCTGCGGCCAGATTTGCTCCGGGATGAGCCTCTCGTTATTTCCACTTGAAAGCCCTGTTTTTCCTGGCAGTCACGTTGGCATTTCAGTCCCTCAGATTTGTAAAAACTAGCAATTTCCTTCCCCGGCACGGCGGGCTGAGCGGTGCTGTGCCTTTGGGCCAGCGCTCGCCGACTCTCGCGCAGAGCGGTGGCAGGGCTTGGCCAGCGTCCTCCCACCTCGTCCCACGCAGCAGCACCTTGGCCTGATCCATCCTTGCACATCCTTCAATCCTCACCGCGTTTTCACGTCCATCCCCCCTATTTCGGCGCTGGCAGACCCCGAGTGCCTCCCCGTGCTGCCAAGCACCCCCCGCCCCGTATTGCACCCTCCCCTTGTCTGTGCTTCGATTCCTTTTGGTTTCACGGAGATCACTGAACTGCATGTGTTTTTACTGCCTTTTTCCATGCTTCTGCTATGGCCGTAGGACTTCTTTGTGAACGGTAACTCCAGACAGGTAAGCGAGCATCCGCAGGAGCTCGGCGCCTGCGAGCGGTGAGGGCAGGGCGAGCGCGGGGCTGGGGACACGGGGGACGCACGCCGTGCTGCTGCCGGGGGGGGTTAACACGCGGCAAAGTGGGCTTTAAATCGGAGAGGTACAAAGATCACCAGGAGGAGCAGCTTGAAAGTTGATGCTGGGGAGGCTGGTAAGTAAGAAGCTGCCCTTTCTGCTGTCTGGTCGGACATTGAAGCCAACATCCGAGTCCAGGGGTTAAATTTTCAGATGCAGCTTAACACAGAGAAGCTCCTACCCCTGAGCATTTTTGCTTGTCAAAACATGGAACTAGATAAACTTGTACCTGTGGGTTGAAGCCCTCTGTTTTGGTGTGGTCAGAGGAGGCAAGGCACACGAGAGGGGCAGCGGCTGGTAGGTGACTTGGGGCTCACCTTCCTTCACCTGCTGCTGCCTTCGCTCTGCACCACCCATCCCAGCAGCTTCCCGCTTCTTATAGCTGTTTGTTTTTTTTTTTTTTTCTCATTCAAACAAGAAAAAGAGTAAAAAAATGGGAACTTTTGTGCTCACTCTCAACCCGTGCGGTGGCTGTGTGCCAGGTCTCTTACGCTCATGGACATTTAGTGCGGATCCGTAGTGCGTGGCACCTTGCAGCTCCGGGTTGTGTTCCTTGCAGAAGGATTGAATAGCTGGCTTTTAATTGATTAACCTTACTAAAACGTGTGATATGGTAACTTAAAACCGGGGGCAACATGAACCCCTTGGGCAACCCTGCAAAATTGGTGTTATGTAGATCTGTCCATTCACCCACAACCGCAATTTGATATATTGTTGGTCATTTGAAGGTAATGTATTTCAGCTGCTTAGGAGATGTAGGTGCTTATGCCACACTGATTCCTGCTTTCAAATCCCTTATTTGGGGAGAATTTCACCAAAAGAGCAGCAAATGCTGCAGGTTGCGTTTGCAAGTCTGGTACCTTGTATTGGTTAGCTTGCTCGGGAGGACTGATGCGTGAAGGGCGACTGCAGATGTTTGGAGCAGGGGTGAAGAACAAGAGTGATGCTGAGTGTGTGCAGTAGCCCGTAATGAAATATTTCATGCGAGGATTTAATGAAGTATCACAAATATGTATGCTAAGAAAGCCCGGCTTTATTTATTCAGCAGCGCCTATGTGTTTGCAGATTTTTAAATCTTCCCTGTCTGAGAAAATATTTACATTTCTAACCAGTGGCTTCAAAGCCAGCTCTGGTTTATGAAATGACTTACTGTGTTTCAGTTACAGGCGATGGGTTTTACCCGTAACCCATGGTGACACTCCTGATTAATGGGGGCCCACTGTGTATCACGCTGCTATTTCCAGAGAGTACTAAATGTCTTTGCTTCTCCATGGCTTTTCTCCAGGCTTTCTTTTTTTTTTTTTCCCTTGTTTTTTTGTAGAAGGAAGATGCTATCGATGACACTTTGAGTTCCCGGCATAAAGTCAAGGAACTTTCGGTCATAGATGGCCGGAGAGCTCAGAATTGCAATATCCTTCTCTCCAGGTATGGTTAATGCCTTGTCGTCCTCTGGGGAGTGGGGGGATGCTTGATACCCTGCCCTGGGCTCTGGGGGGTGCTCCTCATCCCTGGGAGGGGGGTTTAATGACAGGAACCAGTGCGGGAGGAGAGCCAGCGACACCTGAACCCAGCTATAGCCTTACACCATTTGTAGCGGGGTGGCACAGGGAGGAGATGCAATTAACCGGGTATGTGGCAATTCAGTGTCCCTGGAAAAGCCCCAGAGGGGCTGGGGTACCCAGTGAGCCTGTATAAGGGGTGGGAGGGGGGGTGAGGTCACCTCTTATCTTCCTCAGCCTGGGTTTTGTTTGCTTTTTGATGGCAGATGAAGAGGGTCTCTGTTAGGCTGGGTATCGGCAGGGTGCGGGGAGCGGCACCGTAATTCGGCCAGGGCCTGGCTGCCTGCGCGGCTGTCCTGTGCCACATCTGGATTTTGGGAAGGGGATGTCCCTCTCTTCCAGCTGCCCAGCCCTGCTGGGGTGACAGCCTCTGCACGCCCCTCACCAGGCGGGCTTAGCACTGCTACCAGCAATTTAATCCCATCCCCGGCTTGCTGCCAAGAGGATAAAAAGGGCCTTTTTTGGCAAGATAAACTACACCAGTAAGACTGACTCCTGAGAAAGGAGAAGCCAGGCTGTGGCGGTCTGAAAGGATCAACTATCAGCGTAGCTACTTGAAAAAAAAAGAAAAAAAAACAAACAGCAGCAGAAAATGCCACTTTTTTCTGACTCACCCAGAAAAAAAAAAAAATCCCAACAGCAGTCAAATATAGCTCCATTCAGAAATATTCGCTCTGCTGCCTGGAAGGACAGAAGCTTTTATGCCACCCAGGACCAGCTGGGATGGAGCAGCATCGCTGGCAGGTTGGGCTTGCAGCCGTGGTGCCCAAATTCTGTGTTTTCCTGGACCGTGGGTCAGCGGAGCCGGTGCCTTGCCTGGGAAGCCCAGCTGGTTTCCTTCCCTGGAAAGCATACAGAGGCTGATGCTTGCAAAAAAAACCCTCTGGGTGGATAACTCGTGGTCCCTGGTGCTTCTTCAAGCTCTCCCAGAGGTGGTCTGCCACCCCGCAGGCAGCGGGAGCGATGAGTGCAGCGAGCCATGAGCTGCAGCATTCAGTGGTAAAATTGCTGTGTTTATGGCCGTTTCTGCTCTGGGTTGCTTCTGGGGATTTTCGTATTTCCTAGCTGTCCAAATAAAAAGGATGACGATGAAAGCAGAGTTTAAAGCAGCAGGCAAATGAGTACGTCTATGGCAGCCAGCTATTAGCAAGTAAAGCGATGGGATTTGGGGCACTGGCTTGGCTGCTCCCCGGAGTACTTAAGCTGAGTGTAGTCAGAGTGGGGTTAGGTGTAATTCAGCCAGAGGTTTAAGTGTATAATTGAAAGTTAAGCACATAAATAGCCCCTTTGGTGGGAAGGGGAGCTACCCAAGCGCTTAACTTCAAAGACATCTTGCATGTCTTACTGAGTGAAGGTCCTAATTTCAAATTTCATCTCACCAGCAAACGTTTCTCTTCCAAGAAAGCGATGGCTGGAAATGAGTCGCCAGTAATTAATCCCACAAAAAGGGCAACACAGAGGCCGCTGCCTTGTCTGCCCTCCCCTTTGGGTCATTTCCTAGGGGAGAAGCGGGATCAGACCTGCCCGGCAGGGTGGTCCCCAGGCCTCTCATCCAGCTTTTCCCATGCACGTCCCACAGCATCGGGGCCCTATGGGGACGAGTGGCTCTGGGGGAGCAGTGGCTTGTGCCGGCCGCTGCTTTGGAGGTGCTTTGGGGTTTGTCCAGTGATGTTCCCAGGCTGCCCAGGGAAGTGGTTGAGTCACCATCCCTGGAGGTATTCAAAAAGCAAGTAGACGGGGTACTTCAGGACATGGTTTAGTGGGCATGGTTGATGGTTGGACTTGATGATCTTGAAGGTCTTTTCCAACCTAAATGATTCTATGATTCTATGACAGAGGGGCCAGCTGGGCAAGACATTTCTCTAGCACTGCAGCAGCAGCAACCAAAGCTGCCCCTTCCCCCATTTCTGCAAGGGACCGCAATCAAGTTTCCCCAAAATCCCTTTGGGCGATTTACTCTTGATGCCAAGTGGCTAAAAGGAAGGGCAGTGTCAGGACGAAGCCCAAGCATCCTGCTGGCGGGCTCAGGTCCAGCCCCTGCATCTCTAGCAGACTCCGTGTGACCTTGGGCAAACCCTTCCATCTTTGCCCATCCCTAAGCTGGGCAGAGCAGCGGGTCCCTGATCCCAGCATTGCAAAGGGACTGGTCTCGCAGGGTGGCTCGCTGCAGCCAGGCTACTGCTCTCCGGCCTCGCTCATGCGGCCACCACAGGGACGAGCAGACTTTCACATGTGAAAGGACCTGCGAGCTTGGCCCCTGATTTAGCCCAGACGTTTGTAAGCTCACCAGGCATTGTCTGGCTTGCAGCGTGGAAAGATTACGGCCAGCGAGATACTTTATCTCTCTCTGTAGATTTATTTTTTTGCCTGTTTCCCTTGCTTTGGGAGAAATTACTGTGCAGTGAGATCACTGGATTTTCCTCTGGCTTGTAGTGCAGCACAAGAATATTTTTAACACTTGCTTTTTTTCTTCTTTTTTTTTTGGAGAATGCTTTGCCAATGTCAGTGCATTATCAGGTCTCCCTCTGTGAACCCATCATGTCCTTGCTTTTGCTCCCTGTGTACATGTGTATATTTAGCACTGCGTTCTGCAAGATGCAAATCAAACCCTTGCTCTTGCTTTCTGCCTATACTGGCAGTGAATGGCTCGTTTGATTCCTCTCTCCAGCGAGGCGGCGTGGAGCATTTTTTCTCAAATGAATGTGGCTTTTCAAGAGGGCGCGTCCCTTTCCCGGCAGAATTCATTTTTCCCCTTCACACTTATTACGTCCTTCGCGGGACTCTACAAAAGCCACGCAAAATAGCTCCGCGCTTGTCAGGCTGGCGAGCTGTCACTTTGCATCGGCGGGCTGCTGGCTTTAAATCCCTGTGACAGCAAGTCCTGTGACCCCGTTCCTCTCAGACGGCTCGCGTTCGACAGCTGCTGCCAACAATGATAATTATTGTAGTTATAGATAAGCTTCTAGCTTTCACTGGCCCCTTTCCCATCAAATTGTCTGAGAAGCTGTTTTCTTCTGGCGCCCTGCGCTTGCTCTCTGCCGGTGCCGGGGCAGGCTCTTGTTCTTGGCACTGGGTTTTAATGATTCCTGAGAAAAGTTTTTTCAGCTTTTTTTTTTTTTTTTTTTAAATATATTCTATTATTGACTTTGCTTTTAATGAGCAGGGCTTACAAAAGTCACCCTCATCTTTCACCACCCTCCTGGAGACAATCATTTAGGTGTTCACTTTGGCTTTTGATGAGGGGTAGCTGCCTACCTGCCCCCTTCTCCCAGGAGCATTTTTCCCTCCCAGGGATCCCCCAAATGTCCAAACCCAGCCAGTGTCTGCTTTTCACCGGGGTGGGGACCGATGTGACATTTGTTGGCGGTCCGAGCTCTGGTGTCACTGCTTGGGTGTAAAAGGAGCCCTCCTGCAGCTTCATATCCCACCTCAAGTCATGTCCATCCCGTCCACTGCCCTTGTGCAGGACAGGTAGGGTGTCTCCAGGACGTGTCTGCTCATCACTGCGAGCATCAGAGGGGACGTTTTTCATGGATCGGGTTTGCTCCTTGTGAGGCCACCCTAGCAATTGTCCTGGCCGCTGCTCAGCGCAGCCTTTGTGCTTCCTCCCCTGGCTGAGGTGAGATTTTAACTCACTCCTTGTTTAACAAACCCTCTTTTGGGAGGCTCCCTCGAGAAGGAGGTGAGAGAGGACTGGGTACGGGATGAGAAACATCAGCTCATAAGGAACAAATATTTACTTGCCGGGTCTGTAAGATCCACCAGCCTCGATAAAGCTAATCCTTCACTTCAGGTCTTGAGCAAAAGATTTCAGGCTAAACCAAGCTCTTGCTACCCTGGCCTTAGAGACCAGCACCCTTCCTGCTTCAGCTTCATCTTCTAAAATCCAGCTCTACAGTCTCAGTCTGCTCCCTGAAGAGATGCCAGGATGAAAAATACCCTCCTCATTTAATTACTTGCAGTGATCAAGTCAGCTCCCGATCTTCTTTTTGATCTGCTGATCAGGTTGACACAAGCTCTCACATCGCGCCATAGGATGTGTTTCTGTTTCAGCTTGTTCCTTTGAGCCACATCCAGCATTTCAGCATCCCTTGGCAGCTCTGATCACCGAGACTGAGGCGATCAGTTTCTTTAAAGCCCACCAATGGGTCTTTTCAACTACGCAACTTTTCCCTGCACGCAAGAACAGGGGATTATTTTTTTTTTAAACTACCTATTGCAATGGCTTTAACCATCGCTGCAAGCTGGGCAACGGATAGGGTATTGGCAGACAGAGTTGCAGGAGTTTCCGGGCTTTCCCTCTTTTGCATTTAGATTATTTTATCAACCACAATGCAAAAACATGAAGAAAAATATGTGTGGTTTTGCAATCAAAGTAATTGCAGGGAGTGGTCACAGGGAGTGCTGCAGACGTATTAAACTGTAATTAATGGCTGCTTTAGCCCAGGAAGAGCTGAGGGCATCTTTCTATCTATCGATTGCCTCAGATCAGGGCAAGCTGCTGGGGGCAGACCAGCCTGTTGTTGCTTGTTGTGATACAACGGTCTGTGTTTTTAGAAATCTCCAATTTGAGGCTACATCTTCAATTCCTGTTACGTGAAGTGAAGGAAGAAAAAGGTGGAGGTGGGGGCTGGTTTCCAACCTGTTACACTTTGAAGGACATTGAATCCCCACCCCTCCAAAAAAACCCCTGATGGGTTTCCTGCAATGCTGAGCAGCCATTTCCCCAAATTTTGGGTTTCTTCCTCTTTCTTCCTAGAGGGAGACTCCAACCAAAAGCAGGTGGGGGAGGCAATGTTCAAATCCAAGAAAAGCAGCAGAAATTGGCCAAATTTTCCTTAGGGGTTGTGGCGATGGGTTCAAGGAGCAGTGCTGAGCTGGGCTGTGCTGCTGATGGGGAGCATGACCACCACTGACTCCGTGGCCCTCATGGATGCTGGCACTGCAGGAGCAGCATTGCTACAGGCCAGAGTTACATAGAAAAGTTATCTATTTTGAATACATGTATAATATACTCCATAGAATACGTATATAAAATACTATAAAACAGGGGACGGCAGCTGCGGTGCGGGGAGAGGGAATTTGCCGGTGGGGTTTGACCCCCGGTTGGCAGCGGGGCCAGGGCTGCTCTGTGCTGTGCCTTGGCAGAGCACGGTCCTACCACATTTCTCACACATCCTTCTTCATAACACGCTGTATAGTGTTATTTGTGATGCTGCTGCTGGCCGGGACTTAAGCGGTTCATGTTGCATGGATGTGTAAGGAAATGCTCCTGAACCTTGCCTGTTGGCTGGGCTGGGAATAACTCTTCTTCCCCTCCACCTTCCAGGCTGAAACTCTCGAATGAGGAGATCAAACGAGCGATTTTGACGATGGACGAGCAGGAGGACCTCCCAAAAGACATGCTGGAGCAGGTGGGCAACATGTCTCATGCTCCTCCGTGGTTGCCTCATGCTGAGACCACGCTGTGCAAGGCGCTTGGGACCAAACTGCAGCTTCAAGAAGTGTGTCAGGGCCCCAAATTATTTACCAACTGCATGTTGAAAAACCACCCAAGTGGGCTGGAGCAGCAGGAAAGCAGCTCGGTCGTAGTATCAGCACCAGGAGCAGCATGGCCTCCACACGCCGTGCCTGTACCCGGGTCTGCCCTGGGACCCCGAGGCTGGGCCAGTTGCCCATTTTGTGGTTGCGGCTTGAAGTTCGTGCTTGGTGGACGTTTATTTTTGAAAGCTTGTTCAGCGTTTGTACAGTCCTCAAAAAGGGAATCCCATTTCTTACAGCCTCTGAATCCCTTTGGAAGCATATTATTCACCTGTCCTTAAAGCTGAGCTGGTAATTGCGCTTTCAGCAGAGACATGGGAGGATTCATTGCACAAAATTTCCATCTGCAAATAGGTAGATTGCAGCAAATGAGAGTCCCTGACGTCTCTGGCAGAGCTGATGTCGAAACCTCCTTGGAGCAGACATAGTACATCTGTTGTAAAACCAGAGTGATGGCAGGGCAGAAGCAAGAGGCACTAATTTGATGGAGTAATGGGAGGAAGGTCACAGGGACAGCGATAACACTTATTTCACAGGTGCCTTGGGGTCGCTGTCTGTACATGCTGAACAGGTAGTAGATTCAAGTAAATAAATCACCATTTTGCTCCTGAAAAACTGCATGGACCTCATGTCCACCAGTGTGCTTTCCCTTGTTTAGCTCCTGAAGTTTGTTCCTGAAAAGGGTGACATTGACCTGCTGGAAGAGCATAAGCACGAGCTGGACCGCATGGCCAAGGCTGACCGGTTCCTCTTCGAAATGAGCAGGTTGGTGGCCCAGGAGACACGGGTTTTGGCCAGTGGCTGCACAGGCTGGTCACGAGGTGGCTGTTTCATGGAGCCTGGTTGGGAAATAAGCCCTGCTTACTGTTTTTTACATCAAGAAATGAGTGGGCTAAACGGACAGGAGGGCAAGCAAGGTGCTCCCACCCATAAGGATTGCTCAAGATGCTGTGCTCCTAAAATCAGGGTTGCGTGTCCCAGACAAGCAGCAGCTGAACAGAGCAGGGGGGAGGTTTGGGGATATGGACTGTCTGGAGAGAGGAGTTGGCTTCCCAGGTCATGTCCCGACACATTTCCCCTCTCATTCGGGGGAGAAAAGCTCAGTCTGGCACAACTCTGCAAAAGACTGCATCATCTGCATCATGGCCCAGGTGGGAAGTGCTGTTTGAATGGTAACACAGTGCTCCTTTCCCTTTCCCAGGAACATATCCTTATGAATACTGAAGACTGATGTATGTAAATTTTGCCCTGCTGTGTAGATGAGTCCTACTCTTCACCTCAGGAATGACTTGTCCCTGGGGCTCCTGAGAGTATATGAGACGGAAAGCAAATGTCATTTCTTCCTGCTCCTGGTAGCAATCGTTTAAGACTTAGAAGTCTTCAGGGATGAATAACCTTATCTTTTGCATGCACATCCTCTAGAGGTGCTGGTTTAAAATCTTGAAGCTCCTTATTTAAATCCAACTGAGTATTGAGCTCTTTGCATTTCTTAGCTGAACTTCAAGCAAGTTACTTGTTTGCAAAGTCAGTGAGTTTTACATCTGAGATTGTACTGGGAGATCAAAAATAGAAACACTCCTGTCCTCCCTGAGAAATGCGCCAAGGAACACCGGGGCGCTGCACCGTGTAGTTGCTGAGTGTCAAAGACAGGCAGCACAGAGCTGTGAAGTTCAGACCTGAGCCCTCGGGGCTGGAAGATGCTCAGAATTAGCTTTCCTATCACAAGTCACCTTTCTTCTTCACAGTCTCTTGCCCAAGTGTTGCTCCCATGCCTTAATCTTTTGGAAAGCACAATGTGCCGATGCAAATATTTTCCTTGATTTCTGGCACAGCTTTTTAATTTGCCCTGTGGTCTGTAACTGAGTGTGATGTCTCTGTCACCTCTGATTAGCACAACGACAGCGTAGCCCATGGCCTTGTCTGTCTCCCATGGGTCCTTGGTCCAAATGACTCAAATCAGACTGCCATTTGCGTACAAGTGAGATCGTGTTTAGCCTAAATACAACTGACAGGAGCAGAGCCATCCCTAACTTGCCCACGAAAGGGCTGGATTGGGCTGTGTTGGTGGCTTCCCAGGCCATCATTTTGAGGATCTGAAGGTCCAGTTTTGTTAGTGCTGGTAGTTGGTGTGCCTGTGTCCAGCTGCAGCTCATCACAAAGCCATTGGGAAACCAGACCTCATTAGCATCTTTGTTAAGGAGTGGTTGTAAAAGAACTGTTTGTTCATAGCAATAGGGTGTAAAAGTGCACTTGTTGAACATGCTGAATTAAGGATAGGCTTAAGCATGTGCTTAAGAGCCCACCTGGATCCACTGCAGGACAGCTGTAGCTTCAGTTGTCATTTTTTACCACCTCAGCATAGTTTCAGGGAGAAATGCGGTCATTATTTTTTAATCGCTGTGGTTCAAACGTGCTTTGTAAGCACAGCTGTGAGCAGCAGAGCAAGACCTCTTCCTGGAGGAAGCAAAGCTCAACCTGCACCTCTATTTTTTTTCCAGGATAAACCATTATCAGCAAAGGCTGCAGTCCCTCTACTTCAAGAAGAAGTTTGCAGAGAGAGTTGCAGAAGTCAAACCCAAGGTGGAAGGCAAGTGACCAGACCTGCTAAGGGGGCTCTGTGCCGGCACAAGGAGCGCTCACAGGAGGAGCATCCCTCCGTGCCAGGGCGAGCCTGGTCTGCGTGGAGGTTGCAGTGACACAGGGGAAAGGAGGGACTTGGTGGTCACTCTTTGGTCATGGGGGCACTGAGGGGGTTGCTGCAAGAAAAGGGGACTGGTGTGCTGTCGTGGCAGGGGGTAATGTCCCATACCTCTCTGCTTTCAGCCATCCGTGCCGGCTCCAAGGCAGTGCTGCAGAGCAGCAGCCTCCAGCAGCTCTTAGAGGTGGTCCTGGCCTTCGGGAACTACATGAACAAGGGCCAGAGGGGCAACGCCTTCGGGTTTAAGATCTCCAGCCTCAACAAGATCGCGGACACCAAGTCCAGCATTGACAAGTGAGCAGCCCCTGCCCTTGCCCTTGGTAGTGTCCATGGGCCCCAGGGTTGTTGGGAGAATGGAGGGGCCATTAGCGTTGCCTCTGGGATGTGGGTAGGTGGGAGCAGTCCCCTCCCTCCTGCTGCCCCATCTGGTGCATCTGATACTGCAAGCATCCATTTTTTGAGCAGGACAGATTTCGAGGGAAGCCAAGCTGCAGATCAGCAGGGGGATTGATGGGGGCTTTCCTTCCTGGGCTGGCAAAACAGCGGCCAAGGCTGATTAGGAGGATCATCGTCCAGATGCTTTTTTCCCCCTTTGAGAAGCCAAGAGCCACCATGCTGTGGCGCAGTGGCCAGAGGAGGGGTCCCAGCAGCTCCTCTCCATGGGAACCCCCTCTGCAGCCCCCCTGAGCTGCCACAGCCATCGCCTGGTTTGCTCTTCCCCACCGAGCTCCGTGCACAGAGTGAGAGGAGCTGGGTCAGGTCTCAAACCTGCCTGGTCTCATCCATCAGTAAAGACAATGGAGGACGGGAACAGTGATGCTCAAGTCACCTCCCCTGGGTCCCTCCTGTGGAGGGCACTTGCTTGCAGGGACCAGGCTGCTCTGCACTGGGACAGACCCATCCCGTGTCCCCAGACAGGCAGCGAGTAGCATCCTTGCAGAAATCCCAAAACAATTCATTACTAGGGTTGGGATTTAAGCAGGGGTTTCGACTGAGCTCTCGTCTCCCCATGGTGCCACCACACTGACCTCGCCGCTCCTCTCTCCTAGGAACATCACCCTTCTGCACTATCTCATCACTATCGTTGAAAAGAAATATCCCAAAGTCCTCCGCCTGCACGAGGAGCTGCGAGACATCCCACAGGCAGCCAAAGTCAAGTAAGCAGGGATTTAGGTGGTGCTTAAGGAATGCTGGAAGCGCCTCTCCCCTCGCTTCAGCCTGCCTTTCCGTGTCGCCCTCCCCTGCTCGCACTCCTGGCCGGATCCTGACCGCTGGGCTGGGCCCTGTGCTGCGGCCACGCTGGCCTGAGAGCAGCCCCAAAGGCAGGAGCAAACATCAGCTGGTGGCTTTAAATCTCAGCCCTTGCAGCAAAGGGCTGCGAGCCTCCGACCGAGAGGGAGGGGAGCTGCTTGGAGCAGCCGTTTCCTGTTGTTATCTCACCGCAGAAGCATTTAATTAATTTCTAATGGTACGTTAAGTAATCCGGGAGGAAGCGGTTGCGGTGTGGCTGCAGATAAAGGGCAGCTGTTTATCTGCGTGTGGCAGGGAGGCTTTGCCTGCAAGCGCGGGCAGGACCAGGCAGCGGTGCGAGGGGCTCACCTGCCTCCGGGTCCTGCCTGGCCCTCGTTTCACCACCAACATGGAGCTTCTGGTGTTTGCGAGGAGCTTTTAAACCCTGCTTGCCTCCTGGTGACCTGTTCGGAGCAGGCTGCCGCTGTCTCTTTGCAGGCAGAGGCCCCCGTTTAGCAAAGCCCTTGAACACACGCTGAACTTTTAAGTGCAGGAGGAATCTGCTGTTGCTCTGCAAAGCCCTCAAGTATGTGCTGAAGTCCCTCTGAAATCAATGAGGCTCTGTTTCGGTTTTAAAGTTCACCGGGAGCTTACGGGCTTTGCTGCTTTGGGGACCTGAGCAGCAAAGATCACACGTTTCTGCAGTCAGCATGCGTTTGGACATGGACATGAAACGGGCTTGAAACTGCAGCTTTTTAGAGAGGGGGTGGCAAATACGCACAGAGTTTATGGCGGCTCAAGGGTCTTTCAAGTTTCAAAGTGCGTTTGTAGCGATAGCGGCCTCCCCAAGGAAGAGCTGTAATGTGCAAAGCAAGCATCGTCACATTTAAAATGTAAAATAGTCAGCCATGGGGATTAAACAAAGCAACAGGACAAATCTTGGCGTGCGAGGAGGAGTGTGTGGCGGCTGTGCTCATAGGCATCGGCTGAGAACATGGTTAAGCAGGGCATGCTCCTCGCCACTGGAGGCTCCGGCTTTCTCATGCTCATGTATCTGCAGCTGTTGTACAGATACACGTATGGGAAAGAAAATGTCTGCGTAGAAGGGTTTTTTTCCCCCAAAAATGTTATCATTTTGCTCTAAACTGGACACCGTATGTAATATTTGGGTTTGGTCCAATCTAGAGTGAAACCAAAAAAAAATTTCTAAAGCTCTGGAAAACCCTAAATTCCCCCCAGCCCTGCAGCTGTGAAGCAAAATTGCTGCCTCTGTCAATCCCACCACTAGTAATGAACTGCTGGAGCACAGGGCTCCCAAAACTGCATTTTCCCAGACTAAACCTGCCAGGAACGCTTGCCCCGTGACCCGACGTCAGCGTTTCCAGGGACCCCAGCCCTAGGACAGACACCCCTGGAAAGACGTCAAGCCTGCGGTCATCGAGGCTTTGTGAGAAAGCTTCCCCTCAGATGTAGTGGTAGAAACCCGTAAGCACTTTAAGCACTTGAACTCGAAGCTCATCGGGGGCGTGAGCCTTGTGTAAACAAAGTCAGCGCCAGATGGGATGATTTATTTTTATTTTCTATATTTGGGTTGTCTCCCTTTATGAAAGCCTCACTGCTAGGAAGGATGCTTTGCATGGCATTCACCTAACCACGGCACCCTGAAAAACTGCTGTGCACTGGGACAACAAGCCTTTCTTCTGCTGGCCCTCAAGAGGGGAAGGGAAATCTGTGCCCAGCAAAGCCCTCTCCTGAGCTCTCCTTTTGCTTGCAGAGGTCTGGAGGCTGCTGAGCTTGCTAAGCCTGCACAGTCCCCTTTAAAAATACAGAAAAGTGCTTTGCTTTAAAACAAGCAACTGCAGCCACTTTGAGATAGGCAGCTGTCCTAGCTTAGAGGCTGTCAGCCCGATTTGCTGCTCAAGACATGCTGCTCTGCAAACAGTAGGCAATGTGTGCAGTGCCGGGGTCTTTTCAGTGGAAAAACACGGTCAAGTTGGTCGGAGAGCTGTAGGATTTGCTGGGGAAGGCTGAAAATTAACATCCTGCCATTTCCAACAGCATGACCGAGCTGGAGAAAGAAATAAACACTCTGAGGAGCGGCCTGAGAGCAGTGGAGACTGTAAGTATTATTTAAATCAAATATAGTCCAGCCTGGCTCCAAGCACCACGGCATCCCTCCTTAGGGAGGCAGGCGAGGGAGCTCCCAGCGAAGCTGCTTTTATCTCACATCCTGGAGATCTGTTTGTCTTTCCTTCCTGCCCCGCACGTGCGCCTGTCCTCTTAGGGCTGTTTTGGCACCAAAGTTGCCGTGTGTGGTTAGGCACGTGTGTGGTTTATATCCGTTCTATGATTCTATGATCCTAATACGCCAAGGGAGGCTGACTAAGTCTAGTGATGATGCCTGTGGAGGACCTGTGATGAGCCAAGGGGTCTCCCTTTGGCTGTAAAACTGCAGAGGGTTGGGGCTCGGGCTGGGGAGCACTTCTGCAGCCCAGCTGGAGCGGTGATGAAATGGAGGAGGTATCCCGAAGGACTCACTGTCTTGCTAAATTATGCTGCTTCCATGAGCTCCTCTGCAGGATTTGGCCTTAAAAGCACACTGCAGGCATGATATTGTAAAACGGGGTAATCTGTGGTCTTGCGCGTGGCAGGAGGGAGCAGCGGTGGCGGTGCAGCCAGGACCCGTGGCACTGATGCAGGCACGCACCCAATGGCACTACCGAAGGCCGATGGTATTTATGTCCCTCGTCAGCCAAGGCCTGACCAGATGTACATTTCTTTTCCCCAAAGGAGCTGGACTTCCAGAAGTCTCAGGTTCAGCAAACAGGCGACAAGTTTGTGTCTGTCGTCAGCCAGTTCATCACATTAGCCAGCTTCAGCTTTTCGGATGTCGAAGATCTTCTGATGGAAGCGAAAGAGCTGGTAAGGTCACTAATGTCCTTGAGATCTGGGTAGTGTTTCAGCCTTTCCTCCAGCCAAGAGGGGAGGGATGGTCCTGGCCTTGCCAGAGCACATGCTGCATGTTAACATCTCAGATACCTCTCCCACAAGACCATGCGAGTGTCTTGCTGAGACCCTGACATGAGAAAGGGGCTGGGCTGCTATTCACGGTTTGTTTGGAGTGGGGGGCTGGGTATGTCCCTGTCTGTCCCCAGGGCCTTTTTCCTGCTCCACAACCCAACATGCCAGGGGTTTGCAGGTCAGGCCAACAGATTGCTTCTGGGACGCAAGGTGTGCTGTAGAAAGCCATGAGATGCGTCTATCTTTTGGAAATGCAAGGCAGGCGCTAGCCATGGGAGAGTTGTGTCCATCAGGGGAGGAGATGATAGGTCATTTGTGAGGATCTGAGTTTTGATGAAGAGCTTTCACTCCAGCCTAGAGTGCTTACTTTGTTTTCAGTGTCTTAAAATGGAAATATCCCAGTCTTGGGAAGCTGGGGCTTCTTGGCCAATGAAAGCTGAAGGTGGCAAGAAAGCAGGCTGTTCTGTCTGCTGTTGATGGAAAAGGTGTTAAAAATGCAACCAGGTCTTCAGGCTGGACATGAGGTCACCCAGAGGTTGATATCAGAGACAACCCAGGCTGCCCGAGTGACCCCACTTCTACAGGGCAAAATAACATCCAACGCGTAACTTTGGTCCGAGACCTGCCCAGCTATTCTCTCCAGAGAAGAGGGAGAGGAGCTCAGTGACATGAATTGAGGCCAGCTTCAGACCTGGTTAGAGAAGCTACTTAAAAGGTTCGCCTTCCCCAGAGTAATGCCTTGGTGAGTGCTTTGCAGCCATGTGCAAGGACCTCTTGCCATGTTGTCCTTTTCTCCCTACCAGCCTGGTGTAAATCACAGCAAAGGGGTGGCCGTTGGCTGACATCGGTGATTCCTAAGCACCTTTTGCTTCTCCTCTTTCAGCAAGGGGCATGCAGGTGGTTTCCATTTCCTCCAAGAACAGTCTTTCAGTATCTCCTCCCTGGCCCGGCCTTCATCTTGATTGAAGTGGCAGGGAGATAGTCCAGCACAGGCCGTTTTAGAGGTCCCATCACTGTCCACTGCATGAGCTATCTCTCCAAAGACAGAAGTTACCAAGTGTCACCGCCTCCTTCTCCCTGCTTGTACCAATGTCCAATTGGCACCATCTTTCAGACCATTGCCTTCCTGAGGCCATGGCTAACCCAGGCCACCCGTTTAAACTGTTAACACTAACCTAGTAAATCTTCCCTGCAGTAAGTTAGGACTGTGGAGACGATGACAAATGCTCTGCAAACTATCATCTTCTGCTGACTTGGCTGGATCTGGAGGAGAAGGTCTGGTCATGGTCCCCAGCACCCATCGAAGTCTACTCTGAAGCAATGTGCAGCTCTTCTTCCCATGGTTATTGGATAGGATGGGTTGTGCAAAGTGCACCAGCTCTTTGCTTTTTAAACACAGGTCCAGATTCACATGATGTTACTACTTTCTTTTAGGAAAGCAGAAACATCACTGTTTTATAAACTTTAAATCCTGTGAGAATAACATTTTCAGCCTTTCCCCCCCTACCAGAATCTCTGTAACATGGCAGAGAATTTAATATCTTGATGAAAATCAATAAGAATAACCTCAATTATTTTGACTTATATAGTGGCACCTCTCAGATTCCTCCCTTGAAGGAATTCCCGTCTTGAAGTGCTAAGTCTCTTAAGTAAACAAAGAAATAAAAATGCCCTAAATGTCTTTTGAAGAGCCTGGGGCACCCCTGCAAATAAAACTAAATCATACAGGCAGGCTTTAAAAATGTTCCTCTCAGTCTACCCAGCAAAATCAAAGCAACTAATAAATCTGTTTGTGCTTTGATTTTGTTTTTCTTTTCTTTTAAGCGTGCTTATCTTCAGAACGCGCCATCACAATTTTAACAAACTTACTGTGCACAAAGACTCTCCTTCAAACTGAAAGTGAGAACAAAGGATGTCAGTCCCAAGGACGACCCACAGGCTCCTTGGGGACTGAGATGCATTGGCAGATCGTGGATGTCCTGTCCTGACCTTTGCTACGGCCTCATTCGACTCCCTTACATTAATGGTGTGCAAACAGCACGAAAGGCCGGAAAACTCCCTATTTCCCTACTCTGGGCTGTGCCTGAGCCCGGGCAGAAATGTCTTTTAGAAGTTTCACCAACACATTTGGTTTCAATAGCAGAGCATGTGGCAATGATAAATAATACCCCAAAAATACTTCAAAGAAAAACTTAAAAGTGCGAGTTTCCCTTCCCCTGCCGTGTTTACTATTAGTTTTATGTCTTCAGTCTTCGGTCCCACAATATTTTGCTTCCTTGTTTTTACTGCTGCTTAGTTAATAAAGTCGAGCTGGGGCAGGGGGGAGCTCAGCAGAGCCAGAGGCGAGAAGGGAAGAGGGGGCTCGGGAGTGATCCAGGTTGGCTCTTACAGGGCAGCAGGTAAAACATCAGATGATTTATTTCATGTTTAAGTCAAGGCTTGATGAGGCAAAGCCCTGCTCTCCGCTGTGGCCACTGGAAGTGTTTCTCTCCGCTCCATCAGGTTGAAGGCTTCCCACGGGGGGTTTTGCTGGCACAGTGGGTATCTCTGAGACTGACAGACCCCTGTCTTCTCTTTCCCAGTTTTCCAAGGCTGTGAAGCACTTTGGAGAAGACATGGACAAAATGCAGCCTGACGAGTTCTTCGGCATCTTCGACCAGTTCCTTCAAGCCGTGACCGAGGCCAAGCAGGAGAACGAGAACATGAGGAGGAGGAAGGAGGAGGAGGAGCGCCGGGCACGCATGGAGGCGCAGGTGAGCGGGCGCTGGCGAGTCCGTCAGCACCCCAGGGGCACCCAGGGATGGCAACCATGCCCGTAGTGGCCATGGTGGCACGGGGAGCACTGAAGACTGGGCAACGAGCTTCTGTGCTCTTAGACCCACTGGCTTTTCACTGTTGATTGCTTAATTAACGAATGACCTTGGGTTGGAGATCGTGGAGCTGAAACATGCAGCAGAGCTGGCTGTGGACCTCAGCCCGTGGGTGGTGTCAATAATCCTGACCAGCTCTCGCATGCTAAGCACTAGGGTGGGAAACCGCTCTTGTTTCATGAGTTTGGGGGTCACCACACGTGTGTTGGGCAGCCCCACAACCACCTGCATGAGAGTGAGATGTCTCCTTTCCCCCCCGCGCCACGGCACGTAGCTGAAGGAGCAGAGGGAGCGGGAGCGCAAGGCGAGGAAGGCGAAGGAGAGCGGGGAGGAAGGCGGTGAGTTCGACGACCTCGTCTCGGCCCTGCGCTCAGGTGAAGTCTTCGACAAGGACCTCTCCAAACTGAAGCGCAACCGCAAGCGCATCGCCAACCAGCTGGCCGACAGCAGCCGTGAGCGGCCCGTCACCAAGCTCAACTTCTGAAAAACAAACAACCACCACCACAAAACCCGACAAAAAAAACACGCGGGTTAGTCTTTTTGAAGTGGCTAGGGGGGGTTTTTTATTCCCGCTATACTGCCTTGTGATTCAAAGTGAAACAGTGGCACGCTCTTTCTCCCCGCGGGCGAGTGTGTGTGTGTGTATATACCGTGTATATAGTCGGGTCGGGGGCGCGGATGGAGGTGTGTGGGCAGCCCACCTTGATGGGTGCCAGCGCTGCCTCTTCCCCTCTGACCCACTCCGAAAAGTAGTTCTCCCCATGCACAAGCACAATGCTGCGTCCGCGGAGCAAGAGAGGACCCAACCCAGAGATGCCGGCGGTCCCCATGGTCCCCAAAGGCAATGGGAAGCCGCTCCCCACCACTCTCCTGCTCGGACCCCCCCGGGCCGTTTGCAGGGGACGCCTTGCACACAAGCCGAGCGGTTTAAAGAAGAAAAGAAAAAAACAAAGTTGACTGAACTTTAATCCGTTGGTTGTTTTTTTTCTCGTTGTGGTTATTCCAAAAAACTCGCAGATCTGTGCTTTCGCGCTGGTTCCCGAGCTTGGCGCCATGGGCACTCCCGGCGATGCTTTTCCCGTCGTCCTTGGGAAACGCTCTTTTTCCTCTTGCCGCCACCTTGCTAAAGGAAAAAGTTTAACCCAAAGTGCTTATCGCTCTAACGCCACACAGATGTATTTATACTTTTATAACGTTTGCTGGCCCAACACAGTGGGAAAGGTCGGTTCTCGGAGGAGACGAAGCGCGTAAACTTTTGTGTTGTAATTTTTATTCTTGCTTTCTGTTCAATGGGACAAACTGTATCCTCTGTAAAGGTGGTCAGGACCTAAGGTCTCTGATATACAAAGGGGCTGGTGCAAAACTGGCCGGCTTTCACCCGCCTTCTTTTCTCTTTTCTTTATCGGACACACAGAAGCAGCGATGCCAAGAAATGCTCATCTCTTAGCCAGGTCCTTTTTCAACTGGTTTGCTGTTCATTGTCATTGCAAATTTGTAAGCAGAACTACCTGTCAAATGTCAGTCCAAAAAAAGACAAAAAAAATAAATAAAAATAATTCAAAGCTCTCAGGGAGTAATAATTTAAAGGTTTAGAAAATTGAGAATTGGAGAATAAAAAGTAACCACCATTAACATATTAACATTTCTATTCTTAAATTATGCTGAGTATATAGAGGACTGTTACTTTTTACTTTTATTTATTTGTGGTGTGTTTTTTAAGAAAACAAAACAAAACCTTTTTATACCACCAATACTTTTGTGATCCTTTTTTTTTGTTTGTTTGTTCTTTTTCCTGTGGAGAGATGAGTTTGTCCCTGTTGCACTAGATATTAACACTATTTGAAATAAGGTTGGTTTGGTTTTTTTTTTTGTCAGATAATCGGTATTACTGGTGGGGTATGGGATGTCAGTTAACTATATGTACTGTATAGCAAAAGTGCTGTTTAAACTAATTTGTATAAAAAAATATGGTTCTAAGCACCTGAAGGCCGCGGGGTCTGTGTGCTGAGTGAAAGCTGTGAAATCTCTCTCTAACCAGAGCTGTCAAGAACTGTGGTTTTACCATCTAGTTCTTTTCTTCATTGCAACTTTTGACGCACTGTAGATTAAAAAAAAAAAAGAAAAAGAAAAGAAAAAAAAAAAGACTTTCTGAGTAGCATTTAAAGCAGTAATAAATAAAGCAGGTAAGCGCAAAAAAAAGTCCAGCACCTCGTATCCAAGCAGCTGCAAAACCTGCAGATTATGTTCAAAGGTGGAGTTAAGCACTTTGCTTTAAGAAGGAGGGGGAAATAAAGACAAAAGGTAATGATAATACTATTCCTTAACTAAAGTGCCTCTATTTATATTTTTTATTTATGGCTGAAAAAATGGGGCTGATACGATTGAGGGAATGGACTTTGGGGGGAATTTAAAATATAAAAAAAAAGAAGAAAAAAAAAAGGTTAAAAAAAAAAAGTCTGGCCTCTGATGGTTTAAGGAATGGTTGGTCACATGTGTTTAATTCGAAAGGCGGTGGGAGTCGGAAAGGGTGATCGCCTCCCGGGGTCCTTGGGTGCAGGGCTCAGCCGCCAGCACCCATCCCCAGCTCCTGCCTCCGCGACCCCAGTGCCACATCAGGACCTTTCCTGGCAGATTTCCTCTTGCCCTTCCAAACCTGGTTTGTTTTTTTTTTTAATTGTTTTACAACAGCCTCGTTTTCAGGCTGAGTTTGCCATTTCTTTGTTTTCTTTCAAAAAAAAAAAAAAAGAAAAAAGAAAAAATATTATATCTCTATAAATAAATAAAAAGGCTGTGTGCAGGTAATTCCATGTGCCATTGTCAAAAACTACTTTTAGATTGGTGCTGGTGTAAGTAGCCACTCTTTTTCTCTTGGGTGTGTATTTTAAAAATGTTTTTTTTTTTTAATAATGCCAAAAAGGAAAAAAAAAATTCCATAATAATTTGTAAACTGAAGTATATGTCTTGGACCTTATTAGCTTCGTAGTGACCAAGGTAGTCTGTTAGGTGCAAGGATGTTAGTAGTCTTAGCTAGCGGGAAATGCTGTGTAATGTTATGAGACTGTACATTTTCTAAGACGGCAATATGCAATAAAGAAAAACAATTTCGGTGAGTGTACATGGCAGAGCCGCGAGTTATTTGGGGGGGTGGGGGAGAATGGGATATTTGGGGATTGAGACAGGTGTTGAAGAAAAGGCCCTCCGCAGGTTGCTTTTTTTCGAGTGTATTTGCAGTCATTGCTGGAGTTGGCTGGTGGGTTCGCTGCTTTCCTGCGTGCTGGGTTTTAGGCGGTGGGGGGTTCTTCCACCCTCCTGGCTCGCAGCATCCTCGTGGTCACCCACCTGTGGGCTCTGAAATGGCTCCCAGTTAGCGACTCCATTCATTTCTCCCCGCTGCGTTGTTGCTAATGCCTGTTCCCACCTTTTCTAGGAGCCTGCATTGAGGCAGCCGCCAGTTTTGCATCCCGGGACTGGATCGTCTCCCTTTCTCCAGCTGATGGAGCTGAGCCGGTGCTGGCTGGGCTGGCCAACGTGCCCCTAGCAAGCCTATCTAGACGCACCAGAGATGTTTTCTTGGCAGTAGCCCAAACTCCTCTTGGCCTATTCACGCTCACCATTGCCTTTCCCACACACCTTTCCATCTAGGCTCTATGTTATTTTTCTTCTTTTTCCAATGCTCTTTGCATTGAGTGACCTTCACAGCACCCACTGTCCCCAGACCTCGCTGTCTCTAGCGATGGGAGTGCCTACACTGTGCTCAGACCCATACACTTCCCCGCTTTGATCAGGGCTTTCCCCAGTATAACCAGTAAGCCAGCACAGATAGGGCATCTAACACGTCCCTGGGCTTGTTGGGGCTTCCTTTGGTGTGATCCCACTCAGCATCCAGGCTGGCAGACACCGCAGCTTTCTCCTATTTACATGCCATGGCCTGTGTTTCCTACCACGGAACATATTTATGGCCCAGCGTTGGTCAGATTTGGGCTGGCAGGGAGCGCAGGATGGTGGTGGTGCCATCGCAGCGCCCAGTGGCCAGGTGGGCTGGTGATGCCACGCGAAAGCATCCCCAGGCTGTGTAGTGAAAGGACCCAAGCAAAAGGGGAATGGCTTCAGCGGCTCTTCCCTTCATAAATCCCCATGTCCCCAGCACAGGGGTGCTCTGGGGTGCATCCATAAATGGATGTGAACAAGCCGGCCAAACCCTACAACCCGATGAGGACCTGAAATTCCGGTTAATGGCAGATTGCAGGTTTCCTGGGCCACACCAGTGTGTGACACAGGACAGTCCCCAGGTGGGGGACGGGGTGGTGGTGGGAGATGTGAGCAAGGACAGGGCATGGCTTTTTATTCAACCAAGATATCTGATGGGGAAAAAAAGCCTGGTAATGTGCCAGCTTCCCAGCCTGCAAACCCTTCCTGAGGGCTGAAATAGCAGCACCTATGGCTTGAGAACATAAATTTGAGATACAACCTTTGTTATCCCAGAGGAGAGAACTGGAGTGGGTGCTGTGCTGGACTGGTACAGCTGTGCTATGTGAGCCCATGCCACCAGGAGCTCACGTCCACCGATGGCCTGGCTGGTTGGGTTTTCACCTGAAAAAGGGCTTCTGTGCCCCAAATCCTGGCTGCTCCCTCCAGTTAGAGCCATGAGGAGGGCATGCTGGATGGGCCAAACCTGCCCAGACACGCCGGTGCCAGGGGAGCTGCGGGGCATGGCACTCCCGGAGGAATTGTGCCACGGGGCCACCCGGGTCGGTGGCACCAAACCTGCTGAGCCAGCCTTGGCTGTGCTCCACTCCACTCCAGCCTGGTAGCTTTCCCCATTGCCGAAGGCTGGGGCGACTGGGAGTCCCGCTGGAGCGACGAGCATCAGGTGTCATCTCCCACATTCAACCTGTTATCCTTGGCATGATGACCCAGCTTGGAAAAGATGAGTCAAGAGGTTGGGGCGATGGCCTGATGCAGACACAGTATTGCATGCAAAACTCAGCTCAGCAAGTAGGGCAGGCACAGCTCGACGGAGACAGCGGGCTCCCAGCCCCGCTGGCAGCACTGCCGCTTTGGTGCCACCGGCAAGGGGTCGCAGGATGCTGGGTTGGCAGGAGCTTGCCAGACTTCATGTCCAGAAATATTTATTTACTCCCAAGGCAGGGTACAATAGGACCGATGGATCTGTCAGGCTTTGGCATCCGTCCTGGAGACCCTTGGGAAAGGGTAAGCAAAGCGGGGATGCTGCCAGTCCTGCTCCAACCTGTGTTGCAGCTGGACCTGGCTCTGTCCCCGATGCCAGTGCCTATGTCACAGGTCAAGCAGATGTTCTGGGGTAAAATTGCACTTTGCCAGCGTCATGATCTCCCACAGCCCGATCACCAGATCTGCTGCCCTTGTGCAGGGCTGGCACCTCTGGAGCACCCCAGGAACAGGCTCATCCCTCAATGCAGAGACTAGCATAGCAATAAAACTGCATAAAAGCACCCAGGTATTTCTGTACCAGCCTGTGCTGTGGGGTGAACATGCCCTTCAAGCTGTGCTTCTGGGTGGGGTGGGAAAGGCCAAGGTGACACGAAGGCTGATGGGTGCAGGAGGGAGGCTGTGAGCCAGCACCATCCCCATCCCCATCCCCTCTCCTGCAGCAAATCCTGCAGACATCTCTCCTGTGAGCTCTCTCCTTGCCATTGCTCGGGGTCCTGCAATATACACATGTGAAAAAGAGAGTTCGTTTTACTCAGAGGCACTCTGACCTGAAACCTCTGAGCATTTTCTGTTATTTTTAGCCTTGAACCAGGCTTGTTGAGTGTGTGCAGGTGAGCCAGGGAGAAAGCCCGGAGCCTGTGCTGCAGGGCCCCAGCAGAGCCTCGGGAAAGGCAGCACCACCATCTGCTGGCACTTTCCAGACTTCACGGTTTTAGAGCTGGCCTGAGTATAAAATCAACCCTGCCTCTTGCTTTCCTCTGCCAGACCTCTACTGTGGTCTGAAAAGTTTAGTGTTCTCTGGCTGTGGAACAGTCAGGATGCTAAATTTCATATTTAAGTTTCCCCCAACGTAGTTGAGGAGGGATAATTTTAATTCTATCCCTCATAATTTGAGTCAAAGAACCAAAGGTCACAATGTGGGCTTTGCTGCAACTTTCTGCACTGCCTGAGCTTCAGGTTGGTGCACTCTGTGTGTGCATGCAGGCAACACGAATGCATGTATATGTAAGACAAACTAACTCAAAATACTTTCACGGGTCATCTGAACTTATCTCCATGGCTTTTGAAATGATAGAGGGCCCCACTCCCATACAGTCCCCTCCCACTACCCAGGACTTGTCCCAGTGCTAGAGTTTGTGTGGGAGCCTGTTTCATGCAGGCTCCCCTTGCTAAAACCCAGCTTTCCTTGCACTCTGTTGTCATGTTGCAGGAACCTGACATTAAGGTGGAGTTCCCCGGTTCCCAGGGCAGCTCTGTAAAGATAAGTAAGTCATTGAATTGTCATTTTTCCACTGCTTTCTTTACTGGCCCATATTCCAGCATTTGCGTATGTGCCCATGCTCTCAGTTCAGCCGTGGGTCTGCAGGAGAGGTAAAAGACACATGCGCTGTGTACTTGGGCAATGGCAAGCAGGGCTGCCCTAAACCAAGGATTTATCCTGGGCACCAAAGCAGCAAGTCTGGAGGACATGGGACGGCCAAACATAGCTATGCTCCTGCTGCCTAACCCATCCCTTTGGCTTCCAGGACGCTGCTGTAAAAGCCGGGCTGGGACAGTGCCCTGGCTTTACCTAGGATTTGGGCACTGTGGGGTACTGAGAGCTTTTGCCATCTGCTTCAATTTGTGCTTGTGTACATTCACACAGCTTTACTTTGCCAAGCTCTGTGCAGATCATCGCCTGGGCTCAAGGAGAGGTGAGGAAGCCCCAGCCTTGTGCTTCACCCAGCTCGTGATCTCTCCCTGAGACCCTTTTTATTGTGAAATCAGAGTGTGAAGCACTCAGGCAAGACCTAGCTTCGACAGCAAATCTTTCCACTTTAATAGCAGGGGGCAATCACTGTTTGAGTTGTTACATTTTTCTGGAAAGAATCCACAATTCAGATGTTGTATTCAAAACTTGACACGACCTCAGGGACTGTATATTACCAAATGTTCTGTAAAATGCACCAGACTGAGCACAGAAGCCACAGGCAAAGGTCAGGGAGAAGCACAAGTGCCGTGGCACATTAGATTTCGCTGGAGAAATAAGTGACCTGGTTACTCAGAGCATTTTTTCCCCTATTGCTGAGATTAGTTCAGAGTATGTTGCTAGGTCAGGAAAGCAAATCACATTTACGTGGTTGTGAGGGAATTGCTGGAGGAGCGATTTAAGAGAAATTTATCTTACTGCTTTTGTCCACATCTATGACCCTGAGAGTTTTGAATTTTTAGGACCCATCCAGAGGGGTTTGTTCCTCACCAGCCGCAGCACCAGCATCTCCCCAGCTGCCCTCTGCTGCGGTGGGATGGGCTAGCCTGGTGCTAGCTGTCAGCCTCACCTGGGAGCCAGACCAGCACCCACATGCAGCCCAAACCTGGGGACAATTTCCATCTGCTCTGAGTGTGCACACTTCAGCGAAACCCTCTGGTTAAGCCTCTGAGCATAAACCTAAGTGGTTAAGCCTATGCATCAGTACTGCTGGCAGAAGCAGGTGGAGGGATTCCTGCTGCCTTCAGCCAGACTTGGTGAGAAAAGGTGAAATCCTCTTTTCAAAGCAAAGCTTTAAAAAACCCTTTTTCTAGTTTATGAATCCCTTTAGATGCTCCCTTGTTTATTAGTTTCTGAGCTGACTCTTTATGAAAGAGATAAGGTTGAAAATAGTTTATAAAGGCAGGAATAATGGATGCATAAAATTAAGGAACCCAAGTATTTGGAAACTGCTCCCCAATCAGTTTTGTGGGCTTCTGCCAGTGCTTGCCTTTCCAAAACCAGCTGAATCTGGAGGAGCTCAGTGCCAGCAAGTCGAGAAATAGCACAAATAACAAACAGCTCCTCTCAGAGTGAATTTACTTCCTCTGATGAATCATAGCTGGATCCAGCTCACCTTTCGTGATCACCCCAGAAGCCTGTGGGCACGTTGGTGCGCTGTTTCACCCAGCACAAACAGCTCGAGCAAGGCTGCAGGGCTTGACCGCCGCCTGAGCAGCAAGCACCAGCACAGCCCCTCCAGTTGGGGTGGCAAGACGAGCACAATCATCCCTGCAGAAAAACGCACAGATTGTTCTTTGGTTGTGGCTATTGCAATTTGTGCTAGCAGAGCCTGAGTTTAAGGCTCAGCCAAAAACCCACCCCTGAGGAGTGTGGAGCTGAGCACAGGGTGGCGATGCGCACAGTGATGGGGACAGGAGCAGGGCAGGGCTGTGCAGACACGCCAGCCTGGCCTGGGACCTGCTTGGCACAACCCTGCCAGCTCCCTGGGACAGAAATGCTGGAGGGTGTCACCACCTGCCTTCTTTCTGGCACAGCTGCCTGGCAAGGAGGGGGTCTTTCATGCTGTGTTGGCATTCCCTTCACCTTTAAGCCCCCCTTGCTAAATCTCTCCTGGCTTCTGTCACAGCCTCCTGGGGACTTCTTGGCTAAGCAGATCATTCATCACTGCCCTGCTAGGCTAATGCAGGCCCTGGTGTTGTGCTCTGGGGTTTCTACTACTTTCACTTTGATTTCATCCATTTGATGCCACTGAGAGGGATTTACAGTCTGCCTCTCCATGTCACTTTTCCTCCTGCTTCTGACAGTGGTGATTTCCTAGGAAAAAATATCTAGAAACGCAGAGCTATTCCCCAAGCACTTCAGCTGGGATGACCATAGACGCTTCAAGACTCGCAGTGTGCTGCCAGCAGCATAGCATTAGAAACCCATTGCTCCTTCGCAAATTGGGAACAGCAAGAGGGCTGGCCATGGTATGGATAGTGCCTCACCCTCCCACAGCCAGCCCCAGTGAAGTCACTGGGACTCACCCCACTAGTCCTGGCGAGCTCATGGCTTGCAGCAGCAAAGCAGTGCAGCACAGTTGGGCATAGGATCACCCAAGCCTGGATCCCACTGCAGGTTACTCCTCCTGAAGGATTTGGGACCAATTTATTTTGCCGGTGCTTAGTTACTACCTTGTAGCTGTGTAATGCTTTGCAAGCAGATCTAGAGGTGCACCCATTTATTATTAATAATCAGAGTCACCATATAAAAATACAAATGCAGCTAGACTGAAGAGGCAGCTCTGCCGCTGAACTAAGTGCCCTGCCAGCATCAGGACTGATCTCACCAGGCATCCAGGCTGCAGCTTCTGCAGCTCTGGAGAGCGTGTTGCACAAAATGCCACTTTTCTGATGCGCTTTCTAAACTATTCATTCCAGCCTCTTTGACAAACCTTTCAAAGAGCAGCACATGTTGAGTTTGATGACTACTGAATCCGTCTTTGAAACTAGGTTTCAGAAAGCTGCTCTTGGGGCTTGCACTGTGTTGGTCACAATGCTTTTATTTGGGATGCAGCAGTACTGAAGGCAGAGTGGTTGATCTCATTAAAAGAAGGAGGCTTTTCTTAGGATCATTAGTTGAAAAGCTGTGCTGGGTGGTCAGGTCTCTGCTGGCATCTACTGGATATGCAAACAAACACCTGTGCTGAAAGAGAAGTGGGAATGGGGGATCTCATTCATGGGAGCTGTTCCGGTTCTGGTGATTATTGTCAGCTATTACAGCCCATCAGGCTGTCACTTATAAATTGGTAATTGTTCACAATTCATAAGTTATGCACAAAGCATTCGCTTTGAACCAAGACTTCATCCAGAGATTAGGAAGGGAGTGGAAAATAATGACTTGAATGAATCTGATGATTAAATCAACATCAAAACTACCACTGACTCCAGTTGGAACAATGCCTTCTAAAATGCTTGTCATTCATCAAGACTTAATGTTTTTCCTTCTAAAATATAATGCATTAGTTATATCAGTGGCATGCATATCATTGCCAGATAATATGGCACTCTTAAACTGAGGGTAAGTACGCTGGAAAGTCAACGAGGGACTAAAGAGCCCAAGGAGTAATTTTTAATTTGTCTTTGACTAACATTGTCACTGGTATCCAGGGCTTAACTGGTCTTCAAAACATGTGAACTGCTGTCTCCCTTATGCCGAATATCCTGCACTGAATAACCCATGTGATTTTTGAATTGGGGTGCTAAAAAGTGTCCCAACATCCTTTGCAGAGTCCTTGTGCAAACAAGATTGCGTTTCACCTAGCATCCAGGCTCATCTCAAGGGAGGAAGAAGGAAAGAACTATTGCAGACCCATGGCTGGAGGGTTGGACCCTCAAAGTTAGTTTTGCAGTGTCTAAAACCTCGGTGTCTTGCTGCCTTCTGAGTTCTCCTTCAGCCCAAAGAAAGGGGATCTCTAAGAGGTGTGACACCAGCATAGGCATGTAAGAGCTGTGGAGCTGATGTCCCCATAGAGGCTTGGCCAGGAGCCACCTCCTCAATGTTTTCTTACCCAGGAACAAGCAGCTGTGACCATGGGCAGAGTTCTCAGAGCTAGAGTAAAACAGTGAGGTTTTATATAACAGTGAGTAAACCAACCTCAGGTCTCCTTCTTCTGGATGAACACACGGAGCTATTGTCAGGTACAAGGCTTGTATGCTAGCATGGCCAAGACCTTCTTGCCCACCCTGCACTGCCGGTGAGAAGCAGCAACGTTCAGCACAGCTGGGACACAGCAGCATTTCAAGTACCCTTTTGACAGGCAGCCTGCGGCATGCTTTGTGTGTGTTTGTGTGTGTGTCTCTCTCTGCTCTTTGTGGTTTATTTAAGACACTTCACATTTTGTTGTATTTTTTAAAACATACTTCTAAAAATGTGGCAGGAGAGACCTATGTACCTGACTTGCTCAACAGTGCTGTGATACAAGGAATGGCTGAGAGAGCTGGGGTTGTTTAGTCTGGAGAACAGGAGGCTGAGGGGGGGAGACCTTATCGCTCTCTACAGCTACCTGAGAGGAGGTTGTGGCGAGGTGTGTACAGGTCTCTTTTCCCAAGTAACGAGTGATAGGATGAGCGGAAATGGCCTCAAGTTATGCCAGGGGAAGTTTAGATTGGATATTAGGAAACATTTCTTCACTGAACGGGTTGTCAAGTGTTGGAACAGGCTGCCCAGGGAAGTGGTTGAGGCACCATCCCTGGAGGTATTTAAAAGATGTATGGACATGGCGCTTAGGGACATAGTTTAGTGGTGGAGTTGGCAGTGTTAGGTTTGCAGTTGGACTTGATGATCTTAAGGGTCTTGTCCAACGTAAATGATTCTATGATTCTATGATTATGAGGAACACAGGACAAGCATAGCTTTAAAACACAGGCTGGCTCTCTAGTGGAGCTGCAGCAGGTCCACGTCAAAAAGGATCTGGTCAAGAATCTCCCCTTGCTATAGCCCAAGTTAGTGTTTAACAGAAATGTGCTAATTTGTGAAGGCTCAAAGGCTGCAGCCAGCTGCCCTCATTCAGCTCTTCACGTACAAGACTAACATATGGGCACCGGCCAGTGCTTGTTAAAAACATGTTGAAATCTGTGTTGTTCCAACTTCACTACCACCTTCCTAGAAAGCCATGTTAGTTCACTCCTGGTGCAGCTCCCACGACACTTCGTGGTCGACCTCAGTCCTAGCATCCCCAATCCTGACCTCGCCAGAAGCGAGATGCTTACCTGGCCTGTGGTATGCTGGTCAGGGTATTAAAGCAGTAGAAAACTAAACCAGCGTGCAAAAGAGGGAAAAGCAAAAGCTGGTTAGCAAGAGTCAGCTGGGGTGGTGGGGACAGAAGGGACTGGGAAGGTGGCCAGAGCTGAGCACCAAGGGGAGCAGGACCACCCTGCCATAAGATCAATGCAGCCACAGATAGCACTGAATGGCACGCCACAAGTCAGGCACAGTGGTGCTGGACCTTCATCTTCCTCATTTTCTTAAGCCAAGAACCACCCCTTAGTTCATCTATTCTGACCAAGTTTGTTCCAACTGGCAGAGAAATCTCTTCTTGCATGCAAAAAGTGAAAAAAACCGCAGTGAATAGGTGTGGTGCTAAAGATAGGAATGCTCTAAATGATCACTTCTGGTCAAAGTACAGGCTCTGCTTCAGAGGGGCCAGGCTAAACACAGTGCCATCCTTCCTCCTACAACACGGACTTCATACCACAATAAGGATACAAGCCAAACACACTAGCTGTACCACTGCCAGAGGATCAGAGTTAGGGTGCTGCAGGTGATACAGGAACTAGAAGCGGTCTGCCTTTGCCTGCTGTCTATACTGCACAAGGCTGATGAATATTCAGCTTGGACAGTTTTCCTTGCTTCTGTCCTCCCAGCGTTACAGAGCACTGGAATTTACTCTAAGGACTGTTGCTACAACTCATGGAGAAATGTCCCTTCTGGGAAGGCAGAACCCCACGGGTTTTCTCTGCTATCTCCTGGATCGTAGTTAAAGTTTTCTATAGATAATACAAGAGTCAATGACTAGTGGAACTCAGGCAAAAGCTTCTGAAGCTGTTCAAACACCAGAGTGTATGGCAAATTAGACCACACCAATCTCCTTTTTACCACCTGCCAGCTACCTAGGTAAGAGTTAAACCTAATCTCATCATTCACAACCACTTCTTTTGCTTTACACTAGCCATACCTTGCTGCGGAAGCACAGGTATGCAAGAAATTCCTGTCCTACCCTTCTAAGAAGTCACTAGTGTTCACTTGCTGTCAAACAGCTTGTGTGAAAAGCTGTGGGTTTTCTTTTCAGCTTCTCTCTGAAACAGTATGAATACACTGCTCAACTCGTAAAATCCAGGATCTGCAGGGCGAAGTATCAGTGCTGAGAAGTAGTCAAGGGTCAAACCTTTTCCTTGTGGACTTCAGGAGCATCACAAAAGAAAATTACAGTAATGCTCACAGCATGAAAAACAGCTGCCTTAAAATTTCACAAACACTTAGGTCTCTCTCTGCTATCGCTCATCTGGCAATTTTTTACAGAAGTTCCCTTCTCAAGGCTGGGCTGAGAACAACGCCAGGCTGAGACACTTTCATGTCCTGCATAAAAGACAATTTATTTCTTGTCTCACTTACAAAATAATGATAGTATGTTCACTTGGATCACAAACATTTGAAAAAGCTGGTAAAACAGTAACATTTTATTTTTAAAGCCTGTACAACGAAAAACACTGCCTGTTCTTCACATTTAACTCTGGCAAAGATAAAGGAAGGCCCAGTCTTAGCTTCTGATTCAAAATACTAATTTAAGGCTTTAGGCCTTTGGACAAAAAAATTACACCGATAAATTCACATGAATTTATGCCGTGCAATCGCACTTCCATTGTGTTATTTACCTTTTTTTCAATGGCAAACAGAGTTGGCTTTTAAATATTAAACTCCAGCAGCAGATTGCTGCCATCAAAACAGTAATAGCTGTTCTCTGCATATACACATTTTCACATGCTTAAGAGCACACAAAGAGCACATGATATTGCTTTACCTCTCCTTTCAGATACTCACCTCTCTCACATGGCTCCTCTAAACATGGTTAAACTCTTAAGAGATGTGAGACACTTTGGATGAGCTCGGAAGGAAAACGCACACCTTGTGCACAAACTCAGTGATAGCAGTCTACACCCACACCCTTTTCCTCAGTCTGTCTGAAGAACACTCATTTCTCATATTCATAGTATTTTAAGCTGACTGTACCTGCAAAAAAAAAGAAAAGGCTGCTGAAATTCTGACAGCTGAGGTTTCACCTTCCTTTCCCTCCCTCCCAATATCATATATCTTCCCTGTCAAAACAATTACTGTTTTGTTATGCTTGGGAGTTTGAAGAAAAAAAAAAATCATCTTTCTTAATAGATCACTTCTCTAGCCTGTCCTACAGCCTGTGACTTTCTGACTATCAGCAGTTCCACATATGATGGGTTAAAGCAACATTTTCTTGCCATGATGCCATTTTCACAGTGTGGTGTTTTCAGAGTGTCTTCCAGCTGCCAGTGCTCAGCTTTCAAGCGCTTTTTTAGCACTTAACATACAGCTCACACAGTCAATCAGTTTGGCCTGTATTTGTGTGTCTGTCTCTTAGCTTCACTGTGACACTTTCTGCAGCACTGGAGCAAACACCGTTTCATTCTTGCAGTCAAGCTCTTCTGCTGGCTGGGCCTGGCGGCTATCACCAGTGTGTCAGGCCTGCTGAAAGTGAAGAGGGACTTGATTTCCCTGTGGAGCTCTCGCTGCTCGCAGACTGGGTATCCAAACCAGTTCATACAATGGAGAAGAAACCACACTGTGGCTCACGCAGTCCCGTCTCTCCCGTTTCCCGGTAATCTGGCTGCAAAGGGCTCCAAGAGCTGGGGCTGCCTGCGTTTCCTCAGGGAGACAGCCCCGGAGCCCAGTGACTCCACGCCAGGCCCCCATCCCTTCAGAGGCTGGTGTCGACAGTGTCCGCTTTGGCTGGCAAGGCAGCCTCAGAGATGGTGTCTGGTTGCCCATCCCGACAGAAGAGTACAGCGGGGTTCTTGCAGGCCCACATGGCCACCTCTGCCCCGCTCGCCGGGCTGGAGGAGGTCGGGGCGCTACCCGGGGGGCCGCTGTGCCGGTTGACGTAGCGCTCCCGGACGCGGTCGGCCCGGTTCCAGGGCTCCGGCTGGCGGCCCGGGACCGAGAGGTAGGCCGCCACGTTGTTCCTAGTCCTGTAGCCACCCTCACGACTGCGCCGCAGCAGCACGGAGATGTTGGGGTTGCGGGCGGCGTAGATGAGTGGGTTGATGGCGCCGTTGGCCCAGGCCATCCCGCTGGCTACGGCGTCCATGGTGGGCGAGAAGGGCAGGTGGCCGGCGGCGGCGGCCAGCCCCAGGATGCAGTAGGGCCCCCAGCAGCAGATGATGGAGACGATCATGATGAGGACGGTGGTGGCCGTGCGCATCTCCCCGTAGGCCCGCAGCAGGTGCCCGTAGGTGGTGAGGGGCCGCACGCGGCTCTCGGCCAGCCGCACGGCCCGGCAGATGTTGTAGTGGCAGAAGCACATGAGGGCGAAGGGCAGGAGGTAGCAGAGCACGATGAGGGCCGCGCCGTAGGGCGGCCCCAGCCGGGAGGAGCCCCAGGGCAGCACGTAGACGCAGCGGTAGGCCCCGGGCCGGGCCTCCCGCCGCCCCTCGCCCGCCAGCCCGTACCAGGGTCCGGCCAGGGCCAGGGCGGCCAGCCAGACGGCGGCCAGGAGCTGGGCGGCGCGGCGGCGGCCCATCTTGTGTCGGGGCTGGCGGACGATGGCGCAGTAGCGGTCGAAGGAGAGGAGGGCCATGGTGAGGGTGGCGGCAATGCCCAGCCCGGCATGGAGGGCGGCGCTGGCCAGGCAGAGGCGCTGCCCGAAGAGCCAGGCGCCGGGCGGGCGGCTGAGCAGGCTGAGGAAGGCCAGGGGCAGGCAGAGCAGGGCGCCCAGCAGCTCCGACAGCGACAGCGACAGCACGAAGGCGTTGGTGACCGTGCGGAGCTGTCGGTGCCGGGCGATCACCAGCACCACCGCCCCGTTGCCCAGCGCCGAGAGGGCGAAGATGAGCAGCAGCGCCAGCGCCTGCGAGGCCAGCGCCGCCGCAGACCACCCCGCCGCCGCCGCCGCTGCTCCCGCCGCCGCTCCGCCGCTCTCGTTGCCGCCGCCGCCGCCGCCGCCGCCGCCGCCGCCGCGGGAGAGGTTGCCCGGCACGGCCGCCGCCGCCGGCTCCATGCGCAACCTCATGCCCCGGCCCGCGCCGCGGCTGCAGAGGCGCTGCCCGCCCGCCCGCCCGCCCCGCTCCCCGCCCGCGCCGGGCCGCCGGCCCCGCCAGCCGCTGACGTCGCCCAGCCGCCGTTGCCCGGGGAACCGGCTCCCCCAGCCGAGCAGCGGGGACGGGAGACCCCGGCCATCACGGCTGGGGACAGGGAACCCCCCCCCCCCCCGCCTCAGCCCATACCGGCATCATCCCCATCCCAGAGTCGGGGACGGGTCCCCACGGCCCCTCTCTCCTCACGGCCCCTCTCCCCTCACAGCCTCTCTCCTCTCACAGCCCCTCTGCCCTCATGGCCCCCCTCCCTTCACAGCCCTCTCCCCTCACACCCCTCTCCCTTCATGGCCCCTGTCCCCTCACGGCCCCTCTCCCCTCACAGCCCCTCTGCCCTCATGGCCCCCCTCCCCTCACAGCCCCCTCCCCTCACAGCCCCTCTGCCCTCATGGCCCCTCTCCCCTCACGGCCCCTCTGCCCTCATGGCCCCCCTCCTTTCACAGCCCTCTCCCCTCACGGCCCCTCTCCCCTCACGGCCCTGCACCCCATCACAAAGAGGCAGGGGCCAGCTACCCCCAGACATTCCGGTGGAGGCCAGGACCACCCCCCATGCTCTCTGGGCTGGGGTCTCAGAAGCTGAGGGATTGAGGGGTCAGACCGGGACTCCCCCTCCCATCGGCAGCAGGACCCCGTACCCCTGCTCTCAGCCATGCTGGAGCTGCCTACTCCTACATGAAAAATTCCTTAGGGATAGGGATAGTGAATAATGAAGGCTGCAACCCAATTAATGGCTGAAGAGCTTCCAACCTTCCTTTCCATGCTGGGCTTCGTGACTTGCTGCCCCAGCTCTTCCCCAGGAGCCAGGCTGGGGGGCTGGTGACAAGGGAGATGCCCAGAAGCTAGAAACACGTCATGGAGTTTGCTCCTGCAAGCGCAGAGGATTGGTGCGTCACTTCTTGCTCCCCTGGACCAGAGGCTGTACGGGATTTATCTGGGGGTTACAGGAAAGCTAGGAGCAAAAGCCCCTAAAAAATCACTGTTGTTGGCAGCACAGCCATTCTCTGAACAAGGGGATTTTTGTTTCTTCCCATTCCAAAGTTATAATTTTCAAGCTGACAGAAGAAACTCCTCCCAGGCTTTTCTCTGCCAACCTTTTCCAAGCTTTCCAGTATGACTTGTTCCCTTCCACTGCATGAGCTACTGGGAGATGATTATTCTCATTTTCATGTCTCATTTTAACGAGGCACGCTCTCAGGAGCGCCTTCAATAAACAAACACCATTTTGTCCAGAGACACAGTGGAAATTACAGGCCATGAGTGGTCTGAAGCTCTGCTTCTGCCACTGCAAATCCTTGCCTACAGCCCAGGGCTTGGTTTGGTTTTTCCACCGGCAATCGTCCCTTGAGGGACTCTGGCAAAGCAAGCATTAACTGCACTCCGAGCAATCAGCCCCCAGGGCTGAGACGCAATCACCAGTAAATAATTAGCAATCAAAGGTCATAACGGCTCAGACCTTCCAATTCCTGCTGTTGAAAGTTAACCATAAGGTATTTGCAGCCAACAGTCCAAGGTAAGCAGGAGAGGAAGGTTTAGGGAAGCGGCGTGATGTGGACACCCAGCAGGGACATCAGGAAGTTCTGAGCAAGTACCTGCAACCAGCCCCAGGACGCAGCAGAGCTCTGGCAGGAATGAAAGGAGTGCACTGAGGAAGGGGGTGTCCGGACAGGTCTGAGTAGGGTAGACCAGGGAAGCTGGGACGTGAGACAGAGCAGCACGGCCAGCTGAGCAGAAGGCATCGAGAAAGAGCAGGCAATTCAAACCAACAGTCCTGACACACTTGGCAGAGTCCTGGAAATGAGCTCTGGGAGTGAAAACAAGGAGAAAGGCAGTGTCTTCAGCTGGTGTTTAATAGGAATCTCCATTTGAAATTAGTAATTTGCAGACATACAGAAGGCACATAGATTTGAAGATAGCTCTCCAAGATCAGCTCCGTCTTCTGTGAATAATTATTGAAAAAAAAAAAAGAAGAAAAAGATTATGGCTTCTCAGAGCAGCCCATATATGCTAATCACATTGCACCCAATATGCTAATCACAACAGGAGAACAAGCCCTGTTATCCTGAAACACGGCAGACACTATCACACCACCAAAGGCTGTTCCTGTTGCTCTGGCATATTGCAACGAGCCGTGTGGAGAAGCAGAACAGAAATGCGTGGGCAGGAGAAGTGCAGCACCATCAGGGAGACTTTGCCACTGCCCCGTGGCTCAGATCACTTAAAGAAGAACCCATGTTTCAGCGGGTCCTCCTCTTCGACAGTGAAGGTGGCTGTACCAGTGTAAAAGGCTTCTCCCGAGACTTCCACGATGACAGCGTTGTAGTCCCCAAACTTGGCTTCCTGCAGAGGTATTAGGATCAGGACAGAGGCGACAGGAGGTTCTCCGCTCTCCCAACCCCTCGAAATACCAGCACTACCTGGCACTGAGCACCCCTCACTGACCGCTCTGCCCTGCCCAGGTACACCCCAAAGTGCGCAGCAGCCCTTTCACCACCTCACCTTGCCTGCATGAGCTCCACACCCACACAACTGCTGCTCCGACCTCACAAGCCCCCGCACTGCCACAGCGTGGGTTTGCCTCAAAGGAGGCCAACAAGCTGGCGGCCGCTTGCAGCCAAAGACCAAGAGCTCCCTGGGGCACATCCAAACCTCCACAGCAACGTGCTGCCAGATCCCATGGGGCCAGGGCCAGGCCTGGAAACCTGGATGCGCAGACCCAGCTTCTACATCTCTGAACAATGCTCTCAGCCTTTAAGCAGGGAAGAGGGGACTAAACCAGGAATCCACCCTTAGCTGCCACTGAGAATGGACCAGACTGATTTATCTACATCAGCATCGGAGGTTTTCTCACCCCACTCCTTTCCTGATGGCTGAGAGAGGATTTGCAGGGAAGCCATGCAAGAGAACAAGGTCTTACTGTTGCTTGCTTCCCTAATAAAAAATCTTGAAGCCTGTGGCTTATGGGAAAGCAAGACACCCAGGCACCTCCCTCCTTCCATACGTCCTTCCCCAGGTACAGAAAGGCTTTTCTGCTTCTTCACTGAGCCAAGGCAACAGGACTTTTCCAGCAGTCCTCAAGACAGAGGGAAAGTCTGGCACAAGCCACTTGCCTTCACTGCCTTCCCGGTGAACAAGGACCCCGTGGTGCTGCTCCGAAACTTTCTGGTCTGATTCAGCTGGATGAGTCCCTTATGGTACTGCAAGGCGATGCGAGCTGTCACACCCGAACCAGTCGGACTTCGGTCAACCTACATTCAGAAGAGAAGATGAACCAGCTCTAGTGTTTTGGGGTTTAACAGAAAACAATATTGCTTCTCTCATTTCTCTCTGCCACCTTTATACTGGGCTTGGGGGAAACCCCTCTAGCCCAGGGTTTTGACCAGAATCTGGATACATCACAAATGAGAAGACAAAATAAAGTTTGGGGTACTTTTGGATTATGATCAGCTTTGGCAAACTTGTAGGGATGAATGATCTAATAAATGTTGAAGCTATTTAGGGAGCACTTGAAAGCTTCCGAGCGTCATAGCAAAAGGACTGAGAGGAGCAGAGGCCACCTTCCCCATTCTCATGCATCAAGGTAGGATTAGTTTTCCTTACACTAAGTGAGAGAGCTGCTGGCCAGCCTGGTTTTTAAAACCTCCAAAAACACAGTGTTGGCCAGCTTCCAAGGTGATCTGTCCCAGTGCTCCACACTCCTCACTGCTGGAAGTCCAACCAAAACTTCCCCTGCTATTTACATGACTGATACCTTACCCACTGCAGACAAGGATAGAAGTTTACGCCTCCTCTTTTCTCTCTTGCTCTGTTCATCCCCAGCAACTGTTCCCTAGACTGGGACTTTTAAGGACACACACAATGTTGGGAACCCGCCTCAGCCCCTGAACTCCTGGGAAACTCCCACCTATGGGACATGGGTATGAATGTTTTTTAAATGCCACTGTCTAGGATGTGCAGAAGTATTTCTGTCATTAGGAACTAAACCGGCATGTGTTAAGTGACACCCAGCTCTTCAGAGACATCACTGTAGCAGAAGCAACAATCGCTGCTCAAACCAAGAAGCAGCAGAGCTGTCCCTTGTCTCTGCAGTGGATGTAAGAAGGGAAAAAGGTGGTGCCTTGTGTGTCTGAGAAGAGCCCATTTCTGTACCTGTTCGTCTGCAAACACACAGATGTTGGTGGTGGGCTCCTCACTAAAGGCGTCTTTCCCATCTGTCAGTATGGTGCCGTAGAGGAAAGCCAGGTCTTCACTTTCAGGGTGATGAAGCTTGAACTGGGAACAGCACAGACAGGTTCACCAACAACGCAGCACAGCTGGACAGTCAGCAGTGCGTGCAGCACAGCTTCCTCGAGAGACCAGAGGAAGGGGACGAGGCCACAGTGCTGCGTTTCCACCTCTGCTTCTCCAGTAACAGAGACGGATGGAGCAGCAAGAAAGCGAGCTCCTTCTCACATCCTTGTGAGGCTGGAGGAGGACTCTGAAGTTCAACATGGGGCTGGAAGGGTGGGACTCCCTCCCACCCCAAGCGTCTTGGGGGAATAAAGGGCCTCACCCTGGTGCAGTCACCCCTGAAGGGCACATGTTGGGGTACTGCAGCACTCTGCCATACCTGTTTCTTCACCGCTTCCGTCACCGCGCTCGCCGCATTGACAAGGTCTCTGGTCTTTGAGGAGCACACATCAAGGCCCAGCTGCTCAGCGCTGAGGAAGGCGTAGAAAGTGCCACCATAGCCGATGTCGACCACCACCTTCCCGTGACCAGGGACGTCGATGGCCAAGTCTGGGCAGGGAAAAGGGAGGTCAGTGAGGAGGGGAAACCATGCTGAGCCACGGGCTCGCACGCAGAGCGAAGGGACCCAGCCGTGCGCAAGGGGAGGGGATGGGGACAATGACTTGAGCGCTCCCATGCCAGAGAGCAGCATGTGACGCCTTATGCCATCCCTGGCGGCCTCTGAGGAACATCAGAATTGGGTAGGGATTTGCCAGATGCCCCTCAGCCAGGCCGCCAGCCCCCAAACCACAGCACAGCCACCACCAACCCCCCCCCCCCCAAAACCCATTGCGGCAGGCCCGGTTCCCACCGGTGGCGGCGGCGAAGGCGGGCACACTGTGGAAGCGGACAGGGTTGCCGCTACGGCGGCCGTCCCAGGGCACGAAGGCGGTGACGGGCCCGCAGGGGCAGCGAAGGCGGACGGCGGTCTCAGGGCGGCTGGGCTCCACCACCAGCCCATAGTCGAGGGCGAAGCGGCCGAGGGCCAGGACGGCGTGGCCGCACATGGCGCTGTAGCCTGCGCCGTGCAAGAAAAGGGCTGCCAGGTGGGCGCCGGCGGCGGCCGCCCCGCCGCGAACCACCACCGCCCCGTACATGCCGGCGTGGCCCCGCGGCTCGTGCACCAGCGCCCGCCGCACATGGTCCTGCGTGGCCGCCACTTCCCGCCGCAACGACAGCAGCGACAGCCCCCTGCTCTCCACCGCCTCCTCCGCCGCCTCCAGCCGCGGGATGATGCGCAGCGGCTCGCCGCCCGTGTGCATCTCCACCGTCTCCAGCACCAGGCCCGAGGGCGAGTGCGGCGGCAGCCGCCGGCCCGCACAAACCCCGCCGGCCTCCGCCGCCGCCGCCATCACCCGCGCCCCGGGGGGACGGGGCGGGGACCACGTGGGGCACGCCCCCCAGCCCGCGGCCACGCCCCCCTGAGGGGGAGCAATCCCGCCCCTGCGTATGGCCTCACTCATGGGCGGAGCAATCCCGCCCCTTGGGCGTGACCACGCCCACACCGCTGTCCTCCGAAGGGAGGGGGGTGTAGAGCGTGTCCCCGCGTCGGAAGCGGAAGTGGCGCGTACGGAAGTAGCTCGGCGGAGCGGGAGGGCCTGTTGTTGGGTTACCGGGATGTTCCGCTCCGGTAGGACGGGCCGGGCCGGGGGCAGCGGGCCCGGCGGTACCCGAATGGGAGTAGGGATGGGGAATCGAAAGGGGGGGTTGTCAGCGGCTGGAGCGGGCCGGGGTGCTGCTCGGTGCCTCTCGGCTGCGGGGGGAGCCGCCGTGTGCGAGGCGGGGGGGGGGGGTGCCGAATCATATCGGAGCGCCGCGGTAACGCGGGCTGCGCTCTCCCCGCAGCTGTGGACATCCAGCCCGCCTGCCTCGGGCTGTACTGCGGCAGGACCGTCCTGTCGGTCAACGGATCCGTGGAGACCTACGGGGACTGCGGGGTAAGTGAGGCGCCGGAGGGGCTCGGCCTGGGGAGGGGGGATGGCCCCGGTCCCTCCCGGGCTGGGCCTGGCATCGGCAGCGCGGGCCGGACCGCACCGCACCGCTGCGGAGGCTGATGCGGATCCCGCTGTAAGCAGCACCGTGTCCCGCAGCCCAGCCCCGAGGTGCCTTGGGGATCAGGGGGAGATGAGGCTGCAAAGGGCGGGCAGAGCTCCCTTACCGAAAGCAGGAGCTGCTCGATGAAGCGTTTCCCGAAGGAGGTGCTGAAGGCTCGGTGCTAACGGAGCTGAGCGCAGGGGCTGTGAAAGCTGGAAGAGAATGGGATGGTACAGAGAGCTGTGCTGAAATCACTCTGCCTGCAGATTTTGTTGGAGTACTAAGGGAGAGCAAGATCCAGGAAGGGTGGAATAAACGGGGAGCAAGAAACTCTGGGGGGCAGTGGTTGTGAGCGGCCTGGTGAGTGAGCTTAGCGATAACAGGATAGCAGGAGAGGAAGAGGGGTCTTGGATGAAGCCTTTTAAACATGCTTCACCTTTCTTTATATTAAGAAGCAATAGCCAGAGAGAGCAAGGCCAGTGTAAGCTGAGAAATGGCTGGGGTTAATGTTTCATCTCTAAAAATCTGATACTTTTCTTGCCCCAGTACTACTTCAGGCTGTTTTTCTAGGAACCACAATGATTCGTTATTGGTACTCAGATGCTTTGTAAACACAGTCTCTGCTTTTTGTAGGTATGCCCTAGAGGTCAAAGAACCGATGACAACAAAATCTGCCGGGAATGTATGGGTTCTCCAGACCGCTATGACTGGCTGTACCTTGGCTTCATGGCCATGCTTCCCCTGGTTTTACACTGGTTCTTTATTGAATGGTATTCTGGAAAAAAGAGGTTCGTATACCTCTTCTTCAGATAAGTTATTTAAAAATGGAAATCTCGTATCCATGAGTGATCAACCTGAGATGCTGAATTGAACTGTGCAGCAGTTCATGCTGCTGGTTGAGTTGATATGGTAGCACATAAGCTTTGGGCAGCGGGAGGGGGGCAGGGTTATTTACAAATACAAGAGTCCTGCGGGTCCTTCTTGCCAGTCACTGCCCTCAGGAGATGGTCCGTATCTCTTTAATGTGGTGGTGGCTGGTCCTTCCGGCAATTTGGGCTGGATTGAGTTTCCCAGTAGCGGGCAAGAGTGTGTATTCCCTCTCTCCTGGGCCAGGCCTGCCACCTGCAGAGGCCCAGATCAGCGGTGCTGCACCCATGCAATGAGAGAATGAGTTTGAGTTTTCTCTTTAGGAATATGTATACTGGGGTTTGGTCCTTTATAGCATAGCTGATGTAACCTTTACGTCAGCATGGTGCATCAAGGAAGTTCTGTAAAAAAGGAGTTTAAAACCACACTACATGTGGCCATTGGGTGCCATACTGGAACTTTTAAGAAGTAATGACTCTGGAGTGTACTAAACGCTGAAAACATAGGGGACTGAGAGAGTTTAATATATTATTATATGCCATCTTTAACAAGGACTTGCAGCTTTGAAAATTTTACTTATATCGTATGTAACAATGTTATCCCTTCTGAGACGTGTTGTGTCTTGTCCTCACTGCTGCTTTCTTTGAAGCTGCAAGAGCATGAGTGTTGTCATCCCTCACCTGACAGGATGCTTATGCTACAGCAAGCTTTCATTTAAGAAGCTGGAATGTTGTTCAATCACATTTTGCACACTAAATCATCTGAGATTGTAAATGAGTTTTCATATTCAGCTTCAAATACTTAACTTTTTATTCAGACAGAGTTGTCCTAACCTTGGTCACAGGGAATAGTAAGTCTGTAGAAGGTTCTGTACTGCATGGGCCTCCACTTCCCAGTCAGCATTTGAATTTCCTATAGGTTTAGCACATTAGTAGTAAATCTCTCTTTTTCCTTCCACAGCTCCAGCGCATTGTTGCAGCACGTCACCGCCTTGTTCGAGTGCAGCATTGCAGCAATTGTTACGCTGCTCGTCAGTGACCCCGTCGGCTCTCTGCATATCCGCTCCTGCAAGGTGAAGAAGCTTTCGGACTGGTACACGATGCTTTACAACCCAAGTCCTGACTACATCACCACGGTGCACTGCACTCATGAAGCAGTCTATCCCCTGTGAGTCTAAAGGCATTTGTGCTCCTGACTGTCCCTTCCTTTTATACAAGCATGTTTCTGTCTATGCCTCTTCTCAAAGCTGCAAAAAGTGTTCAGATATAACTCAGACCAATGAGTATCAGTCCCCTGAAGTCTTTCATGCATTGAGCTGTTTTATGTGTGAAACACTTAGCAACACCTAATGACTTTCTGAGCCACCGAAGAAGGTGGCATTGTCCAGGCTATTTAGCTATGAAGCGTAAGACTTCCTTTTTTTTCCCCTTTGCTGCATCTTGACCGTTTCCCCTAGGAAAAGTGAACCCGTCATTCTGTGTTTACATCCTTTGATTTAAATTCTTTAGACTTGACTGACTCTAACCCCAAACTCTCTGGTTCTGAGTTGAGTCTGCAGGAGAAAAAGAACTGCATGTTTTAAGGAATTTCTTTTTTTTTTTTTTTTTCCCCCCCCAGGTACACCATTGTGTTTATATATTACGCCTTCTGTCTTGTGTTAATGATGCTACTTCGGCCTCTTCTGGTTAAGAAAATTGCCTGTGGTTTAGGAAAGTCTGATCGATTTAAAAGCATTTATGCAGCGCTCTACTTCTTTCCTATCCTCACCGTGCTTCAGGCCGTTGGAGGAGGCTTGCTCTGTGAGTTCCCTCCTAGTAACACTCATAAATGCACCTATAAACACACACAAACAAATGACTTATGGGAGGGAGGGAAGGGACATGACACTTTTTTGGTTTGAGAATATGGACATTGTTTAAGGTTATTGTGAGGAGTCTTACCTGAAAATGTTGCTCAGTAGTAGCCCTGTCCTAACGAGGCTCCTGACCAACACTGCTTTGCCTCTGCCAGTGCTGCTAGAGACTGTCCTTTTCCCAGAAAGGGAGTAGAGGGGCTATGAGAGGAAACTACCTCAGAGGGAGTTAATTCCACTTCCTGCTAAGGTAGAGTTTGTCTGATTTCAGAGATGGCTTATAGTATAAGTTTGGGGAGATAGCTATTTTTGGTTTAGCTTCCGGCATACTTGTCACTTGAAGAGGACAGGTGCCGCAAAATCCCCACTCAGCCTGACTACTTTTCTCGTTATCTGCCTTTTTCAACTAGTGATTTAAGTGTACAGTAATTCCACCTAGAAATATTAGAAAAAGTTTGAAAACCTAAGACGAAAGTGTTGAATAGTTGTATTGGACCCTTACTGCTGTGCGTGTTCGATGAGATGATAAGAGGCAGGCTGTAGTAGCTTAGTTTACTTCACACCCATGGTTATATGCGGAAAAACTCTCTCTTCTGCAATGTCTATCATGTTCTTTTTCCTGCTCATGTGTTCAATGTTTGCCTTTAGATTATGCCTTCCCATACATCATACTGGTGTTGTCTTTGGTTACACTGGCTGTGTACATGTCTGCTTCTGAAGTGGAGGTAGGTAAACGTGTTTCCTATGTTAAAACTCATAATATAAAATACTGGAATGAGCAGAGACCACTTTGTCTCTTGCCTTTTCTCAGCAGTGTATTCTGCGTTTAAACCTCTTCCTTTATGACTTCTCCTCTTAGCTGGAGGCAGAAGCTCCTGCGAGAGTTCCCTCTTGTGGCGCACTGAGAAACTGTGTTATGTACAGGAAGGTCTCAAACCCAGGAGGCTTCCCACAGTGTCTCTGCGCTACCTAGGAACATCTCTTAAACATCAGGGACTAGGTAACAGGCTGAATGCTAACAGGATACTCTCTTTATTTTGCAAGTCTTTCAAGGATCTTCTTGTGAGGAAGAAAAGGCTTGTTGTCCTCTTCAGCCACTGGTTACTTCATGCTTATGGAATCATCTCCATTTCCAAACTGGATAAGCTTGAGCAGGACCTGCCGTTGCTTGCCTTGGTACCTGCACCTGCCCTCTTCTACTTAGTGACAGCGAAGTACACCGAGCCGTCGCGCATACTCTCAGAAGGTGGAAATGGACATTAAAAGGAGCCTGTGCCAACAACGCTGTCCTAACGATCTGGATTAAGCAATTTTAGTACTTGTTACACTTTGGAAACTTCTGTTTTAAAAGAAGTTATTTATGTACAAGACTTCTAGGTGAAACACCTCTGAGTGAGACTGTGTAATGTTAAAAAGCTGCACTTTGTATTCTTTGTGTCTCGTATAGATCAAAGGGAATGTCTTTGCATCTATTTATCACTGTGAATCTGTATAAAAAGCCTGTGCCACATTCTAGTACAGCAGTTTGCTTGTATATGTTTATTTCCTAATACAATATTTTAGGTGGTGTTTGAATAAAACAATAGAGCCTGGTTTTCAATAGACTTTCAGTAAAACAAATAGGGCTTGAATATACCATAGAGCTTCACATACGTAGAGCTTTCTCATCACATACTCTAGCTGCTATCCCCCACCAGTGAAAACAGACTTTTATCTTTCTTCCATCAAAAAATAAATCATGCTAAGCATGATTCCTCATGATGCTTTAGTCTGACTGCTAGGTAGAAGGAAAGGAAAGGCGTAAAGTTCTCTATAGTTTATGCTCTGTGTACTTCATGTATGGAGACCTCTTCCTGGAGAAGATTAAACAGTAGTAGTACCCTTCCCCCTAAAGCCATTTTCTTATACCTTGATTATAAATTTCCATCTAAGATCAAAGATTTTCTTTTTCTGGTAGTTGTCAGCAACCCACTTGCTGCGGGTAAGCCTGTGAAGCATCTGTTCACTGCGTCTGGGTAAAGCCTTCTTTGCACCTTTCAGCACAGTCACCTTAGCTTCCTCCTGTGAGAGGGCTTCGTGCCCGTTTCACCTGTGTATTGGTGGTGCCAGCTGCTCACGTCTCTCTCTGTGTGGCCACAGCTGTACCCATACTACTGCAGGAGCAGTGGTCAGGCAGGAGTGGAGTTCAGCAGCTGAGAAAAGAACAGCTCTTTATGCAGTATATCACCGCTGCAATGACAGAAACTGCTGGAGTGACTGAGGTACAAAACCAGCACAGATTTAATAAAAAGAATTGGAGATATTGCTTATCTCCTTAAAAAGATACCATTATCTTTGCTCTACATTCATCAAAATCTATACTTCATGTGAACACCTTGATAAGAATTGCTAGAATTTCTGAGGCTGTTCAGAAGTGACAGACTCTAGCCTTCTCTCTGAATTGTACAGGAAGATACCCAAAGCACGTATCCTGTATGTTAGGGTCTAGAAGAAGATGCAGAGCAGTGCTGAAGATCTAAACACAGAGGGAAGAGTCATCTTAATTTAAACTCTTCCTGATGTATGGATCATTGGCTGTAGCAGTACAAATAACTGTGTATTTCTACATTTAAGTGCGACAGTAATGCCTTTTCTATTCTATTACCTATCAACATTGGTAAGGACAGAGCCTGCCAGCAGCTCAGGGGCTTTGAGGGGTGTCATCTCAGCCAGGCTGCCTCGAGATGTCGCTCTCCTCTTTCTCCATTACATCTGAACGTCTTTCCTGATGATAGCTTTTTTCCTTTGAAATGCCAATTGACAAGTTCACTGCTTCTAAAAATAGTGTGCAAACAAACTAGGTCTTGCATGCAGAAGTAAGGTTTTATTTAGGGATTAAGGAAGTAATTGATCTTAAGGAAATCAAATGCTGTCTATACTGCTATATACAATATGTACTTTGCAGACACAATCTAGACAACAGTTCTAAAAGTATGGTTTTAAAAGTCATGTGTTAAAATACCATTTCCATAACTGAGTCATAGGCCTATTTTTCTTTAAAACGTCCTAAACACAGTTTTGTGTCTACATTTGCACAACTGTCACATCAGTACAGGCACTGTAGGCATGTGAGCAGCCAGTGCAGCACCGTCCAGGAAAAGCCCTTTGAAAAGGTGTGGTACTAAGGACTGCACACTTTTATGTGTGTATGGACTATATGTATTGGGTTTAAATGTTGGGCTATATCTTGTTTTTAAAAAGAAAAAGTAACAACAACCCCTAGGTAATGTTAGCTGTAGTAAAGCGTACATCTTTTGATAGGTCTAGAGAATCATGTGTTGATTTTGAAGGCTGCAGAATGAGGGACTCTATTAAAAGCAGAGCTTACAGGAAGGCAGTGTGCCCTGTGGACCATGCATCCAAACACTGACCATCCTGCTGGGCTCCAGCGCTTTAGCCTTCAGCAAAACCTGGAATGTAAAATAAAAATTAATAAACTCTTTTTATCACCTTCTCTCACTAGCATTAAAAAAATGTAATGGCAGCCAAAGAGTTAGGTAGACACAGCTAAATAAATACATGCAGTTTTGAATGACTAAGCAATGTTTTTGTGCAGGTTCCTCATGAAGGAACCTGCCCTGCACAACTGACACAGAAAATAATACTGGTGCTGGCTTTCAGGTGAAACAGTATTCTCTTCTGCTGTATGTTCACCATCCTTCCCCTCTCTGCCTGACTTCCTTCCAGGGCCATTCCCTTCCTCTGAAAATTCATCATTCCTTTCCCTGGTTTCCTGCCACACTACCCGCACCCAATGATTTCAAAGCAGCCTGTATGTCATAGCCTTTCAGCTTTAATATTTATAAAAACAGATTCTGAACAAGACAATGGTCATTCAGTGACCAAACCTGTGACTCATTACAAATGAGACCTCTGTGAACCAACAAGTAAAGCAGGTATCTATAGGTCTGAGTTAAAAGGAGGCCCTGAAGCAAGTGATTGTATGCACCCAGGGCCCCTGTGTAATATCACCTCTTCCCAAGACACGAGTACCGAATATTGTTCATTTAAATGAAAACAGCAGTACAAATTGCCCACATGTAAAATTCTAAAGAACATAAACAATAATCAACCATATAGTCCTATAGTGATAACCATATACCACAACCTGTGGGATTTGGGGGTCTGTTAGCTTTATCTACCCTTTGTGGAAAAGCAAACATATAGTTCTGGAGAGACCAGTGATGCTCAGACTATTTTACAACCCCCTCACTGTTATTATCACAACCCTTTAGAAAGTGGAAATTAAAGATGATGATATCCAGGCTGTGTTATAAAGCATGCCTAGTTCTTCTAATAAATGTACCACTAGGTCTCAATCTGCAGCAAAGTTATCAGATAGAACATGGCTGTACTACTTGTGTTTTATCACAAACTGCTAAGAATTAACATATTCTGGGATTTTAAAAAAAAAAAGAAGAAAAAACTTTTTAAAAGGTTGGGAAAAAAGTTTAGTGTATCTTTAAGTGATCATCCATTCTAGATTTTTTGTCAAACAGAGAAGTCAGTCCTTCCAGCTTATTTTGTAGCCTCCTATTAATATCACCAATCTTCTCCTCTCGTTGTTGAATTTTTCTTGTTAGAGCTGTCACTGCGTTCAGTACTTCCTGCTCATTCTCCAGAAATTCCTGTAAAGACACAGAGTAGAATTTATTTTTTCTTTAAAAAAACCTAAACAAACAAAACCTTCACAAAATGTTAAGAAACTTGTTTTGTTTGTCATGTTTTCCCACAGCTTGACTGGCCACCAGACCTGTAACCCTGCAGGAAGTTTTTCCATTAACTACCCAATCCTTGCATAAAAAAAGCAGTTTGACTTTCTGATGGAATAACTGGAGAAAAACTTACATGATAGTTTGGTTTAATTCCTGTTCAAAATGAAGGCTATCCCCAACTGTTTTTATGTACACGTTTAAGTAAGGCTTGAATATAAGACCAGCAAAAGGAACAACATTGGGAAAAATTATTTTTATAGCCAGGACTTCTATACAGTGTTGGAAAACATAGGTTTAATACTTTGCTCCTGTATGACTTTAAAGATTGTAGTGCCTTATTTGCAATATGAAATTTTATTTTTTACATGGTAACTGAAATATATTTATGCAAAAACATATGATAGAAAATCGAAATTCACCTTTTGAATCAATCTCTCCTCTGACCATCCCTTCAGAAGAAGATCTACAACAGAGACAACAGTTAAAATGTGGTAGATTGCTGTGCCAAAAAAAGACATAAGGACTGAAACATATTCTTTTAAAAATAAAACTTTTTTGTTTTGAAATCATTATTAACATGTTACCATGAAGCACTGCTAGGTCATTCAGGATTTTGACTGTTGCTGACTTGTGGTTTTCTGCTTCAGCATTCATTGCAAAAATATCTTCTTTTATCTGCGCATTGCACTGTTAAAAAATAATTACAACTGAATACTTGCCACAGTTTTCTAAATAATTTCCAAACAGTTTCACTGTTTCTAGAGAGATCAGGAAGAATAAGCTGAGTTTTAGCTTATGGAAATACAAAGGTTAATGTATTCCTCTGGACAGGCTTTCTTTCAACAATAGCATCCATTTCATCTTGTTGAACAAATTTTAACAGTTGCCAAAATCAACACAAAGCCAGCTATGTCCATGCTACCAAATAAAATTGATGAGGATGCGGAGAACAGGCAGAGTAGCATATATCATGTACAAAAAGGGACACTCTTCCTCACTCGCTCCTCCAAAATAGGATGGACTCATCCACATTGGGTCAGCTCTACCAGTACCCAGCTTGTACTGTCCCAGGTTTGGCTGAAATGAGTTAGATGGCCCAGGTCAGGCACAATAAAAGGCATTCCCTGGTGCAATAGAGGCATCAGAAAAATCAGAGCTGCTCAGCTTCTGTTAGTGAATTGTAAGGAGAGTGAAGTTTGTAGTATAACCAAGAGTTTTCTTCCTGAGGGAAGTCTTTGTTTCCATAAGGGTATAATCAGATAGAGCTGCAGAATAGCTGGTACCTCGCATCTGCAGTGCTAGCACACACACAGATTCAGGCAGCTGCCCTTGCAGCAGTAGAGCTCTGTGCTTGCAGGCAGCAAACAGTGCACAGGGTTCAGATCATCTCGCAAACGTAGCCCACATGGCTGCACAAATGTGGGTTCAGGTCTACATGGCAGCCTGGTAACAGTTGGCAACAAGACCAGATTTTACAGGGAAGGAGATTCTACCACCCTGATAGCCCAGGGCCTGAAAGGTACACAGAGCATTTTCAGAAGCATATATTCAAAATTGCACAGGCCTATTCTACATCTCAGGTTCATCTCAGCCCCCTTCATGTGGCAGGAAGGCCTTTTCCTACAATCCCTGACTGAATGCAGTAGATATACGATATTGATTATGTCTCAGGGAGATGCCTGGACCCTGGATATTCCTCTTTGTTTCCTTCCAAATTAAACACAGCCCCACACATTCATTTAAAAGGCCTGGTTTGCCCTGTGCTGTTTATGTTTCATCATCTTCCACAGCTAGTTCTCTGAAATGAAAAATGTACGGAGAACTTCATACTGGGAAGGAACACTGTCAAACTTCAATATACTCACTAATTTCAATCTGCAGTTCTCAGTGTTCACAATGTCAAGTTTCCTGTTGATCTCATAGATGTCTCGTTCTAGCAGCTTCATACTCTCTGTATGATTTTTCAACTGGCTGGTTGCAGCATCACGCTTGATCCGCAATTCGTTCCTCAGCTCCGGCTGTTAATAATAAAGTCTTCACTGCTAACTGATCTTTATATAGGTTTTTTTTGTAATTAAATGAAGCAAAGACAGTTTTCATTATGTGGCAGCTTTCATTTAAAAATTTCAATGTACCATCTGAGATGGGTATCTATGCCCTCTTACCAACGAGGAGGAAGAGATACAGAGTGGGGAAGTGATTGCTTATGGTCCACAAGAAAGGAACAAGCTCTGATGTGAAGTGACCTTCCTGCTGCAGGGTCACCCAATGACAGGAGCACACTTTTCTGTCACTGGAGGCTCAGGTGTACATAACTGTTTTGTTGTGCTATTCCTATTCTAATATGGTTGGAGAAACAGGTCTCCCCTGTTTTCTGAACAGAGACAATTTCTGTGTTGATGTGGCTTCTGTGGAGCTCATCAGAGAGATTTGCCCATTACCAGACCGCTGGGGCACGAATCCTGCAATCTGACCAGCCTCATAAGAGCCCTTTATGTAGTTTATTGAGCTTGTCTTATGCTTATCAGTACTGAAAGACATTTTAATTCTTCCTATTAGCAGCAGAAGGTGTGACTGTGTTCCTTTTCCACTTAAAAGTTTTGTTCTGGCAGAGAAACAGAAAGCAAAAGCAATCTGATTGTTTGCCTGGGATGTACAGCCCAGCCTCTGGCCAGGTTGCCTAATGTCCAGCAGCCGTAAGCAAACAGCCCCAGTACATACTGGGACTGATTAAGTATGCACCATAAAAATGACCAGTGCAGGCACAGCATGCCTGATGCACTGTGGCTACTGCACTCGGGCTCATCAGCTGTAGCAGGTCTGAGGGTGGCTGACAGGCAGAGTCACTGTGCGAGCTCTGCGGGGACACTGTGGCTGGAAGCACTAGATGTACCATGCCTCAGACATTTTGAGCCACTGCAACTACCCCCACAGCTCTACAACTTTCTCTCTCTCTGCTCATGCTGGTGCTGATTGAATGCCTGAAGTCAGAAATGAGAAATACAGATAAAGAGGCAAGGATACAGGAAGATTTTTCAAATATGAGTTACTGAGGTGGCAGAAATTCCTGCCCTAGCAGCAGCAACCATCTGAATAGAAGCAGGTTCACAAATGCCGTTAGTTCACCAGCTTCTTTTTTACTGGCTCATGTGCCTAAGGAATACAAAAATCAAGCATAAGGGCAGCTTGATATAATGCTGGGTTACAGATTGAGCTGAGGTCTGAGGCATCCCCAAATGGAATCACAGCAGCAGAGAGGAAGGTATGTCCCCAGTCCCAGCCTGTCTCCCCCAGCCCCAGTCTCCATGGGTACCTGGACTTTACTAGGGGGTAATAAAGTTGGTGGTGGAAACTTGCAGAAGTAGTACAGCTGAGTTTTAAGTTATTACCATGTCCTCCTTGAGCTTCTCAGTAGTTTTGATTGACTGCTGAATGGCTCTTTTGACTCGTACCTCTTCATCTTTCTTTTCTACAAAGCAAGAAAAGGGGTTTTAGACAGTGTAATGACTGAACATTAAAGTTAAGCTGTTGTAAATAAAACTAGGTTCTATCAGTAAGTCAGCTGTTTAACTAGTCTGGCATTTTTAAAAATGCTTAGTATTTATGTTATGGCCATGTCTACAGACTCCAGTTGTTGCAAAGAGCTCAGCTTATACTTGTTTCATAGATCACCTGAGCCATAGGCAGACAAAGGGCTATGGCACGCTGGTTTTGGAAACAGCAAGAGAAAGCCCCCCTATGTAGAGGAGCTACTTAATACTTACCTAAAAATGATTTCCTCAGTTCTTGGTATTTTGCATACTTCTGTTCTGTTTCTCTCTGGGTTTCTTGCAAGGTTAGTCTGCTTGTGTTTAATTCTTGTTCTTTTTTAAGCAGATTTTCAGTTGCAGTTTCGATGTCATTCTTTAATGAAACTAAATATTAATCAATAATCTAAGCAGCATTTAAATGCATAAATAATTCAACATATGGGGGGGGGGGGGGGGGAGAACAGATAAAAGAATACTGGAAGTGATCCCAAAAGGTCATCTTAGTCCATCTTTTTGCTGTACAGCAGAATCAATTAGACCTAAGTACCCATGACAGATGTTTGATTTGTCCTTAAAAACCCTAGTGGTAGAGATACCATGTCTAAGACAACTGATTCCAGGGTTTTACTATTTGTGCTGTCAGTGCTTTCTTAGGGCCTAAATTTTTCTTAAGTTAAATCCGTTGTCTTCCCTGTTATTTGTCTCAACAAGTGGACAAGGAGAAAAGCTTATCACCTTGTTATCAATTTTTATTTATTCAGTAGTTACTACCATGTTTTCTGTTAGATTTATCTATTTTAAATGGAAAAGCTGCACATCTTTTTTTTTCTGATCATCTTTACTTAGCTCCTCTTGGACCTCAAAATAAACTACATCCTCCTTAAATGAGGTGATCAATACCAAAAACTGTACTCCAGCTGTGTCCTACCAAAACCAGGTGGAGTAGAAAACTTACATCATAAGCCTTGCCTGGCTATCTGCCTCTTTATACAGACTGGTTTGACGGTTGCCTTTTTCATTACTACAAATCTTTGTTGACTTATGTTCAACTCGTCAGCTTTAATACTATTTATCACTGCCTAAACACCTGCCTTGTGGTGGAGTTGTACAGGGATTTTATTATGAACTTTTTTTCCCCAAAATTACTTCTCCAGCTTGCTAAAATAATTCTGAATTCTAGTTCTTCTGCCCTGCAGAGCGTGCTCCCACTTTTACTGTGTTTGTCATCTGCAGATACAATAAGTATTCACTCTATCCTATCACTTGAGTCATGAAGGAAATAATTACAGATTAATTCCAGGCTGAGAGCAGACCTCCCGCAAACTAACACGGACCATTGTTCTGTTTTGTCAGTAAAGCATGGGTAACCATTATCTAGGATGATTTTCCAATTGTTTTTGTACCTGGGATTCTTCAGCCTGGAAAAGAGACAACTGAGGACACACACAATAAAGGTGTGTAAAATCACACACTTTTGCTGGAGAAGATGAGAAGACAACAGTTATTCACTGTTTCTTGTAACACAAGAACTGCAAGATGCCAATAAACTTGTGAGACAGCGGGTTTAAAACAAAAGAAAATTATTGTCCTTATTAAATAAATTATATGTTATAGGTTGTTATGGAGGATAAATGTATATGTGAGCTAAAAGAATCAATCAGTGATAGGAGAATATTGCACTGAAGATCCAGCATAGCATAAAATTCCATCAAAGGCTATTAAATGCAGATACCATCTCCATCCAAAGAAGTCCCTGACACTTCATTTATCACGGAAATTATACAGAAGAAGGGTCAGTCTATATTTTACTGTTCTTGCATTACTTCTCCAAGAAGGACTATTGATCACTGCAGAAGACAGGATCCTGGTAGGACCAACATTGTGTCTTACCCAGTAGGGCTATTTTGGGAACTGAAGTTGATTTGAGCTTTGCTCACCTATTCTTGATGTGCACTTAAATATAATCATGAATAGCTCCAAAATGGCTTCAGCCACTTTACCTGAAGGTGAATTTCATCAGACTCAGATGATCTGAAGGCATCTGAGTTCTCTAGGTATGCTTGCTAACTGGTTCCTTCCCTATTCTTGCCTGAGATGTTACTTTTCTGATGCTGGCATTAGTATACTAGGCATTTGATTCTGCTGACCCATCAGTGAAGCAAAACTACTATTTCTTTATCTTACCACAAACATGGAGGGCTTTCACATTATTCCACATGTCCTTTCCTACCAGCATGTCATTTTGTGGCTTGACCTGTCTCATGTTGTTGCTCCATGCCCAGCCATAAGCAAATTTTTTTTCAATCATACTAATATTTGTTGGATACAAATGTAACTACAGTGCTCCTGGATCTGACTTATACATCCCCCCATAACGGGGCTGCACAGACTTACCAGCCTGGGAATCTTTGCACTCTGTTACATCAGCATGGGGAAGAAGATACTATTAGCTCTTAAAGACTAAGCAGATCATCACCTAAATACCACTACAAATCTGTACACTTTAATCTTTCTCTGTCTCATTCCTTAGCTTTAAAAAAAATCTGACCTTTGATTTTAAAGGGGAAAAAAAAAGTCTAATTCAATGTATGTGCATCTCTCAGCATAGTGGAATCTCATCTTGTTTCGGGCCAAAGGAACACAAGTCATGAGTTAAATGACTTTGCAGTGGAAAAATACATCTCTTCTCTTTTGCTGCAACACATAAAAATACAAAAAGGGAGAACAGGAACAACCTATATAGACTGGGAGACTTGAAGAACAATATTAAGAGAGAGACAAGATGATACCCAAGGAATAAAGGCATACAAAGAAATGAAACTGGACCCAGGATGTGAAGTGTAACACCAGGACTCTGAACTTGCTTCTTTACAGGACATTAATGTCAAATGCTGCACTACAAGTTTTTGTACCCTCTGAGACTCTGAAGTCAGGTAAGTCACATCCACTTCTGTGATCAAAGACTAGAAATATCAGAAAACCTCAAAGTATAGATGTTTGGATATGCTCATGAGCTGTATTTTTTTTTAAGGACTGTAGTAGAAGGATGGGTAAAAAGAATGAAAAAAATGGAAAACATGGAAGAGAATAGATGAAATGGCTCCCTTGGCAGATACAGATAAGTGAAGAAGGCAGAGAAAGAAAGGTGATCTGAGTCTCATTTCTGTGGACTAATTTGATATCATGCATCATCATGATGCTCCAGACAGAGCAGAATGAACCTGATCTGACATGACTCTTACAAAGGAATTTATTCCCCTTACACAGACCACCTCCATGAGACAGCATTCAGACAGAATCATTTCGCAGGTGAAAGCAGTGGAGAGCAAGTGCAAGAGAATGCTGAAAGTTCCAAAAGCAAAAAGGGGAAGAAAAAAAAGCAACTTCAATTGTTTCATCAAAATGGTAGGAAATGAAAGCAAAGCAGGAAAACAGCTAGAAAAGGAGAAAATGCTAGAGCATGTCACTGAATGAAAATAAACAGTTACAATTACTTTTTCAATCTGGCTCTGTCCAGGCCACAAAGGAAATGGCAACCTTCTGATAACAGTTTCATCAGCAGTCTATTAGATGGGGGAAAAACTCTTTTAGAATGGATCATATTAAAGGAAAGACAGAGAGTGTCAAGGTATATTTAGCATGTCTTTTGTATACTCTGCATAGCTCAACTGCCAGAAAGAGCATGAGAATGAATCCAGCGCAACTGTTTACTTAGCAGTGACAGTCCCAGCACTCATTTTTAGGGAAGCTTGAGCAGTTACATGACCATAACTGTCTTGCGTGATATGGGAGCATAACCTCTCCAAAGATCTTCAAGGCCTTCTGTAAATCTACCTTTCTAAGCTCAGATGTACAAAGAGAATATTTCTTACACTCCTGGCATGTGATTTATCCTCTCTCCAATCAGACTGTTGACCATGAATCAGTTTCCCTGGGGATAGAGGGTATGCTATATACCAAAGACCGGAGAAGCACTTGAAATCTTTGAAAGCTCTGCATAGATCATATTCAGCATTTCAGTGTCCTACTTTCTTTGGGAAAGAAAGCTCATCAGTGTTTTAAAGAACACTGACACTAAGTAGCCTTGGGTTATGTCTTGCACACCATCAGTCACTCCAATAGATTTACAACAACAATAATTCAGAGGAGAATTTGACCAGTGTCTAAAATCAAGCTGTCATATCTCCATGAATGTTGGCCTGTTTACCCAAAAATGATGAAACAAATTCTACATGAACAGGTTACACATTGGGAGGCTCACTACAAAGCTAAACTGGACGCATCTCAGGAATGAATCTGGTCCTGCACATATTTTTATTTTAAAATGGGAGGCATCCCTTCTGAGAAACACCTTCACTGCATTCTTTTGACATAGATGCCCATACGTACATGAATATATATACATACATGTACTTATATAGTAGTGTACTGACTCCAGTGTCTCAATCTGAGGGTCTTAAGTGTTTTTGACCATTAAAAAAAAACCAAACAAAACACCAACCTGAAAAGTAGAGAATTTTCTTGAAACAATTACTGACAGATGGGTCACATTTGAGCATAGCTCCAATGAGCATAGCTGCAATGAGGTGCAACAAACACTACCAATTCATCCATTAGAAATCTTCCCAAGGTTAATAAAAAGAACAATGAAACTTACCTCCAGACATTTTGTTTTGATAGTAAAATCCTCATTATAATTCCTGTAATCATTTTCCCTCTTACTTGCTTCTTCACTCAGGGCTTTGGCTTGCTTTTCAGACTGAAGAAGCTTTTTCTCAAGGTCTTCATTCTCATAATGGAAAGCAAAATGAAGGTCAGTGATTTCTGAAATACATAATGTCTACATGGACCACTCAGAAATAAGCAATTAGAGCAAAATGAGAGCAATCTGCATTTAAAACACAACATCTGCTAAGATAAATAATTGCTTTAAAATGGTTATTAATAGGAGTTAAGGTCAGATCACAGAATCGCAGAATAGTTGAGGTTGGAAGGGACCTCTGGAGGTCATCGTGTCTGACCCCCTGCTCAAGCAGGGCCACTTGGAGCAAGTTGGCCAGGACTGTAGCCAAATGGCTTTTGAATATCTCCAAGCATGGAGATATTTAGATTTTTAGATACTGAAGATCATTAGACCTGATATCATATCAGGTTTAATAGCTTACAAAGAATTGGCCTTTGGAGGTTACTTACTTAGGTGTCAGTTTACTCTGATTATGTACAGCACGAATGTGTTGTAACACTGGATGTAATGGGTTATAATACCTGTTGTTCAACATACATACCTCCAGAAGTAGTTCAGCATGCCTTTTTTTGCCAGCCTCTATTCTTTCATTAACTTTTCTGTTTGTATTCTCCTCCTCTGAGAAAAAGAGTTCCCTCTGCTTTGCTAAGTACAGTAGTTTCCAATGAAGCATTACTCTAGTGACAGACACATAAGCAGAAATAAATTGAAATTGGGTGAAAAAACAGAGAAGGGAGACAACATTATCAGAGGCATTGCAAGCCTAATTTGAGTGATTGGAAGACTCAAACATATAACCTGTAATTTCAGGACTACAATCAAAGTGGTTCAAATAGAAGTCTGGGATCCTGACAAAATCTAGGAGAGATGCATGAAAAGACAGAAAAACCTCTACTGAACCTGGAGGAGGAGTCTTAAGGTGACTAGTCTCACTTAAGTGCCTCTGTTATGTGCCTAAAATTAGTTAGCATAAGTCTGGACCAAATAATTTAGTTAATTTAGCTTAGCAAATTGGAAAGTTGGAACGGACAAGATTTCACATTCATAAAACTCTAGGGTTTGTAAACTGTGAAAAGGATAAAAGACTATACTGATACAAAACCAAAAAGGCACTAGCTGTCTATGTGAAAATGCAGACTGGAAGTCAGAAAAAACTATTTTTTTACTATTCATCAAAAGAATAAGATTTCAGAATGACATCTTAATGAGAGTAAGGGGGGAAAGCAACAATGGCTTTTTGGATTGAGTATGATTATTTTTGGAAGACAAAATTATGATGCAATATTCAGGGGAGAACCAGACAGGACCAGATGACCAAGAAATCTCCAGATCTCTTTGCACCTTACATGGCAGAATAATAAAATGAGAAGTCAGAGCTGCAGAGCTGGTCTGAAACAGCTGAGCAGACAATGGGTTTATTTTGGAGAGCATCCTACCAACTGTAGGGGGCTAAGTATTTTCCTGAATTCACTTTTTTTCTTGCCAGTAATGAAGTGGAGGTGAAAATCCTATCAGGGATCTCACATACAAGGAGGCATTTATGGAAGAAAAAAAAAGAATGCCCCAAAAACCTATCAAGTACATAGGTCTTAATGCTCTGACAAGAAGGTATCTCCATATTGGTGTGGAATGATAGCACCTCAAGAACCAGACACACAAAACTGAGTTTAGACAAACAGTATGAACAGACCCCCAAGAGCTTCAGTTGAAATCTGGCAGGTGCTGAGAAACTCAAAACTAGCAGGAAACCTTTATATCGCTCTCACTTTAACTCCAGCTACAATCATTCACTTAGATTTATCCAGCTCAAGGCTTTTTCTATAGATACCTCACACCACTGTGGGTAGGCATGTCTCTGTATATGAAGAGTGATGCAAACTACTTCATGGCAGATGTTCTGAATATAGATAAAATAACCCTTAGTCTTTTCGTGACTTTTGTGTAACATGCTCCTTACAATTCTCTCTAAAAGTTTCCTAAAAAGACAGATTCAGTAGAAGACACTGCTTAAGTAATGAAAAATACATAAATCCAAGGAAGAAAGATGAAATACCTGAAAATGCAAGGATATCTCATTTTTACAGACTCAGTCAAAGGCTTTGTGTATATGACAGCTGCAATCCCAGATCCCACCAGTCTGAGGACCTGATTTTGAAAGGTTTCAGCACACAAAGTTCCCATACTTCCTAGCTGGAGCTATGGGTGCTTGATACTACAGGGAACTGAGACACTTTTTTCTCATCAAATTCAATGGCAAAGCTCTCATTGACCTCAGAGGTGCAGGATCAGCTACCAATGAACATTAATTGAAATTAATGAAAACAAATAAATTAAAAAATGCAGTTTTACAATTTACATCAGTGTCCATATCCTGGGAAAATCCCAAATAGCTTATAAAATAAATTAGAACACTTAGTGCCATAATGATTAAAAGCCACTTATACGATAAGTTCAGTGGTTCTCACCACTTGGCAGTATAGCAATAATATACAAATGAAACCTTGGATATACTTGAGGAGATGTCCTTTTATCTACCATCATATCACTGAATATTTACATAGTAAGGCTTTGGGTTTATATCTCTTATATAACAGCACCAACAAGATGCAGTAATTCATTAATTTGCTGCTTTGTTTTAAAGATACAATGCACACTTTCTAGTTTATCCTACCTTGTCTTATTTTCTGTCTTCAAGTCTTGCTTTAGAGATGCCAGCTCTTCTGCATAGCTCTTTGTAGCATTTCTGGGGGGGGAGAAAGATAAACTTTCGGAAATAATGCTGAAGATTTGGAGAGTGCTTACTCTATGTCAAAATTTTAGTACAGTTTTTCAAAATTTCCTTCCCACCAACCAACATGCTAACACTAGTTGGAGAGAGACAATATGGTACCTGTGGGTCACATCTCAAAAACCTACACATATTATAGTGTTCAACAATAGCTATGTGTTAACACATTGTTGTTTCTCAGGTTAGAAACATCAGTTTAAATTTCAGAGGGTCTTGTTAGGGACCAAGGCAAATCCAGGAGTATTTTTTTCAAGCCAGAAACAATAAACAAATGCAAAACACAAGAACAGATGTTTCAGAAATGAACAATTACTCTAATGTATTAGTAGCAAGTACTATAAATGAGCATTTTCAGAAGTAGAACTTCTGGCCAGATGGACAAATCAATTTATTTTAGTTGTGTATGTATTTTCCAGTGTATTATGTGTGGTAAATACTAAAATGCATGAACTTTATACATATTCGACCCATTCTAGGAGAGTTCAATAAAATAAAAAGGCTGGTAGTATGAAACCAGTGATTCTCACTTCTTCAAGACACACAGGTGGTGGGAAGCACCTACTCCAAACCCCACATGGATTTACAAAGGGATAGTATGGTGCTTTCTTCCAAAGGTTTTATTGTTCTAAATGCAAAGCTCAATGTATGGAGCCAGCACTGCAAGACATTTTACTAGTAGCAGAATGCATCCCAAATAATAATTAGAAAACACTGAAAAATTAGACTTCTGTTCCATACTTTCCAAAACTACATTCATTATTGTCAACTGCTCAGTTCAGAGGGTTTAATCAATTGAAGACTGCCCTCTTTGAATGAAATCTGACAGACTTCATTTGAAATTGCTCATTTAAAAAAATAAATAATCGGTCAATCTTGTAAGGTGAATAGTGAGATTCTGAATATATTGCATATTACTTTTAGAAAAAAATAAAAATTAACAAAAGATCTTAATTTTGATTTCCAGTTTGGTGGCCCTGTTAAAGTGACTGGGAGGTCTGTGATGTCCACTGAAATTAAATTATTTGGGGTTTGATATAGAGGGATGTTGTGAAGCTAATGAAAATTTACAGAACAAGATAATTATGTACAGACATAAAATAAAAACCTAGGGAAGTATGGGGACAGAGACTAGGAGAAGGGAATTTTACAATCAGTTTTTCTAAGGGGTCAGAGCTGTGGTGCATTTTGCACAGTTCCATGTAGTCTAGTTTAAAAGTCTGAAATTAAAAGCTGATTGTCTCTGGGAGAAAGCTCTTACAACTCTTTTCTTTACTATCATTAGTGTAGATATCCAATTGGCATCAAGATACTATGCGATGCTTATTTCACCTCATTATCTTGTTAACTTAGTTTTATACTGTATATACATAGCACTTCATTACGAGTTCTCGTCCTCTTTAGCAATGCATGGCGACCTCCTTTTTAGCAGTGTGTGACTACCTCATGGTCTTATTTTCTGCATCCCACGTTTACATGGCAACAATATTTCCTTTGCCAGGAAAAATGCAGGCACTGATCCTATCAATATAGAAATGTACTTCTTTTCCTACAAAGCAGAATAAATGTATTGTATGTTTTCTTATTCAGGATGAAAAGGGAGGTGAGCAGTTATTTTCTTACTTTTTAGTTATAATTATATCCATAAGTAGGGCAACTCCATATTAACAAAACATTCCTCAGGAGGATTTAGATAACAGGAAGACCCCAGGAGCACAGCCCCTTCAGTGCCACACTGTGAAAATATTGCACGGAACCAGGACAATTGGTGTCATTCAAAACACAGAGTGCATGCAAATATTTGGCTCTGCTAGGTTTGAGGGACATAAAATTAATTGGCTGAACCTTTTTACTTTCTTTTGCAAAGGATGAGACTCCAGCAGAGACAAAAAGAAAAGCTGTCCCATTTGTCAGCATTACCTTTGTTACATGACAGAATTTGATTATTAGTGTGTAATGTAAGGCCTTGATCTCCTGATTCTCTATCAAATAGATGAACTGGGTCCAAAGCAGGATATCTGGGGTCAGCACACATGGGCCTACCCTCACCCTATGGCAGCAAAATCCCAAATCTCTTCCACCAACTACAGGCTAACAGAGAGCTGCAGTGCTTTGACCGTGCTCCTGCCAGCCATCCCCCACTGCACAGGGCACAGGATGTCTGTTCTGCTTAGACTACACAAGCCAATGATTTCTTTTGCAGACCACTTCTGTGCACACGGCAAATCTGTGCTTACTTAGCTTTATCTGAGTAAAAGCAGATTTCCTCAGATACCACCATAAAAGGGTAGTGGCTTGGTCCAAGACCTGGTACCACACTATGGAGTTCACAGTCCCAACTGTTTGTGAAGTTTTACATTCTGCATTGCTTCAATAGCTTCAGTATTTGTATGTGCATTGCTTGGTGACAAGAAACTGGAGATTAAATTAGGGTAACTGGCAGCTAACCTCTTTTTTGTATGAAGTTTCATACCAGCCTACTAGTATAGTTTATAAACCCATTTAACTTCCCTATTGAATGTTACACTTCAGAATTACTTAAACCAGCTGAACTCCTGAGTAAACAGTACTGAGGCTATTTACTGTTGTCAAGATTGAAAAACTACATACAGTAGGCTGTCTTCAAGATTTTCAATCTCTTTCTCTAGGTTTTTCTTTTCCATCATATGATTTGCCAGAAATTCAAGCTTTTCATCCAACAAAACAGATAATTTCCCCAATCTACCAGAATAAAAAAGAAATGTTAGATACCTTGTCAGAAACATGATCTCACTATGTAGCAAGAAAATCCTTAGTCATAAAATCACAAACTTAAGAAATCTGTATTCAAAAGCTGACAGGTAAAACTTACTTTGCCACCATCTCATCCCTTTTTATAGCCCAGCATTGTTCTTCTTCCAATACTTGTTCATACTTTTGGCGCACAGCTTTATTTTCTAATTTAAGTTTTTTATTCAGGCATTTAGCATTGCTTAGATCTTCCTTAGTCTAGAAATAAGGACCATAGATATTAGCTTATTATTTCTATCTCCGTTTTACCTTATAACAACATTTTATACTGCTATAGTTACTTTAATCAAAAAAATCTCAGAGAACTTTACAATGAATCAAGATTCACAGCGCGTGTGTAATTAACATATATAGATGTCACATCAAGATCATGTTTCTGGATCTTCATTTCCACGGCCTCATTCAAATCCACCACTCTGAAGCAGCCTGCAAGCTGCATGCTGCTCTCAGACACATGGTACCTTGCTCCAGCTGGAGGCAGTGACTTCCACTGTGTCGACTACAAAGAGTGATAAAGTAGAAATGAGGAAAGCTTGACAATGAAGGAACACTGGGATGGTGGGCATGCAATATCAAGATGGAAGGAAGCAGGAGTCATGGGTCCTGGCTGAATGAGGCAAGGGCAGGAAGATGGAAGAGGAAAAGGAAATAGGAAGATGATGATTGGGGTCCTGGCTTTTGATGGTAGAAGGCAGTAGAAGAGCAGGTGGGGTTGCCATAGGATGGGGAGAACGTGGCTCCCACCTAGTGCTGCCTAATGTTAGTATGGCAGCGTTTTTAATGGACCATCATCTTGTTTGATGTGTACACCTTTGGAGAAGTTATGAACATAGCTAGGAAACCACCCCCGATAGATGTGTGTAGTCTACATAACAACAATAATCTCAGGCAGTAGGCATTCCTTCACAGGTTCAGCAGATGGAGTGCCACCACTAGTTACATTTTCCCCACATGCAATAAAAGCTAATAATAATATTAAAAAGCATGGAGCAAGTCAATAAGGATGAAAACTGCACACTCAGCTTTCTAGACCAGGAGCCCAACCTCATCCTTGTTGACAAATCTCCCCACAATCCTCCTACACACATCTGTCTGCCTCATTCTCTCACTGCACATATACTCCCTCCCAAATCAACATCCTAATCTCATAACCCTCTATTCCTTTATATCCCAGCACACAAGACCCTCAAGCTTACCCCACCTGTCAGTGCCCCTTAAGTCTTTCAACATCAGCCCATGGCCTCAGTTGAAGAGAAGATCTTGCCCCTACCTGCATCATGGCTTCCAAAACACAAGTATAGTAGAAGGTAGAAGCCACATGTCCTGCAAATGTTTGTGCCTCTTCTTTGTGCTCGCACTCATCAAGCACAGAGGCACAGACAAATCAAAGCACCTAAAGCACCTCACATGTCACACTTTGTGCAGGCCTGTTCTCATTGAGTATTTCAACAAGACAAGGCCTAGTAAAAACTCTGAGCCAGAATAAAAATATCTCTCTTACCTTTTCAAGTTCCTTATTGAAATCTTCCTTTTCTTGGGCAATTTTTGATTGTAAAAGCAGTAATTCAGAATCAAGCTGAATCCTATTAAACAAAGGCAATGTAGACATATTTAGGAGGGCATTAACAAAAAAATATTAAAAAAAAAATAAAATCATGCATTCTTATTCTCAGGCCCCTCATGTGAACATAAGCTATGCCTACATATATTTGAGTTCTATTCCATTCAAGTGTCTTTCTTCATTACTTTCCTCTAATATACCTGATGAGAATACAACCTGCAAAGAAGGTAAGGACATAGAGAACTAGGAGGCTTTCTACTACAGGATCTTAAAATACAAAATACAAGCCAAGGAAGGCTTGTGGGGAGAGGCAATATTTTCTATAGACAAACTGATAGAAAAAGTACACAAGGAGGAAGCAGATAGGCTTTCAGGTAGGTAAGTCCTACTAGCAACAGGTCAAAATCGGAAAGTTTGTGCATAGATTTATATTTCTTGCTTGGATGAACATTGTGCATTTGTATGTTTTACAGGATGCAGTCAGAACAAGGGATAGTCACTTCTATTTTGTATCTTCCATACAAAACAGGAGTCATGCAAGAAGCATGAGCCTACCTAAAGAAGTGTCTGAAGAAAGAAATCTGATATGGAGGAGGAGAGGATATCAAAAAGAAAAAAGAGGAATAGAAAGCCCCAGCATCCTAGTAATCTTATAGCAGACAAATATAGAACCAGAAATCCATATTGACCAGGCTTTGAGAGCGTGTGCCAAACACTGTGAAAGAAAAAATACATTGACCAGATCCTTTCTTTAACTCAACTGCCAAACTCATCTGTTACATTAAATAGCAGAATAAGTTATGAAGGACAAACACTCTAAAACAAATAGAGACATTCACAACACAGCAGCTATAAAAATGCAGCACAAAAAGAACAGAAAGACAATGCTTCTGTTACACCCAGGCTATGAAATTCACCATAGCCCACAGCTCTGCGGTCATCACCAGATCATAACTGTTTGGACCCTCGAAACATGAGCATGGTCAACTTCCCTAGCACAAATATATCTACTGAAGTTAATACTCAGGAGAGTAAAGATAAGCAATTTATAACTGCCTACAGGATCAAGAGCCACAGCCGGATGCTGGCTGCAGCTCATTTTTTACAGTAATTACGTTGTTAATTAATGGCAACATTCACTTCATGAAGACATTAATGAATTAGTTCTGCCATCAAGAAAAATAGTGGAGTTCAGAGCAATAATTTTAGCCAAGTTTCCAAGAACTTATATTTTCTTCTTTGTAGGGATTCTCAGCTCAGCTTGTACAGAGAAATGGGTTCAAAAAAGAAGTTTGAATCACCAGGAAAAGTCTCAGTTTTTCTCCCCATCTCTTTGGTCATATAACCCTTCAGAAGGCCTATGGCAGCATCAGAAGAGAAGCAGCTATGGAGCTAGCCTAGATAATATTAACTTGAGGATCTCCACACTGAGCTCCATGGGTGTAACATAGACAAGCCCATAGAATGATATTTGGATTATTTTGCTTATTCACATCATTTGTCGTGCTTTGCATCTCAGGTAACATACAGAAAAAATCTCTGTGCCACAACAAATGTAAGTATTCCAGCTGATAGGACAATGATAGCATATGCAGGGAGTAATGACTGACTTTCCAACCATGTGTATTGTTAGAATAACAGCATAACTCTAGTCCAAAGGGCACTGTTTGTGAATATTTGTTCCCTGACAGTTAATTTAGATTAACTTCAGCTGTCCTCCAAGTCTTTACTGTATGCCCACTGACGCCAATAGAAAGATTCCCATTACATAATTCACATACTTTATAGAATGTGGCTGGTTCTTCTTAAATACTGGGAAAAAATTCCGTCAGAAAACATTAATGCAGGTTTAGCAAAAAGATCAAATCAAATGGTACAATAATTCTTACTTCTTCTCTGAGAGTGCCAGCATGTCTGCCTTTTTTAATTCCAGGGTTTTTTCCAGTTGCTTGCTTTTTTCTTTCAGTTTTGCTATGAGACTTTCCTCATTAAATATAGCCTATAAAAAATATAACAGACTATGTCAAAAACATATGAAATTTCCGAAACAGCAGATAATGAATCCCTTTACTGCCACTGGTTGGTCTTTTTTTTTCAGATTTCATAACATCTGCATGAGACTGCTATTTTCTAGCCACTCTGAGATTTCACAGTCAAAATTACTACAGCCTGCAAAGAAAGAATACTGAGGAAGCAGTGGTTAAGGCTGTATTTACTGTATTTAATCACTGAAAGAGTTAAAAAAAAAAAAATCAGTGCAGGTTGGTAATGAAAAGACACTTTAAAAATTAACCTATGAAATCTGTCATTCAAGGGAACCTCACTGCAGAGGTAACTCAGGTGCAGTTCTGGAATTTTTACTAACATGATACTCATTCAGACAGAAAGGACTTTTACTGGGAGGGCAGCAGTGCTTCTAACAGAAGTTAGCAAGACTGGGACAGAGAATGGATGTTTTACATCTCAGTTTGGCTCAACTCATTACACAAGTATTAGTTTTGCAGTATGGTTGCTTTCAGGAGTCCTGAGGTAACTTAGCAGATATCAAACTGAATGCACATAGTTTGAGTTAACTCTGCAAGAAATCATAAAAGGAAAGATGAAGACACTGATCTTTCCTTATTTTTCTCTGATAAGTTATCCCTGCAAAAAGGGAAAAGTAGTTCTAGAGTAGACAGGGTTGAACTAGAAGCCCATATTAAATAGGTGGCAGACAGAGAAAGCCTGATTGTCTTTTAGCCCTATTAGCCTTGACTTTCCAGATCCTGAGCCTCCTTAAAATTGCCATGTCCACCAGTGTGGAGTTACTTACACTGCTGAATGCATTCCCAGGCGGTTGGGCATAATAGAGTCTCCTTGTTTATTTTAGTTCCTACAACACTTTTCCAGTACAAACTCTTTCATAATATCTGAACAGCCTTCTTTTCTAAATTTCTTCCTATTTCTTCCCCTTACATCATAGTTTGCATCCACTAAATATCTGTTGATTATCATGTCTCTTTTTCAGCTAGTCCTCCAACTACCTCTACCAGAGCCATGTGCAGGACTGGGAGCCAAGTCATCCTCTCACTGACTTTTTTTAATATTCCCTATAACAATGTCCTAATAAATAGATTGACGAGCACATAGTAGCCAACTGTTTCATTAAGCTGGTAAAAACAGTCTATATGGACCTTCTATTTTTTAAAGTGACTTTATAACCGAGTAACTAACAGTTAATAATGTCAGTCAATTAGACATCATGCAAGCTTATTTTTCTTCTTAAAAGGTAGGGACTGTGTTTCTCTATAAATTCCCCTCACATTGACCAATTATGAATTGAATTTTGATCTTTGCATTAATGAACCAAAACAATTTTCTATATAACTTACCATTGAATTCAGACTTATCAAATTCTGTAGGTCCAAAGATTTTGTATTCAAGTTTTCAAATTCATGCTTTTTCTTGGAATTGTTTGCCTCCTGAGTATCGAGGATTTTTTTCATTTCTCTCTTCTACATTAAAAATAATACAATTAATTGAGCAATGTACGGTACAATGTTTAAAAATTTATATTAAAACATCTGAAGCCTTCCAAAATTAAATGAGCACAAAATTTACCCTGGGAGAAAATAATTTTCTGCAAAAGCCACAGCTATGTACCAAATGACAAAATTCTATAAGAAAAAGAAACAATAATTAATTAATATAACAAGCAAATTAGGACCTGATCTGTCAAAATTTCATGTGATTTTATTCCACTGTAGGAACCTGATTATATCATATTTTCTACTAGAAAGTTTTCTTTTAATCTGATCATCTGTTTTTATGTTATTGTTCAGAAAGAATATCAAATATACACAACTGAAAGTAGGGCAGAATATAAAAAAAAACATTAAAACCTTATCTCAGAGCTTGCTGGAAAATATAGGTACCTTTATTTTAAGCAGTTTGCCTGGAGGGGTTGAGTTCCCAGTACATGATTATTTGTCCCACAGTCAGTAAGAAGCACCAATACAGACATGACATTCTGAGATGTGCTGCTAGAAAACAAATTTCATATACCATGCAATTTTGATGTGTGCGTGTTTATGTGTATATGTATACACACCACACACAGATAAGTACATGTATACAGAAGTCAAAACAGCATGTGTGCACCTGATGTCAAGAGAGTCACTTTTCTGTTTGTGCTGCTGTGGAGACATACGTTAGCACCATATGAGAAAGCAAAATACAACATCTGTAATAATTTCTAAGGTAATTTACTGTGAAGTACATTTCAAAACCTTTACCTTTTTATCACATTCTTCTTTCTCTTTCTCAAGTTTACTTATTTTTTCAGCTATTTTTTCTTTCAATTCTGCTAATGCTGCCTTCGCCCTGATTATTTCTCTTTCTGTATCTCTTGTTTTATCACAAGTTTCAATTAAGAGAACATTTGTGTTAACTTTCGTTGCCATCCTTTCATTCAGCAAGTCTACTCTTTCTTTATACTGTGTCCGCAAGCATTCCTGTTCCTCACTGGAAAAAAATAAATAATGGATGAAAATTATATTTCCTACCATTCATTCAGATCGAAGACTTGGTTCAGATGTTCATTGAAAGGAATACTTGCCTATCCATATGTTAGCAACTCAGTCTACTATAGCACTATATATATACTATAAAGCATGACATGCAGCAGTACCTGTGATGAAGACCATCTAAGACCTTGCATTCCAATGAAACAGCTTTCAGTTATTTGTATTATAACTTTATCAAAGCTTTACTTTTACTGATGAGATTATTTTCCACAAGTTTCATTAAAAATGGAACAACTGCTTGCAAGCATTGAAAGAATAAAGAATGCAGGCTTCCCCTAAGAAAATGCATTGTGATTTATTTTTGAACAGCTCTAACAGCAAGGCAGAAGGTGACAGTAACATGAAATCTGGCAGGGAGAAAACAAGTATCTCCCAAGTCTCTGTATCCTCTTGGGGTAACTCTTGAAGAGGAAGATGGGTCTCTAGCACAGTTACTGATTCAGAGTTCCTTCCACTGTTCTTGTTTTAACTGAAAACTATGATTTTTGTCTGTAGTAGTTCCTTGACATTAATTGTTGAAAAAGAAAACTCTCCCTGCTGGTGTGAGAAGTGAAGCTGCAGACGATTTTCCCTAAGAGAGCTTGTCAGGGCTAGAGAGGGCAGGCAGCAGCAGGCAGGCTCTGCTCTTCAAGAAAATAGATCTTAAAAACCAGGCTTGCTGCTGCAGCAGAGTTGCCTAGGAACATTTGTGGCTAGCTGCAGGGGTGAGGGCCAAGCACTACTCAGCATGTTTTGATAACATTTCAGTTCTCCTTAATCATCTCGCTAGTATGGTTTTCCTTGTTCAAATGAAAACATACCATAGTGCAGCATTCTGTCTTTCACAAAGGCTTTGCTTCTCATCCAGTAATTCAATTTCATAAGCAATGCTTTTCAATGCAGACTGCAGCTGATGTATCTTAGCAGCACTAGATTCGCGTGCAGCAGTAACAAGAGCTAAAAAATAAATACAAAACATGCAGAAGCCTTTTAGCTATAAAAAGGTATACACAAGATAATGCAATAAGGGATTGATCCATAATCTTGAATTCACAACTATTGGTACTAGTGCCTGGTAAGGGATAGCTGTGATTCTAAGACACTAACATCCCTGAAATCATGAATGTTATTTCAGTAGTTTAGTCTTATCACATTTTCCCTGAGTCATCTGCATTTATCAACAAGAAGCCTGCCGTGTTCTCATGGAACAATTGCTCTTTTTCATACTATATGTCTAAGAAATTCCCTAGATGTATTGTGAACTGATAAAAATTATCCCCTCCCCCCCCAATCTTCTGCATAACCAGCTCTGGCAGCCAGGGACAAGGAACAGGATCACCTGGCTTGAAATTCAATAGATTTTTCTCCCAGAAGAGCCACTGCTGTGTAAAAGTGAAAAGCCTGCATGAAGAGGCACTGTGGATAAAGCTCCTCTGTGCAGGGGCGTTGTACTATAGCATCTCTTCAACTTCTGAGATAACAGTCACATTAGTGTACATCCACCCGCACAAAAACACTTAGGCAGTGCAGAATGGGAGCAGCTAGTATAAACTATCAACTAACTGCATAGCAGCCACGTGGTATAGGCAGAGAGAAGGTGAGGGAGGAAACTTGCTATGAGAAAATAATCAACAAACATAGAATGTAGCTGGGGAAAAAAAAAATTTAAAAAAAAAGAAAGAAAGAAAAAAGAAAAAAAAAAGAAAGGAAAAAAAAAAGTGCAGCTCTGGTTTCATGACGAACCTAAAGCTGATCTAACTCCATAGTACTCCAAAAGGAGCAGTCCTGCTCTCGCTGGCCACCCTGCCATGTTGCCATCCCTCCTCCTGTGCCACTGTTGTCCCACAAACAGGGTTCATTTACCCAGTGTGCAAGCCAGTAACACACAGAGTCGAGGTATTTTCAAATTAATTTCATTGATGCACAAGAATGGGTGTCTCAAGACAGCACACCCTTGTCTCAGAAATTCTCACATTTATACACTTAACTAATACATATTCGTTGTTATTTTCCTTAATGATCCATTCTTTCTTCTTCGCCCCTCATGTAAATTAGTGTGCAGACGCTTTCTTCTTCCTTCATTGTCTTCTTTTGAGTAGGTGGTATCATTTGAGTAGGTGGTCAATGAGTTGGTGGTCGCGATCTCCCTCTGTAGGAATTACCTTTTACCTACTTCTTCCCTAATCTTGGCAGTTCCAAGTGGTTCTTCAAGGTTTATTGACCAGACCACAATCCATTACCTTTTCTGACATAAAGCCCCATGGTCTAGTAATTAGTTCCTAAACGCTGAATCATGTCTAGTTATTGTTTTCCTGTTTTAACTATTACTGATGGGGACTGTACACAGGACTTTAGCAGCTCCTTGGTTATTTCAATCATATTGTACATATTAATTGATAACACCACCACTAACAATCATGCAGCCTCATGGTTAGCCAGATAAAGAACTCCAACTCCATTGCTTCTCCCAAAAAGAAGAAATCCTAACATTCATCTAGATCAGCTCCCTGACCACTTTGCTTTGCGACTACAGTGTAAAAAGAAGGTTGGTAGCAGAATATGCCTTGGTCATCTTAAAAGTCAAGCCATACCGGGGTGGGGGGAGGGGAATAGAGCTCAACTTTATTTTCATCTAGATACCTACATTTGAGCCAGGGCTTTAGCCTCCCTTCATAGCCAGTAGAGAGAAAGAGGCACTTCCAACTCATGATTCTTCTGACTTGCTTTAAACATCTATTCTAGGGTGAGATGAATCATGTCTAGAAGTGCGTCTCTCTCTTCACTGTCTAAAAGAGACAGTTGATAAGCATTTGGTCAGATGAACCCCACCCAAAAGTAACAGTGCATCAGATAAGCATTATTATCCCAACTTCACAAAGAGGGAACTTGCAGCACAGAGCACTCAAGTGCTCCTTCTCAAGTATCAGAGAAAGGCTGTGGCACAGCTGGGATCAGAACTGAATACTGCAATTCTCCAGTCATTCCTCTAGTGCTTGTGCATGGTCTTCAGTGAAGATATCTCTCATTTATACTCTTATGTGAGACAACAATCCCTCACAGTATCATACATCAGCAAACACCTATCTTCTTTCATTAAGAAGTTATTATAGAAAGTTATTACCTTTAGCAGTAAGATTTATTTTATAGAATACTTCAAGTTGTTTAAATGCATAGAAAACTCAATTCTCTTGTTTTTTTCAGAACTGGTTAAGTCAGTACTACCTGTCATCTCTGCAATAATCTCTCCTGGAAAACTCTGTATTCTGAAGCGAAGATTGCTGGTTTTTATAGTCTCCTCCTCTAGGCATTCAAGGGTATGTCTTCGAATTTCTTCCTGACAATTAAAAAATCCACAAGTGAGAACCAAGTAACACAACAGTTGAAAAAGCACTTCTTCCTGACAAACCCTTTATTTCTTTTTTTAATTAGTTGATACTGGATATTTTCCATGCCTAGGTATATCATTCCCCTTGCTCATACTTGCTCTCTTTCCTCCTTTCTTTCACTCTTCAAAATAACAACTAACTTGTTTCACAGGTAGCTGAACAAACCTATGTATCTCCAGGAACTGTTGGCTTCTGACTGTTAACAACCTTTAGGAAGCTGTTACCGACACCTCTGCTACAAAAGCTGTGCTGGCAGGGAAGGTCTTAGCTGTCAGCTTCTGCCATTGTGCATGAGAGGTGTTATTTAAGCAACAGCAGAGTGTCACTTCCCTGTGGCCTGAAGCTATACTGAAGAAGGGGGACCCTAGCTGGCCTTGAGACACACTAGAAAGTCATCTTCTGGTTCATGGTATGAAAAAGGTCACTTTTAGAGTGATGGTGGAGCAAGAGAAAACAGACTGAACTGTTTGTGGGAAAAGCCCTCAAACAACTGAATCCACAAATTTGTATGACTGGGAATTGTAGGTGGGTTGATGAAGCCCCAAATGTCTGGGAAAGAAATCGGTTCTTAAATGGATGTTGACTTTGGCATCACAACTTATGCATAAAATGAATCCTATCTTTCTCCTTCAGTTTTGCTAGCAGTTACAATCACCAGCTGAGACACTATGGGAAGAAAAGATACTGTTGAATTTTACTGTCTACTGTTGAATTTTACTGTCTACAGAGCAAATTCTATATGTACACATATAAATTACTCTCATTTCCTTGGGAAGATGAAATATTTAGAGGTGTAAAATAAATGTGTAAAAGGTTTTAATTTTGTATGAGTTACATCGTCAATTAGCTGAAGCAGTGAAAAAGAAAACAGCTTTATGATTTCAGCATGTTACATAAAACACTCATCTGACAGGCTAATGCAGAGCTGGTCTGAAATAGATGACTTAGAGGCCTACTGAAGGAGAAAGTAAAGTTTTACAAGATTTACACCTACCTAGACAAATACATTATGGAGATACTTTTAAAATACCTCCTGTTTGAAGCCATTCTGGCTTTAATGGCTTCAGAGGTCTTACAGCAAAAGTTAGCTACCTATGAACAGCCATCCTCAGCTCATAATTACTATAGGGTTTCTTATTATCACACACAATGCAATTGTTTCAAGGAAAAACAAACTGTTAAAAAAAAATCCTTTTGTACCTAGTCATAGGGCAAACGACCTACCTGCTGAACTCTGTACCATCTGCAGAACACACTAACATTAGCGGGTATATCCTCATAGCAGCCCTGAGAGGGAAGCATTATTTTTCTCCCTTGCACCAACAGCATTAACGCCCTTATGACGTAAAAAGCTCTACACAAGTACACCTTTGCCTTCGAGCAATTTTTGTGATGCTCCTACTAAGTCACTGTAGGTTCAGAGCTTACACTTCTCACAGAAAAGCAAACTATGAAGACACACCAGAGTAAAGGGAAAAAACCCTTCAACCCTGAGTCCCAAATTACTCTGCTGAGCATAAGACCCTTCCTCTTTTTACTTCAACAGAAGGCTAGCCACACCTCAAATTTCACTAGCCCCCAGTTTAAGTGGTATCTACTGTTCCCCCATTAAAATATCAGCAGGTGAGCTAAGGCTTGAATCAGCTGTGCGATCTATACTAGTCAGGTTGGTTTGTTCTATTATAGCCAAACTTCTGCAGGCAGCAAAGTACGTGCAAGGACCCACCAACTTCACTCCAAACTGCCTCTTTCTCTCTCTAAAGGTACAATATTACTCACACAAGAGAACACAGTACCACCATAAAAGATTAATTTCATGGCTACCAACTAACTTTTTCCCACATATTTGAAACTAAATATTAGATTTTTCTTACCAATTTCTTAATAGCAGCAATAGTATCTTCAAGACACTGCACAATTTCCCCACTGAATGGAGAATCTTCATTTTTTAAGTGTTTTTCTAAATGAAAAATACAGTGAAATTAGAACATATAGTTTCAAAGCTTCAAATATTGCTCTATTGTTCTGCAAGAATTATCCTGAAAGAGAAGGATTTATTTTTTAATTATTTCCTAAATCTGTTTTCCCTTTTTCTAAAGTAGGTCAGCATCCTTCATACTCCTCCTCCTGGTGCACAGAAAAGGCAGATGCACTAGTGGCATATGAAGTCCACAGGACCTGGTAAAATTTTCAGTCACAAAATGCTTCCAACTTAAATTCTGCAGAATTAATCTTTTCAGAGTCACTCAGAGAAGTTTACAGAGGTTATTAAAAAGAAGTAAAAGCTGTGGATCAAAATAATTTCCCTTTAAACAGGGTGTAACTAATCTTTAGAATTTTTCCAAGCAGTCATGGCTTCATTATGTCTCTTTCCAACCAAAAATACTAATCCGGATTCATCAAAGCCTGAAGTGAGATTTACAGTACTCCAGAAGCTACTTTTTGTATTGTTAAATTTAATTTAGCTTGAGCTGGGATAATAATTGCAAGGATTTGAATTCATCCAAAAGATTATTGTACCTGTTACAGTGGCATGAAATTTTTTTATACCCTGATTTTGTAACAGAGACTAAATCCTTATAGGAGGTGGGAAAAGAAAATTCATGACCCAAGCATAAGTGAATATGTAGGGAAGATGAGGCACTCAGCCAGCTGAGAGCTCTGTTTTTAATTTGACCTACTAACTTGTTTGAAAAGCAGCAACTGTCCCATTTCACTAGGATCTTTATCTGGAGTTGGTGGGAACAAAGGCCATGAGCAGCTGCTACCTCTGCCCATCTTCAGGCCTGATGATGACAATCACCTACCAGTATGGCATTTTCTGTGAACTATGAGCAGGAGAGATGTCAGAAAACAAGCCTATATATGCAGCAAACAGCAGAGTGGGTGGTGTAAGAGCAGAATTTCCCCCAGCTTCACCAATTAGTAGTAATTCCAGACAATTCTTTCTAATGATAGCAGTCTGAAATCACAGTCTTTTTACCACCTGAGAATCAACAGAACTATGAGCTATTTTCCTCAGAAACATAAAAAAATTTAAGGCATATTGTGCATAAATGAAAATCCATGTTAAAAAATCTAATTTAAGTCCTGCTTGTGAAGACTTTTTTTCCAGTCATTTAGGCCATCTTTCTTCCAGACCCCCTCTTGATTTCTTTTTATCTATTTGATTTTCTCACCTCTTTTGTACTTACACTTGCTCTCTCAAAATCTCTATTTCCTAGCTGAAACATCTCCTTCAGAAAAAAGTTGAGATAAAGCATTCAGATATTTTCAATTTCCTTCTATTTCTGTTATTAAACCAAAACTGAATGCCAGATGTAAATTAACATTAGTAAATTATAGGTTTCCCAAATGCAGAGTTTTTATTAAAAAAAAAAAGCCTCTGAAAAGTCTTGCCATTTTTTCCTACATGCTGCTCCAGAATTCAGCCAGCCTTTTATCCCAGCCTTTTCACTGCCAAAACTCTTCTCATAATCAAACCCTTAAGCCTAAAAGTGGCATAAAAATCAAGGTGATATGCAAACAATGTCAGCTACCCAATCCCTCCTGGTCTCTCTCTTTCAGTGGCACAGGCACAAATTTCTGGCTTCAGAACAGCATCAGTTCACCCTCCCTGCACAGCAGTGCATTACTTGCATACCACATTCTCAAAAACTATAGTCACTGCTTTGTCCCACCTGAAATCCCCCCTGAGCCCCGCTGGCTCCTTTGGGCATGGGATGAACTGCAACCTGACAGTGGCTGGGAGGGCAGAGTACTGAGACCATGGACATTTACTGGTGAAGTGTTTCCATATCATCTTAGATCTCATACTACAGCTTATGTCACCCCAAGCCATTTGTTTCATATGTATATACCTTTTTCTGACCTCTAGGTTATAAGCTCTTTGAGGGACATTATAATTTCACAGCCTTTGAAACCAAGCTGTTGAGATAATGCCCTGCAACCAATCTCAAAGGCAACAGGGAAGCTCAGGCCCTAGTTCCATACAGCCCTTAGTTGGACAGCTGAGGCCTCCAGAAGTGAATTTTTGTTATACTATAACCACAAGCTGTGCCCAATCCTTGCTATTTATAAGAAACCAGTTTTGTTAGACAAGAATAACTTTCTATTAAACAGATTTGACAGCAATGGAAAGTTTTGAATGTTCTGAAATTGGAAAATTTGAAATGATAACCAGAGGCAGTGTCCCCCAGCATGGAATCCATCCCTCGAGACTGCTCAGCTGTAATACAAGTCTGCCCCACCTCTCAAAAAGGAGTATTTGAGAGCCGGATAAAACTTGTTTGAAATGTATCTCCTGGTACTTAGTTTATTTGGTGCTTTTACTCTGGCTAACTTTATTACTCATAGCACAATTTCCTTGCTTACACTTGAAGCAATCCTTCTCTTGTGTGATGATTATTCTTTCCTTCTAAAGCAAATTTATTCCGGTTTTAGTCATTACTTCATCTCCTTCATGAAGGCCTTTGCACCAAGTTCCTGATTGCTGAATTGTTCCAGTTTTGCATCTCTGTAATCCATCCAGCTACCCTGAAAGCAGGCTATATTTCTTACAAGAGACACCATGATAAATGTGATTCTATTGGTCACATTTATCTTCCAAGAAGGCCCAACAGCTCCATAAGCAGCTTCTCGCCTGATACTGCACAGGAAAAAACATTAACATTCAAGACAATTCAAGGGCTTCTAACCTCTCAAGACTTGAAAGGAATGAATTTGTGCTTTGAGCATATTTAAAATTTTCTTCTGCCTTGAGATACCATGCCACATGCTCACTTCAGAGGCTGAGGGGACCACAAGCATCTGTCTCACACCACCTGCCACAGCGCCTGAACCACCCTGCGAAGTGCATTCGCTTTCTTAATGTGCCACCAGACCTGTAGTTGAATGAGGATTTTTCTCAACGCGGCCCTACAATGTCAGCACTGGTGATAGTGAGGAGGTTTGTGTTACAGGTAGAGACTGCAGCTGTCCATGAAAACTCTTTTTTAGGCAGGATTTCCAGAAATAAGATGTAGTAGAAAGGCTTGAGAGGAAAAACCCTAGACATCTTCACATATGTCCTTGCCAAAAAGTCTTGGGAGTCCCACAGAGGAACCAGATGGCCCCATATGTGATAGTAAAATAATAAAAGACAAGGAGGAAATGCATTAATAACCATGGCAGCCATCTCATTTAGAAACACATGGCCTACACATGGCCCTTCCCCACCAAATGCTTGCAGTGACTCTTCCCTTCAGGTTTTATGTCTTCTACATTAACCCCAGTAAACCAGGCTGCAGGTAAACAGGAAAAGACAGTCCATGGCCATTGCAGCCATGGGGAGAACATTAGCCAAATTTTCTTAGGTGGATATTTAAAATGGCAAAAAAGTGTAAGGCAAAATACTACCTGTTTTCTCCATTAAGCCCTGGCTCCACGCATGCCCACAGTAGCAAATATATGTACAAGACAAGGTGTGGGCCTTTCCCTGCTTCTGCCTGCCGGGGGCTGGAGGGACATTGTTCCTAGGGACACCAGCCCTCCAGCCCTCCCTCCCTCCCAGCGCTGGGGCAGGAGTCACCTCAGCAGCCCCCCAGGCCCTGCGCCCACCCACCCAGGCTCTGCAGGCAGCTGAGGGCGGCCGGTGCCACCGCAGAGGACGAGAGCGCCGTGGTGGACAGACCAGGCCTCAACATGGCGGCCAGGCCAGACTACAGCATGGCGGCCAGGCCAGGCCTCGCTGTTGCCAGGCAACCAGGCTCTGAGGGCCCAGGGCCACGCTCTGTCCCCTCACCCCCGGGTAGAAGGACAGACGTCCTGGGGGCTCAGGCTGGGTCCGTCCCCCTGACAGACCTCCCAGGGTTACAGGGGGTTGTAGCCCCCACCCCATGCCAGTCTGCCAGAGGTGCCGATGAGGGTGTCGTGACGTCCACGGGCATCCGAGGGAGACCTTGGGCAAGAGAAGACCTCACCGCCTTCCCCACATCACATCCCTGGGGACAATGGCAGGGTTGTTGTTCCTTGTAGAAGTAATTTCTGGGGAGCAGATGATTGATCGGGAATTTTCTTCGTTTTTGCAACCTCTGTGCTTCTGGTTTGAGGCTTTCCTCTGTCACGGACAATGAATCACATCAAGATTAGATCAAAATATTACAATAAACCTAGAAGAGTCTTGGCCCACATGTTAAATGGCTTTCTCACAAAACCCAGTGCATACAGTACTTTTAGGTCCCAGAAGTTAAACCTGGTAATTTCTGGCCTTGGAGACTATGCTGGCACCGCAACATTTCAAAGCATGCAAGATTTAAAAATATTAATAATAAAGGTTAGATTCTTTATTTGATTTTTCAAGCCTGCAGGCTGCAATTGACTTGCATTTTGAAGCTTTCCCGTGGATCTTTTAAAATGCAGTCATCTCTGGTTTACAGTTATCACTGTAAAACCAGGGGCTTTAAGAGCAAGTATCCTCTATTCAAATTTGAAGATAAAATAGTGATTGTATGAGGGAATATCAGATGGCACTGCCGATTATTTCCAAGTGAACTAAGCTCATACAGACAAATAATCAGCAGGATAATTTCACCTCTTCTTAATTATCTAAAAAAATCTAATAAAAAGTGCTGCAACTTTCCTCTGGAGATAACCAGCTTGTTAGGAGATGACCCCTTTCTTTCCTACATATTTATGGCTGCTGCCACCTTGCCAAGCTACTACTGGAGACCTTTGTTCACAATCAGTATTGATTTATGGCTCAGCAAGGGACAATCAGCAAAGGTGGTGCCATCCTTCACCTCCAGCACTCTGAGAAATTGCTTTGGAAATTGAACTGTGCCAAGAACAGCCACATTAAGTGATCTGCTGTTAATCCTGTATATTGGGTACACACACAGGACCTGATCCCAAGCGAGATGAGCATCCTGCCCTTCTCCTGCTGTTTGCAGGAGATGGAGGCAATCAGTGTCCACTGCCTTGTAGACTGTGGTAACGCTTTTCAGCAGTTTGAATACGCAAAGTATCTCCAGTTAACCCCCCAAATAGATGGACCCATGTCTTCATTTCACTGCAGACAGAATACCATTATCTGGGTGAACATAGTAATGCCTGGACTAGTAGAAGACCTGCTCATAGACCTGGACTAGTAGAAGACCTATCCTATCTGACTTAAAAATAAAATGGTCAACTGTTCAATGCATGGCAGCCAATTTGGTAACTACAAGATAAAGCTTTGCTAGGAAGAAGGCGTCACGACACACTTTTAGAAGAGGAGGGTTGGAGACTTAGATTTGCAAATCCCCAGCAGCATAGACTAAGGTGAGACAACTCTCAAAGTCCATATACAAACATTTATTAGATTCCCACAGCGATTAATATATGTCTTGAACTAGGTTTTCCCATAATCGTTTAGGAATATAACAAATTATGGCAAACTGTAAGGTACGCCTTGTGTTACTTAACAACTCTAAGAGAAAAGAGAAACAGGGCGGGGGGGGAGATAAAGAGATCACCGGTCCTGATTCCAGCATTGGTCCAGCCAACGGGGAGGGGTTCTGGTTCATAAGAGCACTCTTCTGCAGAGTTCCACTTTTCCTTTTCTTTAGTGGCACCTATCTTCCCCCTTTATATTCATTGTATCAGTATGACCTGCTCTTCTGCTACAGTGGCAGCTTCCTTTCAGGTTCTCCCCCCTTCCCCCAGGTGATGTGTAGCATGAATTGGGTTGAGAGAGGAGTGCTGTAGTCACATATGTTTAGCATGATCTCCAATAATCTTCATTAGTATATGCAGGGGGGTCAACTTTAATATGCATTTCACAGATAATGAGGCCAAGGTCATTCACTGGACACGATGGCCCTGAAAACAGCGAGTTAACAAGTTTCACAAGTTGTTTCAGAGCGGAACCATCCTGCCTTCACAGGGCTTCCTCCTCCAGCGTCACCCTTTGCTATTTCTCCCACATGGTATCCTTATCTGTCCATTGAGCACCAGACCTGCATTATTCAGTTCAGGATACTTGCAAGTGTTTGAGAGATTCCTCAGAGAGGCTCAGAGGGCCTCCACCTCCCTCCCCCCTTATCTTTACCAAGTTTTGTCTCTCGCCATTGTTCGTGCTTCTCTTAGCTTGCTTTTCTCAATCTTTGTTTGGGAGTTACAAGCCATCTCCTACAGAAGGGAAAGGCCTTCTTTTTCTGAAAATCTTTTAAAGTCTTAAGCAGAAGTCAGGCCTCAATGAACGCAGTGGTTGCAGAGCGCAGGCAGTTTTGTACCTGACTGACATTCAGGCACCTCTGGGCCAAGTAGACAAATTGATTTCTATAATATCAAACTAGTGGGGGCACAATTCTCATGGTGAATTTAGCCCCTCAACTAGAAATTATACTTGAGGAAAAACTATAGGTTGTTTCCTTTTCAAGCAATTAAGCATTTCCAGGTAGAAAATTTACCCATTCTTTCTGGGCTTTTTTGAAATATTATGGTCCCACTGTTGTGGTGGTACAGATAGATTTGTAAAAATGTATCAGTGGAATTACAGATTTTACTGGAAAAATAATAGTAGTTTTCCTTTTTCTTTATGAAATATAACCATTTTTTATGCAAAAACCAGCCTCAAAATCAGGACTTCTGATGTGAAATAGTAACTTTTTTTCCAGCAGATATTTCAAGACAAGGCTTCACTAGACCTTAAAACACTTCTGCAGAGTTGCAAAGGACTTCAAGCTCTTTAATACTTAACAGAAAATTTCTAGTTGCCTTTACACAAAAGGTCCTCCGCAGGGCTATCTCTTCTCCTAAAGACATGCCTTTTCAATTGCCATCATGCTGCCTGTGCAAGTCCTGTAAGACCTTATCTACAGATGTTGCTTTCAAACTCGTGTCAAAGATGAGGGTGGTAAATATGGTACAGACATATAAAATGCACACATGAGCAAAGGATAGATCATAAACTGGGATGGTTTTACAATGGCTGCAGGATATTTAAGCTAAGAAATACTTTGATTTCTAGCTCCAGACTTCTAGGAATTTATTGCTGTGCTGTATCTGAAATAAATTTAGCTACTGCATTGATCACCAAATGGGGAATTTCAAATCCCTGCCCAGCATTATGGTGAGAGTAGCTGGGCAATGCAGCACCAGCTTACAAGAGCTACCAGGATATTAGGTCTGAGTAAGTAGATGTAATTTTTTCTAGGAGGATCTGCTCCTTCCTTCCTTTTACTACAACGCACAGTCTGAACATGGATAAAGCAAATCCGTGTTCAATGTGAATGACAATTTACATCTCTCATAAATCATCTGCTTCCTGACAAGTTTATTAGAGTAAAAACTAAGAAGGGCATTCCAATAGATTTTTCCCCCCTCTATTTACTCATGCCAGAAAAAAATATTTTGGTTTGTTTGCACATATTTCTATTAACCTATCCATCACAACCTGAATCTAATCCGGTTACCCTTTTGCCTGCATAGAAAATTATGTCACAGCAAACAGGATTCATAGAGGGACACATGGACCAGTCTTTCTTTATAGTATCTTCCTAACTCCCAGGAAACAAGAGGAGGCATGAAGCCCCACCTGCATTTGCAAGAATTGACAAGCCTTTAAAATTTTGTCACAAGTCTAATGATGGCCTCACTGGTGCCTGGATTTCTCTGCTGAGCCTGGAATACCTTTCTTGGGATCACAAATATTACTAGTTAATAATAAATGACAAGGGCAATCTTTTCTTCCCAAAGAGAATGGGCCAAATTTTGAGTTCATATGATCTGGAGAGAGCTGCTCTGACTTCAGTAGATCTACTTGTCCTATCAGATGAGCATCTGTAATATTCTCTTCCTGATAAACAAACACAGAGATTCTAATTGTTAATGCACTAGTGCAATAATTGGGGGGGGGGGGGGGGGGGGGCAGAATGTGTGTGATTCCCTTCAATCATCTCTTGTAACCTCACTTTCGGCACAAAAAAATGAGCCACATGGGGAATTGCCGTCTGCTTATTTTATCAACAAGGCAATCAGCATTGGATGTAATATATTTCCTACCTTGAATGACTCACAGCTTGTTTCTAACTCCTGTTTGGGAGCTAGTGTTAATTTCCCTGACCAATACTAAATTTCAATTTCAAAACCAAAGCCATAGAATGTAATTTTTTTCCTGTGTCATCATTAAGCAGCTTAATTAAGCACCAGCTTAAACAGCTTTTAGCCTTCCTGGTGTTTACCCCCAGTGTACGTGTAAAGAACAACTACATCACTGCTTTCCAGCCTTCATTTTGCTAGTGTAATGTAAGCCAAACTCTTCTGGACTCCATTCCTGTAACGGCCCCTACATTCCCTTTGGATACCCCTAATAGCATTTCTCTGCCCCACTGAGCACTTTCTTACTGTGTTGACTAGGGTTTTCTCATCAGTATTTGTTTCTAACCGGCAACCTTCTAGCCAAGAGAATTTTCTGTTATTAATCCAGGACATAACTTTGTATTTGTGATGCAAAATATCATCTGATTTTTATTGCTCATGGGTTTCAAGATTATCCAGTTCCTTCCATATGCCATCCCAATGGTCTCCTCCAGTACCACTTTGTATCTTTAGCAAAGCTCATTAGCGTCCTCTGCATCTGGGATATTTTATTTATTTTCATTTTATGTATGAAAAGTTGAAATATGGCTGATATTTGGGAAACTTCAGTACTGACCTCTTCTTTTAACACTACTGATTACCATCTGCTCCTGAAGAGCTTCTTAAAATCTTTTATTAACTGCCATTTTATCTGGTTCACTCATAATTTCTCTCATGGCACCATATCACAGACTCCAGATACATGACTGTGTAGCAGCTTCTCTGCCTGATTTCTTTTGCAAAACTTAAGTTATGATACTGTAGTTCAACCTGCATAACAGAGTCCATAGCATTTCACTCTAGAAGGAAGATTTACTCAGGTCTCTTGTGACTGGAGAGCTGTAGGAGTACCTTTGGCTAAATGGCAGTAGGAACAATGTTTTCTTTTAATTTGCACTATTGGTATAGTGTATGAGTCATAGACTTGTGATTGCTGTTGAGCGAGTGGGTGAGATAAAACACTTGAGACTAAGAGACATTCTTAGTTATATCCTCATGTCAGAATTAAAATTTAAGCTTATTTCTGAAAGTCTGGTGTTCAAAAGTGACACTAGTAGTATCAGCATTTTATACAGGTTTTTTTTTAAGCTTACGTGAAAACTTTGCATATACTTTTTGATAGTTTTGCTTTCTGTAGTTCATCACAGCTCTGTATTTCAGCTGAGAAAGTTGTAAATTGTCTAGTTTTCAAGGGGGGAGAGAGGTGAGAAACGTTTCCAGGACTGCAGAATTTCTGACTAGAAGGAATACAAGAGGTGCTTCCTCAAATGAGTTCTAAGAAGGCTAGAGCCCCACCTCTTCCTAATTAAGTGCTACAAATTTGCTGATAACTGACAAGTTAAGCTGATGTTCTGGTGATAACTGTTCAGTAACTATGTTTAGCCTGTGCTGAAGGTGATACTTTTTCACCTGTAGCCTGTAACAGGCTAATAATCCTGTGGATGGTGCTTTCTTCAAGCAAGCATCTGTGGAATTAGGAGAAATGAAATTAGGCCTCATGTCTAACTTGGTATTCTAATTGGTAAGAATATTTTGTGTAAAGGCATCTGCTATCCAAGTCACTCCACCACCTGGATGTTACATATCCCCCACCCCCACCCCCCCTTTTTTTTTTTAAAGTCACATCTATAAAACATTATAGACATTTTTTTGGACTGGTCTGTGCTACTTTACATCACTTCAGCTAAATTAGAGGGCTATACAAAGGAAGTAAAAATGTAACTAATACTCTCTTATAGCTTCCTCGTAAAGGCAAATATATGCAGAGAGGCCTTACTGTGAATGATGATTAGCTTCACTGGACTGAATTATTTTTTCAACTTAAACAAGAAAAAAGCCACAAGGAGGCATAAATTGCAACCTTGAGGCTGAATCACTTTGATATTTAGTGAACATGAGAAATGAGTCTGACGTACTAGTTAAGGGGCAGACAGGAGGGAAAAGCAATGAAAGCATGTCAGCAGGGGGCTACTCTGTCTTTTGTTTTTCCTAGATAGACTCCTTCTGCAGCTCTATCCCATCCTCTTATTTTGATCCTGGTCCCTTCAGCATCTCCCAGCATTTTGGCTGAGGCAGAGCGGGAGGGAAAGGGAAGACAAGAACACAGGCAATGCAGAGATAGGCACATCCCAGTCAATGGGGGCTTGCCAGAGTGCTAGACAGAACAGTCTACCCACATACCTGCCTGCCAATGTAACTTTACCTTGCCTTGTGCACACATGGTGATGTCCCCCAGATTATAAATCTGGCATACTTGTAGATAGCAGTCTTTCTAGGGGAGCTGCAGAGATGGTGAAGATAGCTGGGCTTGCAACAGGTTCAGGGGGCTCAGGTGCCCTTTCTGGTTCTGTTATCAATTAATATGTATAATATGATTGAAATAACCAAGGAGCTGCTAAAGTCCTGTGTACAGTCCCCATCAGTAATAGTTAAAACAGGAAAACAATAACTAGACATGATTCAGCGTTTAGGAACTAATTACTAGACCATGGGGCTTTATGTCAGAAAAGGTAATGGATTGTGGTCTGGTCAATAAACCTTGAAGAACCACTTGGAACTGCCAAGATTAGGGAAGAAGTAGGTAAAAGGTAATTCCTACAGGGGGAGATCGCGACCACCAACTCATTGACCACCTACTCAAATGATACCACCTACTCAAAAGAAGACAATGAAGGAAGAAGAAAGCGTCTGCACACTAATTTACATGAGGGGCGAAGAAGAAAGAATGGATCATTAAGGAAAATAACAACGAATATGTATTAGTTAAGTGTATAAATGTGAGAATTTCTGAGACAAGGGTGTGCTGTCTTGAGACACCCATTCTTGTGCATCAATGAAATTAATTTGAAAATACCTCGACTCTGTGTGTTACTGGCTTGCACACTGGGTAAATGAACCCTGTTTGTGGGACAAGAGTTCTACAGAGGTCATCCTCACCCAATAACAGCTACCCATACAAAGAAGAAAAGAGAGCTGTAGAAGTGGCGAGTCACAGGCATCTGACTTGCTAGCCTGCAGTTACTCAGATTAGATACTGACCAGAGGAGAACACCAACAGATGGTAAACTGACTGTGTTGTCCTAAAAGCGGATTCATTACTTGGTGTGCAATAGGCCAGTCTCACACACTCAGGAGAGATATTGCTTTTTATTCAGGCCTGGGTGCTTGGTGGACTTTCCACAAATCAGGCACACCAGGTTCATCCAGTGTGTCCCTTTTATACAGTAACAATTGCACCTAATTTATTAAACTACTCCTACCTAGTACATAGTAGAACTATCTAATGTGTATGCATAGGATTATATAACCATGACACACCAAACACCTTCTCCGCATGCGCGGGGGTCTCAGGTGGTCTTCAGTGGTCGTTTGGGGAGTATCTCCTCCTCACTTTGACTGCTAAGTCACTCTCTATAGGGTCAATGGTTTGTTTTCCTGCCAAGAGGGATGCATTATCAATCAGGAAGACTAGAAAGGATCAGAATGATCTTGGCTACTTCTCTAGGTATTGTTAAGTTCAAAATTATTAACTAACTTAATTTAAAACAGGATTTTCTATATCTGACATCTACTGTTCACTTACAAGCAAACACCGAAGACAAGGAAATGAACAGTTCAGGTAAGAGAGAGGCAGGTCAAGTCCATATACCTACTTACAGTCAACTCCCATTTCCATGCACATCTGTGGAGAAGGATCGTCCACTCTCACTGTCTTTCCCCGACCGTGGCAGAGAGCAGGGTTTTGCCACTCTCTCCTGTAAAGGTGTTGAGCAGCAAGAAAGCCTGGCAGAAATGAATAGAGACCATTCCTCTTTCCATTTTCAGGCACTGCAGCTATTTAATCTTATCAGTGGACATGTGTCACCCTTCTTATCCAAATACCATATGTCCCGCAGTGGCTGCATGTGCCAGCCAGTCTTACCAGGCTCCTTCATGCCAGCAGCCTCACTCCACTGATTCCCAGCATCCCAGGAAGCTTGCATGCAAGTTCACTGATGGAGCATCTTTTAATTCTGTGCCTGAGAAACGAATGTATTAAGAAAAGCCAGGAAGAAATACATCACACTTGGTGTTTTCAAAGCTGCACTGGGCAAACACATGGGCTTGCCATGTATTTCCCTGGGCCCATATGGAGAAGGAAAGGCTGAGAAGCTTACAGTTGACTGACTTGTAACCCACCAGGACAGGAATGGGAGCCAGCTGCCATCTGAAAGCGTGCAGGGAGATAGCAAAAGCTATGAGGAAGCAAATTCTCTTTAACTGGATTAGCTGCTTAAAGAATACTATATCATTCTTTCCTCCCCCAATTCCAGGACTTCCCCGACACTGATGTGTTTTATGATCCTACTTTCACTAGATTAATATTGAAGAGCAGAGGATGCATAAAAAAAGATCAGTAGCAGCTCAGAGGCAAATACATAGGCTTGAAGAAGAGTGGAATACTGCCGAGGCACCAAGAAGCAGGGAATCAAAACCAACAACATTAGAGAGTATTCACATTTCACATCAAATTACCAATGGAGTATCCATTTCAAGGTACATAGACAGACATTCAAGTGACAAAGCACTGACAGAGCTCTTCAGTAACTATCGAACATCTCCTTAACAGGCAGCAATTTAGGAGCAGGCTTATAAAGTTTCTGGAAGGTACAGGTGAAACCATGGAGAAGATATTTTAAAGTCATAGAGCTTAAAAAAGACACATTTGTAGGTGTAGATATTCCAACAAAATTTTTTCTCCCATCAGCACACCACTCCTGATTTCATATCCCCAAGTCAGAGTTGAACAGGTTTGAGTTCAAATTAGCACAGTCATTTGGGCTGGCTTTCAAAGGTAAGCTCAGCAGTAGACCTGTTATCTTCCTTGAAAGGCAGCCCCATGTTGAGCAGATCAAAACACAGCTGTCTTCTTTAGCCAGCCAGTTCCCATGGGAGGGCCAGGTCCAGACCTGTCCTTGCATCTAAACAAGCCTCCCAGCTGAGACATCCACCTTAGAAACCTCTCAGCTTCCTCTCCAGAAAGGGAGTATCAGCATCTCAAACTCAGAGACAGAGGATGAGAGACACTGCTTGGGCAAGGTATTTAGCACACACCTAACTCCAACCACCTGAACTTGGTTAGGTGGGTCTTCAAAACATCCATACACTTGCATATCTTGTTAAAGCAGCCTTTGAACCAGGAGGACAAGCTGACTCGTGAAGCACTAGTGATGTGGTGTGATGTCCAGGTTCCTCTAGCAAGGAACATTTTGAAGACAAAAGAATGGTTTAATGCCTTCCCCTCCTCTGCATTTTACCCAGGCAGTGTGAGCTGCTTTCCAGGTTTCACCTGCCTAGAAATCCTCACAAGTTTGCTGCTTTTACTATTCAAGCTTGTCTACCCCTGCTCTTCACTTTGAATACAAATAAAGATCAGAAACAAAAGGGCTTTACAGCCTGTGAACCTCAGAGCACAGCTCAGCCCATGAATGTGTCATTGTGGTATCTTTAGCCATCTACTGTAATCACACTAAAATACTTTAAAAAGTAGAGCTCAGCGTTGTTTTTTTCCCCCACTTGTTTGACAACCAAAAAAAGATGGAGGTATAGCCCCTCCCCACAGTGTTGCTCAAAGAATGAGACTTAATCAGGGAACACAAAAGGCATCACAAGCTCTCAGTCCTTATATGCACAGGGGCTCTGTCGTTGCAAGCTGTATAGCAGGACCATGAGTTAGCAAAGGTTTGCAAACAAGGCTTATGGGAGCTTTGGGCATGATGGCTTTCTCCAGGCTTCCATGTTCAAAGGTATTATGGGAAGTGCTGCTGTGATCCCAGTAAGGTGATAGTGGCCATGGGCAGCACAAGCAATCCAAGCCCTGGCTAAAGTCCTCTGCTTCTGGTATGTCCCAGCATGGTCTCCCAAGTTGGTTCCACCCACCAGATTAACCCACCCCAGCTGCTCAGCAGCACTTGCCCACTTGCAGGCTGTTGTTGCTAAATACATGGAAAGTCAGGGTGGCTGCAAGGAAGTTTGGGAGCTGGGCTGGAAAGGTGGGATGTGAGGAAAAGATAAAGGGTATGGGCTTGAGAGGTGTACATGCAGGGGTACAGTCAGGGTGATGAGGGCCTGGAGTGGGAGGCTGGGGGTTTTGAGAGAGGCTGATGCTGGAGGAGACAAGAATGGGGTTCTTGGTCTCTATTGATTTAGGCTCTTAAGAATATTTGGACTCTGCCAGAAGGTTTTCTTTTGTTTGATTTCCAAATATACAGGAGATGTAGCCTTTAAATCCTGCATAGTGTTCAGCATTGCAAAAGGCTAGTCTTGGGTATAACTGCATCGGTGGTGCTAGGGAAGAACACATTTATGTGGCCAGTGGGATGGGACATTAAATGTGCTCATTTTCAAAATTAAGCTGTTGGACCCACATACTCATCTTGTAAGCGGCAAGAATTCTGAAGGTCAATCTTTATCCTCAAGGGCACTAGTACAGGCTGTACTGTCTTCCTCAGAGATACAGGGTATGTACTGGCCACCTGAATGCACTGGTAGGAAAGTCTATGAGGCAGTTAAAGCTGGGGGTAGATGTTGAATTTTAAGCCCTGGCTGCAAACTACACATGCTAAACCAATGTACTCCATTTGATCAAAAGCAACACGTGTCACTTTGAGGCATTCAGTTTTTCAGCTGCAGGTGACATTTAAAAGACAGTTTAGTATTTTTAAATAAGAGCAAAGAAGCATATAAATCTTAAATGAAAATAATGGTATTTGAGACTCATCACAATTAACTAGCCCACAGCCATACCAATGTTTCTACCAACCCTCATGTGCATTTGGGTTGTAGGTTTATACACAGAACTGCAGCCTGACCTCGGACAGATCTCACCATGTCCATGTGTAACTGAGATGCTGAATTAAATGAATGAATCTAAGGAAAGACTTCAAGTCAATAAGTTGGGATAAGTGCTTAAGAATCTAGTTCTTTGTAGAAAAAATAATTTCTGCATAAAACCCTTTTGTGATAGAAAAAAAGAAAAACTGCAATTTGGCTGAAAATGTTTTGATGTTCACATTTTTATAAAAAAAAATAAAAATTTCTACAGGTATGTTCCACAAATGGGCAAATCATTCAGCACTTAACCAACTGTTTGTTTTGAAGCACTTTAGATGATGTTCAGCAGCTGTTTCTCTTGTCTGATGGTTCTCAAACACCAAATGCCAATTTTAAAAACCTTTGCCTTTGAACAAAAGCAAATGTTTATTTCAGTTCTCAGCCTCCGGATTCAGTATGGATCCCACAGTTTGAAGCAGATTTCAGAGAACAGCTTTGGATAAGAGAGTAACATGACGATAAGGAAATGGAAAAGTCCATTTTGGTGTGCTGACCCCTCCCATAGTGAGTTGCTTATGATTTGCACAATGTGCAAATGGAGGAAGAGACAGTTATTCAGTTCCTGTTATTTGCTAACACCACCAACAAAAAAAACAAACTACATGCTAAGATCCTTCTTTTATTGCTGTACTCATCAAGATGTGAAACTGATAGATGAGCTACGTATTACAGATGATCTTGTTGGACTGTACCATTTTGTAAGGGCAAGGCATGGGAGGATCTCAAGGGGAGAGAGAGAGAGAAAATCCTTCTTTTTGCATGGTACATGTCCAGTTTGCAAATGTCAGGATAATCCCAGTGGCAACAAGAGGGAGAATGTTTTACATTTAGTAACATTTATTTCTGCATTCGGTATCAAGTACATAAGTGCAAATATTCAGAGTCCATAATTAAGTCCATTAGGAACTACAGAGAATGTAATACAAATTGTAATAAATTTAACATGCTGGAACTTTCCAGTTACCATACATGTAAGTCAGCCTGTCAATCCCTTACGACAAAAGTACTGGGTTTTGTTTTCATTTTTTTGAGTTATACAAAACTGATTACCATAAGTACCGATTACTGTTTATTTTATTTGTGCTGGAAAACACTAAAACATCAGTCTACAATTCTATATAGTTAATAAAGATGAATCCAACCAGCAACCCAGTGACGTAGAAGCAATTTTAACTATTGCATCAGTGCGCTAAGCAGGAAAGCCCCTAGCCACATGTAACATTAAAAGTTATAGAAGCAATGCCAATAGAAGAAGGAAAAACACTAAAAAAATAAAATAAAAAGGTCAATATTATTTAGGCTCTCACCATCATGCACTTTATAAGCAACACAAAAAACCACATCTAGTACACTTTTCTCTTTACTATACTTTAGTGCTTGACACAAGTGATTGCAAATATTCTAAGTGCAGAAGCAGCAGGGGAAAAGCACTGCTTCTGAGTTTTATGTTTCTAAGATTACGGTGTTGAGAAAAAAAAGAACGATAAATTTGCAGTAAAGTGTAAGAACAGAGCTGTTTCACTCCAGATTCCCCCATTATTCGCTACTGTAGTAGATGAATTCTTGATGTCTGCTTTACTCTGCCTTTCTCTTAGCACCTGGGATTTTAGCTTGAATCCTAGAAATAAAGAAGAAAAAAAAAGAAGGATTATATGGTGAGGCAGCTATTCCATTCCAGTGGATCCCCACCCAGAGTCTTATTCAGGGGTATCCTCTAGCTTGCATTCAGTGTGTTGTCACAACAGGTGGACTAGAGTCTAGTAAAAAACAGAGGTGATGTTCATCTATGTGTTCTTACAGGCCCCTAGTTGTAAATGGACCAGTTTGGGGTGGTTCATGTAACCATGGGGTATGCTCAGTGATATTCTCCCCCCCTTCATTATTCTACCATGGTATATTATCTATTGGAAGCTAGGAATTAAGTTTAAACAAACAATTTTCAACACAAACTTTTAGTCCTGCCCAAGGCTAAGGGTTTTGCAGAATCACAGAACTATTCGCTGGAAAAGACCCCAGAAGTCTTTGAATCAACTTCCTATGTGAGGCAGGACTATTGCCAATGCTAAATCAGGTTAGCCACAGCTTTGTCTCGCTGCATCTTGAAAACCTCCAAGGAAGGAGATTCTGGCACCTTCCTGTGTAGCCTGCTCTAGTGCTGTCCTAATCTCCTAGTGAAAAAGTTTCTCCTAAAGTCCAACAGCAACCTCCTAAACTGGATTTGTGTTGTTGCTCCTTGTTATAACTTCTGCCACTACTGAAAAGAGTTTGGCTCTATCATCTCATAACTTTCCATCAAGTACTTACAGGCTGCTATGAAATCACTCCTTAGCTCCCTCCTTCTCAGGCTAAATAAACCCAGTTTCCTCAGCATCTCCTCGTGGGTCACTTGCTCTCTGTACCTCACCATTTTGTAACCTTCCATGGGATACTTGTTATTCAGCCAGTTTTTGCAAAGCCATAGATACAAACTGCTGAGATGCACAGATCTACCTTCCAGACCAGCCATCCTGCTTCAGTAATTCTCAAGTTTCAAGAACTATGCTTAGACCCTCACTGTGCCCTTAGGAATCCCACAAAAGCTTTTGATACAGGCAACGCGTTAGGAACTAGAGCAGACTGGCTTAAAAATTTCATCCAGGTCTTCTGTCTGTTCCATGGCGGTTTGAAATAAGATCATGGTGCTTCCAGGTATTTTTTTTCTGTAACAGGGTGGTGTTCTAATTCCCACTTTGTTCATTAATGGTATTATTAACTCTAAAGGACAGAGTCCCTGAAAGCAAAAACCCAGGCTTGGAGCTGTCAGTGGGAAGGCAGTTAACGCATTTCTTCCTGTTTGTCTTGGCGTCTTTGTATGGACATCAGTCCTGGGTTGGGCTGCTCTGTCCACAGCTCCCCCAGATGGCAGGAGAGGGGAGAGAAAGATGTAGGGTCACAGCTCTGCCTTAGTCTACGCTCAGCGGAGAAGGCCTGTGTTTGTCCGGGGATCTGCCCTCCCACAGTCTTACATGCCAGGAGCTGGGGAGGACATCATTCATAGGGCACGTTGTCCCCAGGACCACCCAGCTCTTAGCCACCCTCAGGGCACCGCAACCTCACAGCAAGACTTCTGGTCAAGCCTGCTGCTGAACTCACTTTGCCACAACAGTGTTTATGTGGGTCCGCACAAGTCCCAAGTATTGATCAATCTGTGCCTGCAAAGAGCAAAAGGAGACCCAGTCAATCAGGCATCAACAAGGCAGAACCACCCAGACACCCGAACCACACTGAGCAGACAGACTTACCTGGTACTTGTCATATACAACAGGGAGAGTAAACATAGACACCACAGCTGAGGAGAAAAAGAGCACACTGTTATATTCCTGCAGATCAGATTCCTCCAGAGAAGAGACCTACTTTAGTGACAAACACATATCATGCCACTTGGTCAGCTGATCCACCAGGGATCTTTGTATTAAAAATGAACTTTGCTCAAACCTCCCAAATATGGAATTTCCCATTGCTCTGCAAAACCATAGAACACAAATTAGTTCTAGCAGGAGGGACAATGTAAAAGGAATAATGAGTATTTACTGGAAAAGGAAATAAAGTTGATGATTTAACTGTGGGGAAGGCACAACAAAGATAGGCTGTTTTGTCTAGAGTAGAAATCGTGAGGGAGTTAAAGTTAAAAATAGATTTTAAAAGAAATGATGATTTTTACCCATTATCAGAAGAGTCAGGCCATTGAAGAGGGCTCCCACGTAAGTCAGCAGCCACATTAGTACTGCAAACTAAATTAAAGACGGATCATTACATCACCTCCACTGTCAGCATAAGAAGAAATTAGTGCACTTAACTAGCTAACATAATAGCACATTAGCCTTTTTTAACGTGTAAGGGGAGTTGTTAAGTAAGGCACATTAGGAACTAGGTACTTTTTCTGGGTGTATAAACCCCATTCTCCGTTCTGCTGTTCACTGCTTCTCACCCTCTTAGCTGAGCTTTCATGTATATTTAGGGCTTAATTGCATACATTTAGGACTCTGCACTGAGCACGGCATAGGCAGATTTCTGCATCCAATTTTGATGATGGCAGGGGTCATCCCACACAGGTTAATCACAGCCCCACAGTGATAATCCCAGTGACTGAAAACTCTTGAGGCTGGGAGATGGGTACATTTTCCTAAAAATCTTCAGTAATTTAGGAGCCTAACCCATGTCTGCTCTCTTAATGATCTTCCCTTTGCTCTGAAGAACACCTACTTGGGTTCTAGGGTGTAAGGCTTAAAATAATTATCTCAGCAGGGAGGGAAAGAAGACCTTCCTCCATAGCAGGAAATGCCACAATTAGAGGAAATCCAGATTAACAGAGGTATTAGAGGGGAACACACTATTTTGTGGCAAAGTCATAGAAAGCATAATGCAGAGATGCTTCTAGAAGTGCAGTGGAGCTAAGCTCGTCCTGCAACTTTTATAACTCCTGTATTACTTATCAATAAATTCAAATGCAGATTGCCAAACCTCTAAACTGCTGGAAGAAAGCAGTTTGGAAATCGAAAAGGAGAGCAATTTTTATATTTGGAGCTACACAAAACTAGGTTTTATGATGACACTGTCAACAAGAGAAGCAGCACTTTGAAATGTAGATTGATCCTCTAGAGAGGGGTTAAAAATATTTAAAGCAATCCTACTTTTAAAGAATCCACGAGGTCCTGAACAAGAAAGAGTCTCCTCAGCTCTTTGACTGTGCTGTTGACGTATAGCTGGAGACAGTCTGTGTATTTCTGAATCTGGTCCTGTGAAAGATTCATTTCCATCTCCAAGTAGGCTCTGCCAGAAACACAGGTCCAGTTACAAACCCAGGCAGGTTCACCTGCCGTTCACGCTCCTGCCTGTCTACCCCATCACTCCCTCCTCCCCAGACCTCATTTCTTTGCGCCGGAGCAACGTGTCCCCCTTCCTGCAGGCACAGAGCCACCAGCGCACGCTGTCTTTGCCTTGCATGACCCATCTCCCTGGGCAATTGCAGGCTTTGTGGGGGCTGTTTGCCTCCAGCCTTGCCCTTTCCCCATGCAGAGCCTGGTCTTGATGGGTTGTCTCTTTACTCCATGCAAAGGGGGATGTAAATCCTAACTGGGGGGGATTCCCCACAAACTTCTGTGCAACATTGCTGCTGCAGAAGAGGACTTCTCCACCAGCTGGCAGCCTCTGGAGGAACAAAAGCTGCTGTCTGGCCATGTATCACCTTTGGCAGCAATGCCCCCTTCTCTCTCCTCCATCCCTCCACCTGCCCTGCACCTCTGAGCTATGCCCATGTTGTGAGTCACATCTCAGAACTGATCAAGTGAAACAGAAGGAGCAGCACACCAACAAGCCTTTTTTTCAGTGTACGTGTTTGCAAACCAGACCGGTTCCATGACCTGGTTTACCAACTTGTTGGCACAGCAGAGGAGAAAAGTTGACTGCTCTCCTGGAGCAAACCACCCAGACCCTGGGGAGGGTGGGGAGGACACTGGCATTGGCACCATCACCTAGGGTAATGGATTGCCGCATCACAGCCAAGCAATGCTGCAGAAAAGATATAAACAGTTCCCCTCTATGCCCAAAAGAGTGTGTCCAGAAACAATACTCCTCCTGCTTGCAGAGATATTGTATTATCATTAGTTCTTATGAAACTCTTTTTCTGTTTGCTTAAAAGTTTCCAGATCTTTTGAATTTCAGGAAGAAAATTCCCATGTATCAGAGGATGATGGCTTTTGTGTTGTTTTTCTTCTCCCAGGATCTGAGCCAATACAGCCTTACAGCTCTTGAGACACTGGACAACAGAAAAAATTATTTTCCCTGTTATGAGCAAGAAAAGAATTTTAGCCAGTATAAAAGTGGCAGCTAAAGAAATGTGAATTGCCACTGGGAATGGATCCTTTGCAAGACAAATGGCCCCTGGCCATGACTGCAAAACACTCACTTGAAGGGGTGGCCCTCATCCGTCTTCTGCACAGCCTGTAGGACCGATTTGTAGATTCTGAAGCTAATGGTGGCTGAGAGGCCAGCAAGGGCCAGGTAGGCCACGACGCTGACGACGCTGAACTGGGTCAGGGAGAAGAGCAGCAACAGGAGGCTGCCGAACACGATCCCTGTCTGCTTGATGTCACGCCAGTACAACAGGTCAATAGCTGGGGAGAGAAGACCAACATGTTAAAGGCAGGAGCTGGAAGGGCATTGAGGATGGCCACCATGGCCACTGCGATGCTCGGAGTCCTTGCAGGAGAGTAAAGGGAGGAGTGATGCTCCTGCTCACATCAGCATCAACAGGAACTTCTCAGCAGAAGCAGTGAAGTGACTTCAGCGACACACTGAGGAAACTGCAACTGGTGACCTACTTGAAATCCTTGTATTTCTTGCATCTGTGTCTGGGTTAGATAAGATGGGTGAATATCTCCAACCACAGCACGGTAAGGTGCAGCAGCAAGGCAAATGTAAGATGCGGTTTGTGTTGTCGCTAGGGTTGTATGGAAGTTTTCATCCTAGCTTGCCTTTACTTACTGTGAAAACTGGATTATTTCTTTGTCACAAGTCCAAATGCCAAATGCTTGATCAAAGCATTTTCAAATTTTGCTTGTTGATAAACCAATAAGAAAGTTTGGGGTTAGCCACAATAAATCACTTTCCCATTCAAAGTTTTGACAATATGATTTTGTTATTTCCTAAGTTTTGAGAAAGGAAAAGACTCCTGGTTTTACCACTGCTTAATAGTTACATGGGTAGGAAACCATTTTTCAGATGAGACCTTAAAATACAGACTAAATCCCTTTTGCTACTCAAATCCAACCATCTCAGAAATATTAAAAAAAAAAGTTTTCTGCTTGTTAGATAACTTCCCTTGTCTAGATCCATGGGAGATATTAGAACAAAGCAAGTGCAGAAAACCATTTTCAACCAATGTATTTTTACATGTGTAAAGCAGTTAATTTTGACAGTGTTTTTCACCCAGTTTGTATAGTTTATTCCAACCCCTCCAGCAAACAATCTTACCATCAGGAATAGCCACTATAAAAGCAAAATTTTATGAAATGATTGCTGAATATCCAGTCCACAAAGGTGAATTTAATTTCTTTACACCAATAACCTCTTCTTGAGAGGACTCTTCATCCAGCCAAAGAACATGCTTATGACAATCTAAACAAAACAGCTTTAATTTCACACACTGCACAAGTCCTCATGAACAGCTTGAACACACTACCAGCCAAACAGATTTCATAGATGCCACTTGTCAAATCATTCTGAACAAAGAGTAAATTCAGGAAAACTGCAATCTGTCAAAAAAAATTTCACAAATACAAAAAGAAACAAAATTAATCCAGCCTAGTAGTTCTTATCATCTAATCTCCAAAAATTGTGAGTCACCGCAGCATGTTTGCCTTGAGTCAATGTGCTATATTACTCATTACTATTACACATATTAGCATTGCTTTTCAAAGTGATGTACTTGAATCTCCATCATTATACACAATATAAAAACTCTTTCATATTTTTAAGTGCCAGTATTCAGCACTGGACCTGTGATCACAAGCATTCATGAATAGATCTATGGGCTGCATGGAAGCCAAGGGACAGGGGACCTTGGTGGTACATGCCGAGGTCCTGGGTGCTGACTTTACAAATTGAGGACCAGGCCAGAGTCTTTCCAGATATATGCCCAGGTCTCCTTCCTGCAGAAACCTAGGGGCATGGACTAGGGAATGCTCCAAAATGCAGTTACAGCACAGTCAGAGCATGCACCTATATCGAGGAGGTTAGCAGCAGGCCCAGCTGTATTGATGCAGGCAGCTGGAGCTCCACAAATTGCTTACAGTGTTGAGGTGCTGGAGTATGTGACTTGCAAACCATCCTTACAAAATGGCATCCAGAACACAAGTGTGCAGCTTTTACCATTTTTCTTATTCTTTTTCAGTCAAGGCGCTGTAAATTTCTGCAGTACAGCACAGCAACTGGGGTGCTTTCACCAGCAAGCATTTGGACAGGAGGTGTTATTCACAGCCTGATCATTTTTGTGCTTAAAAATTCCTCTGTCAGAGGACAGTATTGGAAATTTATGCAAATCTCACTTCTCAAGATACTTAAAGTTTATATCACACAATACCTTCATGTTAAATGAAATGAGCACATCTGAGCTAGCTCAGCAAGCTGTATGTGGAACATCATCTACTGATGAAAGAAAAAGGCCACTCACCAGGGGAAAATACTACCTGGAACGCAGGCAATAGACAGGCAAACAAATGAGACCTGAGCCAAAAAATACAAAAGCCCACTTCAGTAGAGTTCCCTGAATCAATCCCAATTGATGGTAAGACCCAAGATGAGCAACTAAGCCCCCTCTCTTTCTTTCGAGGATCTTTCACCTCGTATTCCTGCAGACTGGAAGTGGGCTCTATTCTCACATAGAGACAGATGCCAAACTGCATTTTCTCATTCCCCTGAACAAGGAAGATGCTGAATGACTCAAGACAAACTTGACCAGGTGTGTGTACATCCTGAAACTTGCCCTTTTCTGCCATGAAATGACTGGGATATTTACTGAGCTGTATCAGGTAAGGAAAGGCTTGCCATAAATCAGAGCAAGATGGACAGACGCCAAATGACACAATTCTGGGGATATGTGCATGCGCAAGAGAGGAGATGAGAAGGCAGCTGGCCTCTTTCTCCCGCCAAATGAGACCTGGGAGAGAGGGATCCTGTGTCTTTTAGACCTGAGGCAAATATTCCCATGTGCATGGAAAAAATATGTGCCAACTGCTAGGTGGAAAATCTCAGCACAGAGGAGGGATATATGAGTTGAATGATTTTTACATGACTGTCCCAGTGCCCAGGTCCAGCCTGGGAACACAACCCTCCCACCCAGAGCCTGCAGTAGGTCAGTTAGGATTTTCAAGGGCAGGAACCAAATCTGCCTTCTCCTTGTCTCCCTCACAGGGATGGGGAGCTGCGGCATTGCTGCCATGTCCAGCTGTTCAGGAGGGATTTGCTGCTCCCGCAGCCATTCCTCCTCCTGTCCCCTAGGGATATGGCGGTGAGCCAAACTGACTTGCAAAAGGCGGTGCAGGAGGGAGATGAACCTCATGGCTCCTTGGGCAGGGAAGGGGGAGAAGGAGAGTTCAGAGCAAGAGATCAGTGGAGACTTGTGGGGTCCAGCCATGGTCCATGGGCTTCCCTGGAGAAAGCACTTTTTTTGCTGACAGGACTCAGGGATTTGAGCTGTATCAGTTCCCCTGAAATTTAGATGGTGCTGAAAACACCTGAGCTACATGTCAGAACTACGTTTGCTCCTTCAGTCACAGCTTCAGTCACTTCAAAGACTTTTTGCATGAACAGAATAGAATAGAATAGAATAGAATAGAATAGAATAGAATAGAATAGACTATTTCAGTTGGAAGGGACCTAAAACGATCATCTAGTCCAACTGCCTGACGAATTGAGGGCTGAACAAAAGTTAAAGCATGTTGTTAAGGGTGTTGTCCAAATGCCTCTTAAACACCGACAGGCTTGGGGCATTGACCACCCCTCTAGGCAGCCTGTTCCAGTGTTTGACCACCCTCTCAGTAAAGAAATGCTTCCTTACCGAGAGGGTGGTCAAACGTATTTTTGTCCTACATTTCCTTACGTAAACAAATCTCCCTTAAAAGCAGGCACTGGGTGCAGAATCCACTAGCTGGGATCCTTTGCCTGACTTCCTCAGGGTGCCGTTTTGTCCTGTAACCATTTACACCAGAGCAAAACTACCTGTCACATTGTTATCTGGTGTTGTAAATAGATACCAAGGGGCAAAGGAATGAGAAATTTACTCCTTCACCACCAGGTGAACCCAGAGCTGGGAGCATCAACCCCCTCCACACCTTTTTTTTTATTCTGAACGGGAATGAAAATGAAAGATGAAGTTGTCCACCACCTTTATATGTCTGCTTTGAGTTTCATCTCATCCTATATTCATATACAAAACTGGTTAACATAGCAAACACCTCCCTCAAACACTCACTGACCCACGCGTTTAATGCCCTTCAACAGGTCACAAAATATAAATGGTGGCCTGAGTCTTTGACGATGGGTAGCTGCCTGTTCATGCCTGCACCCCTTCCTTTGCACGCTGAAGAAATGACCACCCAGGCTCAGACCAGCCTCCCCAGCACACAGGGACGCAGTGAGTCTGAGGATGGCGGGGCTGGGAGCTGAGCTGGAGCTGCGCACCTTCACACACACGCTTCTCTGCAAAGCCACTTGCCAGCATGCGCTGGCCCCATGCTTGGCTGGGCTGAGACAGGCTTCCAGTCTGGCTCTTACATGGGCACAGCATTTCCCAGATAAATTAAAGGAGATGGGATCCCTCACAGTATGAGTTAATGACGTAATAATTAAATGCTTTGGTCAATCCGTAGGGAAAGAAAAAAGGTCCTAGTGTGGTGAAGGGTCCTGCAAGTGCCGGGTGTGTTACAAACAGCGTGTGAGTCTGTGTATGTGTGCACGGCACTGCCCAGACCTGACTACAATGGCATGATTCTGAGCAATGCACGCTGAATATGCATGAAGCGGGAGGCTGGTGCCACGTGAGCCTGTCGATATGTGATGTGCATGCAATTGAACGGTGGGTCAATCTGCCTGGCTAAGCAAGATACACTTCTGAGAGCCAAAATGCCAACTTCAAACCACCTAAGGTTTGCAGCTAGGATTTGCAAACGGGGTTTGGAAAACAGGCACTGAAACCAGCCTCAGCTTCACTGAGATTTGAGTTCCTTCTGGTTTGAAAATCACAACTGTAAAATCCTGACCGTGCCCATTAACATGCAGAAGCTGTTCAGCTGTAGCTTTCCATGATCTCCCTTTAGCCTCCTGGAAGGAGAGAAGCAGTGTCAGTCACTTTGCACTCTTTCCAGTACAACACACCAGAGCTCTGCTCATTTGTGGAGATATAAAAGGACTCTGGGTCTTGCCAGAACTGCCTCAGACTCAAAAGTATTTGTATTTATTAAGGAGGACTTGCCAGCCATCTCTAAGACAGCAGTGCTGCAGGTCACTGCAACTGTCTTTGAAGAACTTTTCTGGAGAAGCATGTCTGATGAGTTATTTATCTGAAAGTATCACCTACCTGTGCTTTTTAACTGACAGCAGAACTTGTAAAATGTTACTCAAGTAGCCTTCTATTTAAAAGAAAAAGTTTTCAAAGGTGCCAAATCAGTGTCTTAGCTATACTTTATGGTATAACTTCATCTCATTAAACTAATGTGAGTCCTCCATTTGGGGCCAACCCCCAGACTAATGATGCACAAAGGTAAACCGTGTGATAGAAGCAACCACTTGTTAATATGAGTAGCTGGTAAATACCCATGTTTGCGAGGCAAGCTAAAATTAACCGCACAAATATAACAGCAGCAGCATGCAATGCTTGTGCCAGCAAGGAACTGCTCCTGAGTACAGTGCCTGAAAGCTCTCCCAGCTCTCATCATGGCTTTCAGCAGAAAATGTGTCTGCTCCTCAATATTTGGCATCAAAAAAGCCAGAAGACAGACCTGGGGGCTGGAAAGGGCAATGCTGGAGGCAAGGGGTGAACAACTTGAGATGGACAAGGTGGACTAAGTAGTGATGCTCCTTAATCCATTCTCCTTGGGACCTGTTGGAAACATGAGGACTGGGCTCTGGTGGTTTACATGGTCCCCAGAAGCACTGTGGTATGGGGCTGCTGCAGCCCAAGGCTCCTGAGCAGAGATCCCAGAGGGAGAATAGAGGATCCAAACCAACTTGTAGCTAAAATGTCCTCACACCTCCAGAATCCTGTGTGGTTATGTTTTTGAAAGGTACTTTTGTAAGAGAAACGGGGTTCTTCCCATTCCATGTCTCAAAGAAAGCATTTTAAGATGAAAATTAATGAAGATCAACCGAGCACAGACTGGACAATTCACATTTTCCACAGTTTTTTCCTCCCTTCCTCTGAAAACCTCTGTTCTCTCCTTCTGACTTTGCACAATTTTCCTCTATTGCAACAACTGTATGAAAAATGAACATGCATTAAGCAGCATTTACATGGAAGTTAGTACAAAAAGTGTGTGCAAAACCCTTGTATCCAGCTTTCAAATGAGGCCCATGGGCCTTGATGACTAAATAAAAGGTTATGTGCTCTTCAGCATACTAAAACCACCCTTGGATGTGATCAAGCTGCCCCCCCCTCCAATGGAGGTCCCATTGGGCCTCCTTAGGAGGTAAAATCAATGGGTCATACAGCTTCATTCCCTATGCAATATTAGTATTAATGAGAAGTGAGAAAAACCTGTCTACACACAGCCTTTAATCCTGTATACAGTGTAATACTATGACTTCATAAATATAAATGACTTCATAAGTAATTTCTCAGACCTACTGGAAGTAGGAAGATCAGGAAACGTGATTTAAGAAGGGCAATTTTGTTTATAGCATTGTCACAACAATATTTGACAACAAATGCAACAAAGCTGTAAATCTTTGAATAGAAGTAAATACTGCTCACAGTCAAAGAAATTCTAGTTTGCAGCTTTAACCACAGGCTGCAGGACCAGGCTTTCCCTCTTCTCTCCTGTGAAGGATCCAATGTGGTCATTTCTGCCCTCCCCACGACAGATCTGATTCACATGTAATACAGATGGTTACACCATTTAATGAGCAGTCTGGTGCCTTCAGGAGACTGCTGTGATTAACAGCAGAGTCAAGACAGAATATCTGTGCTATTTTATGAGGCATCTCTCCTTATCCTTTATCTCCAGCCTTGAGGGATCTCTCCATACTTCTTCTGCCTCTTGTACACACTTTGTCCATCAACTTCCTGTCCTCGGTTCAGCTTTATATCTTTATCATTCACCTGCCCCAAGACTCAACTTGAAAGTTCAGACCTTCTTGGTCCCCGAACTCTGATGAGAGGAGACCTGGAATAGTACCAGGGAAAAGGAAAGTCTTGATATAGGATGCCCTCCACGTCATCTCCTACTCCCTCTGCAAGATCAAGATGTGAGCAAAAAAGGATTGATTGATTGCCTTATGTGAGTCACCAGAGTGCGCTTGAGTAGACAGAAAAGGATTGGCAATAAAAAATCAGCCCTAAAACCATGCTGCACACACGTCTATTGTAGTATTTATTATTATTATTGTTGTTGTTGTTGTTATTGTTTTCACATGAGAGATACTTTAAGACCGGGATTTAACATCATGGCAGGAGAAAGTCTCCACACACCTCCTGTTCATCAAACCATATCACTACCTGCCTTGGCCAGTTTCTATGGAGGATGTTACTGCTCTCACCTTAAGTGAGCAGAAACCCAGGAGACCAAGCAAAGCCCTTGAATTGAGTCCCTGAATGCACATAATGCTATGGAAGTGTTAAGATTTTCCTGAGATGCTCCTGGACCAAAATAACAGACCTGGACCCTTCCAAACTCTATCCAAACATTTGAAAATCTACAGATTTTCAAAATGAATGGGCCAGATCTATGGTATTTGTGAGAATTAAATATGACATGGAGACAGTATCCCCCCTGATATCATAAAAAGCCTCACCAAAACTCACTTCCCAGAGACCTAATGAAAGCAAAAGCAGCCTTCCAATGTTGCCTTCAGCTATTGCCCCATCATCACCCTCTTGCTAGAGTTTAAATTACTCCTCAGGGAATACCTTAAAATAATCTTACTTTTGGGGAACCTTCTCCTTGTTCTGGCAATGAAAGAATATTGTTCATCTATTCTTAAAAGAAAAGAAAAAAAATTACATTCAGACATGGCACAGCATGTGTGCAGAGCACATTTTGGCAGAGCTATTGAAATCTCAGTGATTTTTTGATACTACCTATGTCAAGGCATTTGTTGGGATGGCTGGCAGTCAAACAGTGTGAGGCTCATCTAAGAGAGTTGTCATCTAACTTTAAGCTTTTGGTCTTGCAGTTGTATTGCCATCAACAGGAATGTGCTTGAGGAAGGCTTGATACAACTTCTGCAGCAGCAACGAAAAAAGGAAAGCAGATCTGGAAGTGGAAACAAATCTTGACAAATTTAATTCAAATTTCACAGGAAATCAACTGTGAAATTAGGAATTCAATTCCTCATAAGTTAGTGTAGTTTTGTGAAACTACTAGCTAAATTGGTTACATCAGATGATGACTTAGTTCCAAGATTTTAGCTCTACCAACATAATAGCCATACTGGGATGGATCTTTAGCTGCTGAAAAGAGGGAGAGCTCATTTGAGCAAGACAAGTGGATCCCAGCTGAGAGTTCAGCCCACAATATTTTCAGGAAAGCACTGAAGGAACCAACTGGCTAAAGTTATATTCTCATGACAATATCTGTAATTAGACAGATTTCAGAACTGTCAATAGATTATAGATTAATAGCATGCATCCATATTATTGCCATTGAATTTCTTTATGAGTCTCAAAGTGGGGAATGTTGCCACAAATAGTTGGTGCAGCTTCTCAGCACCCTTTGGAAACCAACTGATAGATCAAGCAAGCAAGGTGGCTGGTTCTCTGAAACAGCTGCCAAGAAAATGCTACTCAATAACTCCAGTCCCAGTGGAGTTACATCAGCTAGACGGATCTGATAAAGTCTGCAGTCCTTTTCCACATTAAGTTTTATAATGTGGGTAATACTTAGGATCATTTCTATGAATGGTTCGCGGGCCTTTTTCTCTGGATCTTTCAGATTTTCTTTTTTAATAAGTCTTGCAGGAGGTTGAAACTGTAGGAACAAGCATGTCACTTATGACCACCCAAGAGCTGGCACATAGAAGAAACAGTGGAAGGGGGAATAGTCATGGGGACCAGTGTACTGACATCAAATAGCTCCATCAAGTTGGGGTGCAAAGACCTTCCTAATCCAGAGAAACCTCTCCAGCAAGGCATGGGGATGAGTCCTGCCGAGCTGGGCCGAGTCCTTGGGAAGGCACAGAGACCTGCTCCACCACCTGAACCTGGAGGCACACCTCATCCAGCAGCTCTCCTCGGGGACCTGTGCTCCGCGATGCGTCACACAGCTGGCGCTGGCCATAGGTTGTTACACGAAGGCCCACATCAGCCAGCATGCCTGGTCGGAGATGTTTCTCCGCACACTCATGCATTATGCATGGCTCCATCCCAGCCTACTTCAAATGTATCACCTTCCAATGCGAAAGATGACTTGGGTGTGGAAGCCAGCTGCAATTCCCCAAAGCAGCCTATGATAATATTTTGAATGTAGCATATGCCCAGCAGGGGCGAATTACTCTCCCGCTCCCTCGAGGGGCTGTATCATGATCTACCATTGACATAATCATGCTGTACCTGCAGGATGGGTAGGTAAAACACACTGCAATATTTCTAAATGTATGAAGCAGCATCAGTTGCTTCATTGCAAGGAAAGTAACAGTACATTGATTTAGTAGGGCAAAGCCAAAGCTCCACCAAGTGTCCCTGCAGCTTCTTAAGATCCCCACCCAATTTTACACCAATTATAAGTACTATAAGGGCAAACCAACAATACAGCTAGTTGAAGGCTTGACTATTAACTAAAACTTATGTTAACCTCAATGTTGTATCTCCATAATTTCAGTAAAAATATGCTCTGTATTTACTGAGGTTTGTGTCTGCATCTGTTACATTCACAGACATTTCCAGAGTTTTCAGAAAGGAACCATAATTCCATTGAAAATGAATCTGGCAAAATTATACAACTCCAGGTTTGCACAAAACTGATATTCTGGGTTGAGACAGACACTACATCAATAATAGATATTAAAAGAATCAATGAATCAAATCTTTAGTTTTCATTATTCTGAATTTTAAATTTCTCCTATTTTATCTGGGACCGATCAAAGAATTTTGCCGACAGAAATAATATTCTATGACTATTTCATGTTTTCTGCAGTATCATTTTTGAATCATAAAGCACCACCCAAGAAAAAGAAAAAAATATGCATATGATGTGGAAGTGAGGCAAGTGATTTATTTTAGCTGCGTTGATTTTTTCAGATCTGGGTTTTATTTCAAATCATCATGGGACATACTGTGTCATTTAATTTTCAGCAAATCTACTTTGGTTTCAAAAAGGAGAGCACAGAAGGAGGGAAAGCCCACTATTATTATTAATTATTAATTATTAATTAAACAATAGCAGCATGCCCTTTGTTAGTCCCCTCTTTTTAATATATGAAAAAATACTATTTTTTCTAATAAAGAGGGAAAATATTTAGTTTGCCTCCAAATACAGGTGTTTCAGCAATCTGACTCAGCAAATCAATGTTTTTATAAGGATCAGCAAAATATTGAGACTTTTTGGAAACAAAACAAACAAAAACCCCAAACCCCACCTAACAAGGAAGTTTATCTGCAAAGCTCAGATGAAAAGACCCTGAAGTTTGGTTGTGGCTCTGCCATATAAGCTTAATGAATCATGCAATCCTATAGGAAAAGCTAGCCCTTGATTAAGGCATGGAAAGCCCGATCTGCTGGAGGCTGGCATTTAACAGGTGCATCTGTTTACTTTCCAGCTACTCGTCTTCCTTAAAAAAACCCTCAGACCATAAATACAGTTAGGTACTGAATTAAGATTGCAAAAATATCGAGCTCGCTAGAGACAAGTGTCTGTCTGAAAGATGTCCCCTTGCCCTCCCCTCCCCAAAAAACAATGTAGGAAGGTTTTCTGGCTTCTGTTACATTGAGCTGCAATTATGAAACTGTCTGCGTGCATCCTGGACCCTTTAATGAGATGATGCTATAGAGCAATCTCTCTCCCAGGGACCCTGTTGTGAGCATCAACATTACGTACTGTCTATTCAGCGTAAACATGCACCTTAAAATTAAAAAATACATTCCAACAAAGCCTGCCCAAAGCAGACAGCAGCCTGCCCGGCAGGATCAGCCACTAGCTTTTCTCCCTCTAATCTGCCCACCGAGCAGTGTCACAGAGACTGTCTTTTATCAAAACAAAGGCTGGATGCTGGCTGGGAAGTGTGAAGCTGACTAAAAATGGCTGAAAAGCTGTCCGAGGCGCCCGGGAAGGTAGCCAGCCCCACCCAGCGCAGACACCGACCCGCTCAAAATAAGCTGAAAATAAGCCCAAAAGGGAGATGCTATTGTTCCCCTCACCTACTCGGCAGCAAGACAACATCATCGCAATATTTTGCCCCCGACCAGCTCAGCGGAGTGCTCGAAAGCACAACGAAGGGATCAATTTTTTTTTTTTTTTTTTTTTTTAAAGCAATCCTACAGCAAAGTACAAAGTGGGTGGCAATGCCGCGGCCGCCTCGGTGCTATTGCACTTCTTGCCGAAGCTGCGTTTTCTTTGTGTCGACGCTAGGCTAAGCCCTCACTATGGGTGTGTCCGTGGGCAGGATGCACCGAGGCACCCAACGCAACCGCCTCGAACCCTCGCGAGCCCGAGCAGGCACAAATTCACCATCGCCCGGCTTTCCTAAAGCCCAAAAGGTATGAAATCATGCCAGCAGCAGCCCGATGGAGAGAGTCAGGGATGAGAAATGGCACCGCTAACAGCAAGGGCGGATGCTTTGGGAATGAGCTGTAAGGTGGGAAGGAAGGTCCTGTTATCCTGGATGCTTTCAGGGTGAGATAGCTGGAGACGGGAGAAATACATTCAAAGAACAGAATTAAGGGCTCTTTATCTTTCTTTCTTAAATTACCCCCAAAGAAAAGCTTCACGGGGAAGGAGAGAAAACAGCATGCAAAGGCCCACAGGTGAACAATGCAAAAATGGATGGATCCTGCCTTTGCCTCCTCTGACATGCAGTCCTTCTAGCATGCAACACTAGAATAGATATAATACCCTGACATTTCCAGTTGCTCCAAAGACAGTCCATCTTGGTGGAATCGGCACTGGCTTGCATCTCGGAGAGCTGAGGAATTGCCGGTCCTTTCGTCGGAGGCACTGCGTTACCAGTCAGGCATTCCCGAGCATGGGTGGGTTAGTGGGTATCGCTCCCGTCTCCCCGCTCGGCTCCGGACTGATGCTGTAAGCAGCACAGGCGGAGGGGGGAGGGCATATTGTACGCGCTGCGGTCTCCACTGCAGCAAATCAGCGGTGTGATGTGGTTGCCCTAGGGAGCAGGCTCCTTTGAAAAGGGGATGCAGTCCCCTTTCAAATCAAAAGCTTGCGCTCGGCGGCTTAGCCTCCTAAGCCATCGAAATGGTTAAGGCAACCTGACGGCAAAGAAATAAAAACAAATTGGGTGTGGGTGGAGGGGGGAGGGGGGGGGCGAACAGTGTTTCCTATGTTGCTGTATAGTTGTGACTATTCATGTTCCAGAAATTTCTTGAGAGCAATGAAATCCGGTGTTTTCTTAATTTTTTTTTGAGGGCCAAATTCTTCCCAACCCTTCCAGGTTTTGATGCTCCCCCCTCCTCTGCCCAGCTGGGTGAGGTTGGGGAGCAGCAAGGAGAAAACCAAAGTCAAGATCCGACCCCAACAGAACAACCCCCATTTTGCTACTTTTTTCAAAACTATTCCAGAAACAGTAGAAAATAGCAGAGTACCCACACCACCAGGGATCACCCTTCTCCCCCTGTAGGCATGAGCACCCACACACACGGGGTGACCCGCATGGCCCCCCAGCCCCTCATGCCAAGCCTCGCTACACCAGGATGCCAAACACTGCAAGCTGCACCCAGGTTAGGGTGTGGGGGGTATGAGTGCTGCCTCCTCTCATTGCTCAAAATGCTGCATAAACCAGGATTTGAGGTGCAAGAGTGCAGGTATACAGGGCAATTTGTGAAAAAGCGTGTGCTCTCGGTAGTAACCATGAGCCCACTAATGGCTGAATTTTAACACCAGCCTCAGCACTGCTCCCCCAGATAAGACACTGCCCTTGCCTCAGTTTCCCCATCAATAAACTACTATAAGTAACCTCACGGAGATGTCATAACTAAGCAATGGCCACACAGTACTTGGTAAATACTCGGAAAGAAAATGCTTTATATCCACCCAACCTATTTGCCTTTTCAGATTTTGGGGAGTGGGTTGGTTATTAATCACAAAGAAACTCCCCAGAAAGTCACCCCATTTCACTGAAGAGTGACCTGAGATACAGCATATCAGACTTGGTCCAGTCATTGTTGGCAGAACGATCCCAACTGGGGACCTCTCGGTTCTGAGGCTGTATTTAATCTTTTCAATCATGCTAGTTTATGAAATAATTTTACTTTAGCCATGTTATACTGAGTTTAGCTTTTTTATAGGGAAACAGACACCAGCACAGACACAGTGGGTCAAGTACACACCAGCATGGGGAACAAAGTTTGAACCTCTCTGCTCTTTTGGCTCCAAAATCAAACAGTCTTTAATGCCCGAGTTAACAGAGATCTCCTCCAACTGGTAGTAGTAGGTCACTTGTCCTTCCCTCAGGTAACTCATCTCATAGAAGAAAGCCAAAATTTAAGGAGAGATTCACCACAGTGTGATCTTAACCTTTACCTAGCAAACTGCTGGGATTACAGAGGCCAACAGCTATTGTTCATGTCTCAAAACCGTCTTTGAAATCCCCCAAAAGACTTGCTTAGGCTTGAATCCAGCATCTTCAGTCCCCTAACAGGGAAATAATTAACTAATTGGTGCAGAACTGGCTTCAGCTGCCATTGCATATAGTAAGTTAAATCATCTACAAACAATGTTACAAGTCTTGATTTTGTGTTCTTCCAGGCTTTGTTAAAAAAAGGAAGAAACAGGTTGGCAAGGGATGATTTCTCAGCATGGACTGATTGGTTTAGACCCTTTGCAAGAGCAGAAAATAACCCTATTGACACATTTTGCCCTGCACTCTGCTTGCAGCTCTGTGATGGGCTTCCCAGCACCAATCCATAATATGAGATATTTACAAGCAGTGTATATAAAACAGAGCCATCATTCACATGAAATTCTTAAATCCTGGTGCCCCTGAAAAAAAGCCAGAGAGACCTCAAACTTAGTGCACCAATGAAACTCATGGCTATTGGGCACATACCACCAGCAACACAGACATGAGAAGACACAAAATCTCTGCTTAGTCTCACTGTAACCCACATTTCTCAGTCAGGTATAAAAGACAAATGCCCTTTGGACAGAATAGTAGTCCATGTGCATTTAACATCCCAGGGTTGTATAAAGCAGTGATGATTTCTCCTTTCCTTCATTGTTGGCAGGGATTTTTCTTGCCCCAGACTTCAGGTCTCCATCTCCTTCCCCAGGCTTCCAAAATAAACCATACCATCACTTTTCCTGCTTAAATTCTTACTTCCCTTTGGAAAAGTGTCTCTTCAGACCTGGCCTGTGTGATTGTACTGTCCCATGCTACTTCCAGAGCTATTTTAATTCATGGGCACCAGAACCCATCACTTTACCAGCAGTGACAACAACAATGCATCTGTGTCAGAAACCGAACTGGACTGGAACTGTGAGATGAACATACTTAGAAAATGTGAATGGGCTAAGAAGGTCTTCCAGCATGCACTCACTCATCCCAGGAGCCAAGTCGGGTGAGGGACAGAGGCAGCGCCTGGCATTAACTCTGTATGTGCGTCTACACAGACGTGCACGAACAGTTTAACAAAATCCCGATCAGCACAGGGTGGATCCAGGACTAAAATGGCAATTAATAAAAAATGCATTTCTACAATGAGAATTTAAATTATGCATTCAGTAAGTAGTGAGCCAGAATTAGGACTAAGTAGTTGGTTATCAATAGACTGAGGGTGAGAACTACTTCTTTGCAACAGAACTAAACCAGGATCACCAATTAAACATTTACTGAACAGACTGAAAGGCACAAATAAGCATAGCACTGCCAGGATCTTGAAAACATGCACAGGTCAGAGATCTTGGCATCAACCACAGGATACTGCAGTGTTGGAGGAAAGCTTTCCCGTGATCATGAACAGAAGCAGGATTAAAAGCAATAAGCGGAATTTGCTTCCCTTCCCTTCAGAGCACTGTCCATGGGAAGCCTTATTCTGCCGCAGGGTATTACTGAAATGATTACAGATCTTAAGATGTTTTACTGAGGTCACCTAAAGCTCAGTGTTGATGGCACAGCCACAAGCCAAGTGGGCTCATCACTATTTGCCTGTTAAGCAGCTCTGCTGGAGATAATGACCCATGTATGTAGGACGTGTATGGTAAGGACTCAGTAAAATAAAGCTACCTGGTTGCTTTCAGCCCATCCTAACCTCCCATTGAGGGAAACCTCTGGCCAAGTTAACACATGAGTAGGGTATTGCTGTCTGCCTCATTTCTTTCCATCCCTCCAACCCCAGCAGGGTTTGCTGGATGAGGTGCAGACTGCAGCTCAGCAAAGGACACAGGCACCCTGCCATGGTGCGTGGGTCACCAGGGTTGTGCTGCTTACAGGGACACAACAAGCCCTGCGTCAGGGCTAACTCTTCAGCTCTACCTTGCTTCCCTCTGAAGGTCCTCCCACTTCCATGGTGACCCAGCCTGCCTGTGCACTGCTGATGAGCTCTGATGAGGTCAGAGTTAGCAACATTTAGGGCTTTTTAGGTAAATATACTTGAACTGACATAACAGTCCATAAGAACTCAGAAGTACCCACTGTTCTACCACGGGGAGGATCACACGTGGCCCTAAACTTCAGGGCTGTCCCTTAACAATCCTGCTGGAGGGCAGGGTGGAAATCAGCATTGGTTTCAAAGAATATCTAATGATAACAAATTCAAAGATAGGGCTGAAACCCGTCGCCAGTTCTGCTCTAAGTGCAGTGACTTTGAAGACACTTTGGACTGATTATGTTTTTTCAGAACAGCACTCTGCATCACTCCGCGTCAACGCATCGTGGGACACATTGAGGGCAGTGCCAGATCTGCAACGTGGTGCTGTAAGATCCTGACATTTAGCACTTTAGGAAAACAATAGCATTAAGGGAGATCATTGGGTTTTTCTTCTAAGCTAATTTGTTCTTAGCATTAGCAACAAAAATAGAGGGGATGCTATTTTAAAAGTTGCATTAATACGTCTCGAAGCTCTAAAGAACAACGGGGAATTTTTGCCTGACTACTCCAAGCCAAGGGCAGCCAGCAATTACATTTTCATGAGGAGGCTGTCAATAGCAGAGGGATGGGCCAGATCCTGGCTCTGCTCTCATCCTTCCCACTGTCTTGCACTCACTCTTGCACATTTTCTGGGCTGCAGAATTGCTCAGAGGCAGCCCAGGTGGAAAGGCCATGAGCTGGGAGATGCTGACGGCTATTTCAGGTCCATCACTATTCACAGTATAGGTGGTACATAAACAGCTCTGTCCTTGCTGTCTTTTGCCCCACATGTTTGATATTTTCTCTTAGGAGATGTAAGGCAGTAATTAATTACTTATTTTCTCAGGTCTTTAGACCACAAAAGCAATGAGTAAGCTGGTAAAAAATATGGTCTTAAACTGGTGCAATTTAAGTCTGGAGCTGAATGCTCATAACAAAAGAAACCTCATGTCTCGGCATGCCACATTATGTTCCAGCTTCCCTGTGATTTCTTTTAGAAGTCTTGAAATGCCTGGATTTATCAGGGTTTTTTAAAATCATCAGTCAAAATATTTGGGTTGTTCACAAGGACAAGAAGTGTGTTCTGAGATGTGTTGCTAAGGTCCTGTTCTGCTGCCTCTGTTTCACTTTCTGCTCAGCAGAACTGTTCTTCATGCCCATTTTTGCTCAAAGTCTGAGATTATCATAAGGTCTTCAGCAACAACCATGTGACATGAGTCAAATGAGTGGGTGAAAGAATCAGGTGAGACACACTTTGCACTTGCTTCCCTCCCTGGGAATGAGGTGCCTTTCCTTGAATCCTAGTAAATGAGCCATTTGGGGTGAAGTCCTTAGATTTGGCTCTATTGTTGAGAAACAATTTTCCATTTTGGTTTTTGAACCACTGATGTGCAGTCCCTCAGCAAATTTGGCACAGATCCTCTTCACTGGCCATCCCGGAGATGGCTGGCACTTCTGCAGTGCCCTTTGAGCTCACTGACTACTGCAGGCAACAGCACGTCTAACACATAAGAATCAGTTTTTATTTACTCCTGGCTCTTCAGCGGTGGATAATTTCTCTTGGTTCTTTAATGTTATTTTTGAACTGTGAGGATCATAGAAGTGAAGGCTCTATTCCTGCCATTGACCTAGAAAAGTCTTTTGATTCTTTCCAGTGGGACTACTTTTTTCAGTTGCTGGGAACCTTAAAATCGTGTGTTTCTCCTGTGGGGGAGGTAGTTGGTACGTCTTCATTCCTCCTTTAAGATTTGATCAGTAAAACTGACGAGATCCTAAAACTCTGGCTGACCTATTGCATTCCCCCATTACAGTGGGCTGTTATGGTGCTTGCAGCCTACCCCCATTTTCAAGCCTGCCACTTTTAAGCCTGTGCTGCTAAATTTTTCTCTCTTACAGCATTGCTGGTGCTGCAGCTGGCATTATTAATTCCATTTCATTAACTGATCTTTCTAATGGACTGGAAGACAAAAGAGAAGACAGTCCTGAGACCACAGTGTGACTGCGCCTCAGGAGATCTATGTTCAGTCCTCGCGTCTGCCACAGGCTTCCTACGTGACCTTGGGAATCATCTCTCTTAGGTCTCTGGGTCTGCTTGGTCTATTTAAATTTGGGGCATCTTCTGCTTTTTAAGCTTTATTTCTGCAGCACCCAGCACAACATCTGCTGCTCTAGCAAATGAGCCTCACTCATTTTTGCAATACAACTTGGAGGTTGGTGTTACTGGCTGTCATTCTTGGACCAGTGGAGATCAAGCAAGATCGTAAAGACGAATTGGGATCGCGTTGCTCTTGGAAGTGATGAAATCCTGCCTGGTGCTGTGCAAGGATGCTGGGGGACAGAGAAGCCTCCTCTTTGGCCAAGCAGGCCCAGAAGAGATGAAGAAGATACACTTTTAGCAAATTCTCAAAGCAAGGTCTGGCAGCCAGTGCCTGAGCTGGGGAAATGAGGCCTGGACTTTGCCACATGAGTGTGCCACAAGCCACCAGGGACCCTGTCCCTGCCTGGGCAAGGTCCTGCGCTGGAAGCAGAGGAGGTGGCCCCGGAGCAGCTTACCTCACTGGCTCTCCTCCTGCACTGCTGGCACACTGCAGGGCAGACACAGCCCCTCCAAGCTGCTTTGCTGGGAGTAGGAGGCAGTAAGAGGCAGAAATAAGAGTGTGAGCAGTGACAATGCCAGTACAAGCATGCAGGCATGTGGCATGGTAGTGCACAGAGAGAGCCGTGCCCCAAGCAGGCAGCCCTGCTGCGAGCTCAGGCAAAGTGCCACACTAACGCAGCTCTGCCGCACAGCAGCACTAGACAGGTCCTGCCCAGTCAAGTCCTTCCCTTTGCTCCTCTGCACATCCAGGTCCCGGGCTGAGGCAGCTCTTCTGCAACCCCCAGGAAAGACGTGCCCACAGAAGCGTCCAAAGCCTTGCTTCCAGCTTACAGCGGACACCCCTTGTTCCTGCCCAGCTGGGATCAGGCTGAAGTTTTGAAGCTCCAGGTGCTGATTCAGGGGCTGGGATGCTCTGTCCAAGTGCAAAATGCAACTACAGATTGTGCAAACGTGGCTGCAAATTGAACAGCCTGCAGGCAGAGGCTCAGGAGACTGAGGTTTCATTTGCAGCAATGCCACAAGCCCTTAATTCAGGTTGGGATTCTCATAAGCAGCCAGGGGTGCTTGCAAATGAGCTGTGGTTTGCAGGGTTTCTTCTGGCTCCTCTGCTCCTGTACCCAGCACTCCTCCTGCCGGCCCAAACTAGTTGGGTGGGTGAAGGCGCAGAAAGACTTACTGCAGACCAGGCCCCTTTCCCTGGCCCTTGTTCCCCCAAAAAAGTAATTTTCTTTGGGGAAGGGAATCACCCAGCATGCCCTGAGCTGCTCACCCCTCTGCACCATGTTGGAAAGCTGCTTTGAGCATTTTGGCATGGGCATCTTTGCATCCCCCGCCACTGACCCAACCCCCCTGCACAGGAGGCCAGGAGGATAAATGCGTTAGTGGCGGAGGTGTGCGGATGCTGTGGCCATGCACGCACTGGCTCAACTGACACACAATTGTCATGGCAACCCCAGCTTTCCCTGGAAAACAGCAACAGATCACTAATACACAGCTGGATGCAATAGCCACAACCGCCTGCTCCATGGATGCAAGACACCTGGGTACCAAAATGCTCTCTGCAAAGGGGGGGGTGACACTCACCGAGCCGCAGCTCTAGATTATACTCAGGCTGGGAAGTCAGCTGCTAATATGCAAAAATCTTGGCTGAGTTTGCAGAGGAAGGGGGGACAGGTCGGGCAGAGGCAGGTTAGAGAGTGGCCCCTCCTGTCCTGAGCAAATGAAACCCTACAGTGCTTGCAAAGGTGATGGAGGAGGCAGAGAGTGTGGCTGCTTATTGCAGCAACGCTAACAGTGCTTCGTGGCATGAAGGGCTGATGAACGTGTTAGTACTGTCCAAGGAGAAAAAAAAACCAAAAGGCAAAATGAAGGACATAAAATACTGGTGTGTAAGACAGGAATGTCAGTGCACGGCTGTGGGAGGGCAAAAGCAAAGAGAATATGAACAGGGCCCTGGTAAGAGCCAATATGAGCACTGGCTAGAGAAACACTTTGGACAGTGAAGCAGCACTCTGATTTTTAAATGTTATTATGGGCCTCTAGGGTAATTAGAAGAATTAGATCAGGAAATGATGTGCAAGAAGTGTTGCCTGGAAAGTGGTCAGAGTTGTGTTTGCTGGTGAAGTGAGCGGGGAAAATGGTTTTGTGGGGCATTTTAGGACATTGGCTGGAAGAAGAGCTACACAGAAAAGCAGTGAGTGACAGTCTGAGTATTGGTGGAGCTGGCCCTGCCCCGGCACATCCCCTCACATGGGGCAGAGGGAAGAGGAAAGGATGGATCATATGTATATATCTTATGGAAGGTACCATGAGCAAGCTTCCAGCATCAAATCAGCAAAATATGCAATGAAAATCCATACCCTGGAGCCAGCTCATTAGGAACTTAACATTAGTCATCCCTAAAACTAGGTATCTTAAACATACAGATGCAAAATGAGGAAAAAGAGAAGAAAAAAATGCAGAACCCCGATAAACCCACTGAATTTGTAGAAATGGTTTTCTCCCTGAAAAACAGATTCCATCTCTGAGTACTTGAATTCTCGCTCCCCCTCTCTGCACACAATGAGAAAGTCCTGATTTGGATGCTGACGTCGAGGATCTGAGAAAAGACAATTTCATTTCCCATTCTCAAGACCAAAGGATTAAAGATAGATCAGCAAAACTATTTCACATTTAGAAAACCAAACTAAAAGGCCTAAGGAATTCAGATTTCCCTGATGATATCATTAAACATCACAAGCCACATTTTCCTGATTGCTTCTGCAAAGGAATGATAGCTCTCTATTCTGGGATGAGCATGAATATATAATAGGAGGTGCAGAGTGAATTTGAATATATATATGTAAAATGGAATTATTTTGCCATATTCATCAATTAATAAGCAGCATGAAAGTTCACTGAACAAAACTGAACAAGGGAAAATGTTTTCCTTATATCACAGTACATTTAACCACTCTGCTTCAATAACGGATAGCATGTGGATATGGTAGAAGTAGCAGTAATTTCAGAGTAACAGTGTAGATTTGCAGAGATACAGAACTAGCTGTTATCCCAGAGCACTGCACATGAACAATGCGAGGTGGAAGGATAGCATACTACATTTTCTGCGGGAATAGTGAATTCCCTTGCAACAGGTTTGGCTTTTGCAGAAACTAGGGAATTCCAAAAAGAATTGTAAAGTAGGTCTGGGCAAGCATTGCAAAAGGTCTGCTGGGATTTCTGAGCTGCTTTCCCCAAGTGTTTCACTCCTTGCAAACATTTTAGTACATGGAGCTTTGCTGAAACTCCCTGACTGAGACAGGTACCACCAAATACCCCTTTGTGCTGTATCAGACACCTCATTCTAAATAAAAACATCCAGGGACAAAAGCACAATATCCCTGGGTCCCATCTAAGGCTCTTGCATTTCATACACCAGATACTTAAAATTCATTTCTTGCAAATAAATCAGAGATAAAACATAATGGCATGACATTAATTTTACATTATGATAAATTCAAGAAAATAATAATCTTTGTATATGCAAATAAAACAAACCCAAACCCCAAATCCAAATACCATGTTTTGTTTTGGATGAACCTTATCTTTCACAGGTATGCTGGACATGATCAGCCATTGCTGAATGCCAAGCAGATCTCCGAGTCCTGCTGGTCCTCAGCACCAGCGGGTCTGGGCTTTGGAAACCTCTGCCTCTGAGTATCCCCAGCTTGGTGCCGAGAAACATCAGCCCTCTCTGGGCTAGGATGTCTAGTACTGGGGGCCAGAAGAGATTGTACTTCATTTTGGAAACAGCAGCTCCTACCTTTTCCAAAACACTTGCTTTTTAATTGTGCTTTTTTTCCTCCTTTTTTTTCCCAGGCCGTCTGACATTTAAAGTGATCAAAGTTTCCTGTGAACCACAGCTTCTAAGTTTCAGATAAATATAGCCACGCTGCTCTGCGTTTGTTTGTTTTCCTCAGGTTGCAAACCTGCAGTCGAGACCTACTTATTTTGCAGCAGGGAGAGCTGCTGCTTGTCACCATGTGCTTCAGCAGCCGGGGAGAAGCACAGCCTGGCGCACAGGGTACAGCACCACACCGCTCGCAACATGGGGTTCAATCCTGCTCTGGCAACTTGGAGCAAACTAACAAGCAGCCCCTGTGCTGGCTTGAGGAGCCAGAGCAACCCTGGAGCAGGCAGAAAGCAAAAGGAGGCGTGATGCACAGAGACAGGCTGCTTACAGGGGTGCATGAAGGCGATGATGGAGATGGCTGATGCTGAGTGTTGTGACGTGTCCAGCCTACACTGGCACACGGGGACAACACTCAGCCCTTCGAGACACAGCGAAACCACGTGCAAGGGCAGGAAGGTCCTGGCCGCGCCTCCCTTGCCCACCCATGCATACCCACTGAACCCAGTACAATTTATTTTGGTCTCCCCATTAGCTGGGAAGTAAACGTGGCAATTACTTTGCACATCTGAAGCGTCAGAACCCTTCAGCACATTTCCCTGAAGCTAAATAATTAATGAAGGGCTCTGATTAGCGTGAATCTTGTGGAATCATCAGACAGCATGCAGTGACATTTATTTTTACCTCTCGATGCCTGAGATGGGGCTTTGTTAAAAGGCCAAGGATGGATGAACTTCCTGGCCACTGAAATGGGAGGTTGTCCTGCAGCCAAAAGGGAGCTTGGGGTTTATTTTGGAAAAGAAGGTTTCTGCCCCGCTTTGTGCTTAGGCTGCCACAGACAGAAGCAGCCTTCAAAATTTGAATGCTTTGCAAGTGATGGAGGATAAAATACACTTCTTTTCCACGCAGGAAAGACATCCTGCATACGTAGCACCCAGCAACTCGTTCACCTCAGTGCCTTGTTAGAGGCACCACGACTAAAAGGCTTTTTTCCGCTCACACCAACAAAGAGGGGTCAAGTAGAAGATACCACGTGTGCGGCTGCCAGGGGTGAGGCTCAGATCCTGCAAACCAGACCTCCACAGCAGGACCTGGCTCCCACAGCAGGATCAGGCCCAGTGGAGCCATGCCTGTGGCAGTGGGTTTTTCCCCTTGGCCCCTAGTGGCAGAGCAAGCTGGTGTCCCTGCAGGATGAGAGTCCTTCTAGCGAGAGACTGCTGCATGGGAGATGCAAGAAGAGCTGGTGGCTGTCACTCAAGATCCATTTTCTCTTGCATGTTCTTTCTTTCTGAATCAGTTCCCCATACAAAACGTGCCAGCCACTCAAAAAGCTGTATTGAGCCCTGCCTATGCCACGCAGGTCTGTGTGAGCCGCTGTCCTTTTCCTGGCCCTCCCTTGTTTTGCCCTCATACTGCAAATAATCTCTTTTTTACCGTGACCCAAGGAGGGGAGAGGCTGCCCAGCGGACACATGGAGCTATTACATGAGCAGATTGGGTATCTTTGGGGTCCCGAAGTGCAGAGGAGGAGGTGAAGGTATAGCAAAGGGATTACATTAAAGCTGAACTCTCCTGACCCCAAATGCCATGGCCATAACTACACCAGCTTCAAACCCCACTGTCCCTCCCCTGCCTCATGGATTTCACCTCTGAGCAGCAAAGGGGCATGTTCATGTGCTCAGGGAGGATGCTTTCAACCCCTGCAGCAACACCAGTCAGGCACCTCAAAAAGTTGCCTCTCCCTAAAGGGATTTCCTCCTCGTCCAGAGTTTTGTAGAAACAGGAGGTAAAGGACTCCTTGCGAGGAAAAGCAAATATTTTGGAAATCATGTACTTTAAGTCTATGCCCGGTTTCGCCTCATCCAACACATGTTTCCATGGAAGCAGAGGAGGAAACGGGCAGCCTGCGGCTGCAAATCACAGCTATCTCACTGCCTGCTCCTGAGTCTGAAGAGACAAATGGATCGTTAAAAATAAAACAAGACTGAAATTAAAAAAATCCCTTTTGATAGTAGATAGCTGATATTTACTGCTGCAATGTTGGTTTTAGGGACCAGGGTCCAAGAGCATCATGGCTGAATGAAACCAAACTTGGGCTCATTCTCAGAGAAAACGGAGTATGCTCTGAATAAAATGATTTGTGTTCTTTTGTTGATCACATTGGTGTAGTGATTGTGTGAGCACAGAGAATGGCAGCACAGCACACAAAGGGAGTTATATAAACGGATTAAAAAGATGTTTTCAGCATGGTTTGGAGGAGTGTATTGCAGAGAGAGACCAAAACAAGGATGATTTAGGAAATACGTATTGTTTAGGAAAACAGAAGGTTTATCTGTTGATCCAAACCCGGTTCTGATCTCAGGAGTGAGTCTCCTGAAGTCAGTCTGTCTGTCAGTCAGTTGCTCTTATCAACATGTCCTTTGAGCAGAAACTTATTTTTTACTATAACCACAAAGTTTTCCTGGCCTTAAACTAGCATCTTGAGGCACCACCACATTCAAACAAAACATGCAGTTCCTAACAGCTTGCAAGCGTGTTGCAAATACATCTTGCTGCTGACCCAGGCACATTTCACTGGGAGTAATTACCATATATCCTCAGGTAAGAGCTGCCTCTTACCCAAAATGTTGCACTCAGCGACTTGAACGCAGCCGCTCCACACAGCTGCTCTCAAGCGACTGAGCTGGATCTACCTGGTCACCTCATGCCAGCTCCCAGCAAGGTAGCAGGGCTGATATATGTGCAGCCATTACGTGAGCCAATGCAAAATGTTCTTCCTGCATTTACCCCCTCTCTGAAAAATATATATCTGCTTTACAGCAGCCTGCCTTCTCCCAAAAGGCAGCAGAATTTCTCATCAGTAGATTGGTTTTTTCTTTCTTGACTACTGGGCAAGAAAAATTAGGCACACTTACAAAAACTGCCAATTAGAAAATATAGTTGCAGACTCTAGTGAGTTAAAAACTTGGAGTTTTTAGTGCTTGTGAAATTTCCTCCCCACAGCTCTGTGTAATGGATTTGGAGCTGTTCTTTATAGCTGCCTGAACACTGAATTTCTGAATACTGTGATCAATACTGTATTGAATACCAATACCTACAGATCTAATGACAGCTCTGTGTGCATCTATTACTTAAGTTTAGTAGATAGATTTCAGGGAGAGAATAGCAAAAGTTGAAAGAATGGGTCAAAACAACTTGAGTTTGTTAGATTCTACATCTGAGCAGGGAAATATGTGAGATGAAAATAAATCTATTGGGGAAAATGAAGAGATTTAGCTTGGACCAGAACTGACCCTATTTCCACAGCCTGCAAAGGTCCCAGACAACTCTATACCAGCAAATCCCAATGAGCAAATGGCAGTATCACCAAAGGTATCATTCTTGCCTTTTTTAGCCTGTGAAATTAATTGCTAAAAGGGGGGTTCAAGCCAGCAGACCCAGACAGGGCAGGGCCCTGCAAAGGCTTTTATGCACAGGCTGGAGACACAGTCTGCAGTGGTGCCGAGCACCAGCATCCTGGCAGGACCTGCAGGGAGTAGGGAACCGCTGGTTTAGTTTTCATCTCTGGTTAGTGCTTGGTTTCTGTCTTCATCCCACCAACAGGAATTACCTGGTGGTACTGGTTGGTACCATGAACTGGAATAATCCAGGATTTCTTTTTTAAAAATATGGACATCAAATCATAATAGTGATTTGTGGCTCGTTTCTACCTATGCCATTGATGAGCGAGCCATTGAGTGTCCACTGGGCCCAACGGCTTGAAGGTGAAAGGCTCCTGTATCCCATTCCCAATCCTGAGCCCACTAGGACAAGTTTTACAAACATGTAACTCAGCAAAGGAGGAACAGTGCACCTAAATTCTTGGACCAATTAGGAATGAACTGGAAGGCGAGAGAAAAACTAGTGCAGATGAGCCTGGAGGATATCAGAAAAGCATTTGGCTCTAGACAGTGTGGGATATTGATCTGCAGAGTCACATAGCAGCTCATGCTGGACAGGAAGCATCCAAAATGTATCAGAAATTGGCCGAGGGAAAGGGAGAAAGCTGTCAATAAACTCAAGCAGTGTGGCAAAGAGAGGAGGAAGGAGGAGGCTAGCAGGGCAGCTAGCGCTGGAGCCATGGGTGTTTACCTTGTGCTGTGTATCAGTGACCTTGAGAGTGATGCTATTATCTAATGATGCCAAATTGTAGGAGGCACAGAACAAATTAATTACAAATGGGAGATTAAGCTTACAGTCTGATAAGCAGCTCATGGAGTTCAATGAAGAGAAGTTTTAATGAGATTAAGTGACAAAGCCATCACTTAGAAGGAAGCATTAAACAGACTACAGACAAGGAGAAAGAACTGGGGGCGAAGGCAGAGAACTATTAAAACCATCTGTGTTATTAAAAGAAGAGTAAACAAGGCCTGTGCCTCTCAGGGAGAAATGGAGATGATAGTAAGGCATGCTGGCACTGCCGGTGGGAACTCTTCCCTTGAACGTTTCATACGCAGCATCTGAGTCAGGCTTGGGGGCATATTGATGGAGCACAGCAAGGGAAACCCAACACACATTTGGGACCAACACAAGCAGCAAAGCACTGGCTGGCTTAGTATGAATTACTGCAAGCAAGAGCCCTGAGAGGAGGTCCAGGAGGCCTGGGTTACTGGGAGACAACAATGGGTTGGAGCTGGCTTGATCGAGAAGACTTTTGCCGTGACCCACTTCAAGAGCAAATACAGCAGGGCATTGGATGGTAGCAATCAAGGAAAGAAACAGGCTAGCAGTTAATATTTCAGGCTAAGAAGGGCTCTTAAATAATAATAGCTACTGCTAATGATGAATAATTAAAGCAGACCATTTGGTCCTCCAGCCCTTACATAGTTCCGTTCCTCTAATGTACAGCAGAAGCATAATTTATAGTATGTGGCAGGAGGAACCATGCACTTGCATGGCCTGGCTGGGCTTTATCTCCTACCAAACCCACTGCATCCTTCTCCACGACCTGTATTTAAAGCCGAATTCAAATACAATGGAAACGGGAGCAGCTTCAAATCAGACTGATGATAGACCTGGGGTGTAAAGGCAGCCCCATCTTGCCATGCAGCAAACACGTGCAAGGCTAGGGATTGGAGAAAACATCCCCTGTTCACGTTACCTACAAGTAATGGGCCAAAACAGTTCCTGAAGAGGAGGAGAGACTCATCTCATCTTTCAACGGAGGTGGGCAGACTTCTGTTTGTCTGTTTTATAAAGGAAATATTAGACACATTTCCTCATCTTTCTTCTTTGTGATGGGACATGTGCAGTCGGGGTATGTGGGGCTGACTGACATTGCCGGGCATGTAGTGACTCACTGGCACAAGAGTTTACCAATTCTTACTTCTCAAATGGATCCAATTAGGGAAAAGGTTTGGGAACAAAGCAGCATAGATCCCAGCCCCCTCACTTGTCTCCCCTCTCCCTCGCCTTTCCACCCACCCCTCCACCCGAATAGTAACACCACGGTGAGGGAATTGGGGGACTCAAAAAAGGAGTGGGCACCAGGCAAAGCAGGGCTGACCCTCAGCCAACCCAAAATGGTGGAATTTCCTAGTTTCATGCATTAAACAATCCTTCTTAGACTGAAATTCATCCTGCAAACTCTCCAAGGAGAGGACCTTACTGCATGCTCTTACCTTGGCTAACAAAAGATCCTGATCTTGACTGGGTGTCCAGGCACTACAACTAAAATAAGATCTAAAACCAATAATCAGCGCAAAGCTTTCTTTTTCCTTAGGAAATCAGGGAGCAATTTGTGCATGTTAAGAAAGATGTCTAGCACTACAGCTTTTCAAAGTCATCTGCTATTCCCCTGACTTCTCTTGCAATGCAGATTATCCAAATGTGGATCCCTGGGTGCTCTCTGATACACAATTCCAGTAAATATTTACATCCCCTCTCTTCCTATTTTGGTCTGAAATATGCTAAAAGGATGCACAGGGGGTGCCTCAGCATTTTACAGACTCTTCAGTTTGGTCAGCAAAAGCAAAATCCTGCAGGAGTGACAGCTGAAACCGTGTGTTGCATTCTTACCTTTCTGGAAAGAGTCAAACCCCTACAGTTAGATCTTATTTTTAAAAACTGCACAAAACCAAAGTGTGTGGCAGAACCTTCTTCGGCGATTTGATTTTTCAGATCTCTTTTCCCTTCCATGGGGATTACCCAAGATAAACTAACAGAGATGGACTCTCCCCATTTCTGAGGGTCTGTCACTAAGGAAGGGAGAACCAATCCTGAGAAAACACAAACCTCGGTGGTTTAGGATGCACGTGCTTTGTGCACGCTTCCTTGTTTGTACCTCATCTTCCCAAGCCAGTGCTGATAGGGATGAGATGATAACTTGGCTCACATGCCTGGTCACACCTGGCTTGACCTGGATGTGAGATCCCAAGGAAACCCGAGCACAGGCTGGGTGGGGGCTGCAGGTCCTTCCGACAAGTCCCTGTTCTGAGTGATGGGGACCAGGACCTCAGGGCTCACCACAGCACACCCCAGCAGGGACATCTTTAGAGATAGGTCAGCTACAAACCCCAACTGTCACACTTGTTTTGTGGCATTTGCTGGAAGTGGATGGGATGGTCTTACCCCTGGGTGTGAGTGGGCCTCAGCTTTGGTGGGGATGGCATAGGGGCTTGCTTTGCTTTCGGCTCTGGAAATAGGAAGGTGCATTGCACTCTGCAGGAGCCCAAAGAAACCAAGGACGTGGTATTTGCATGCAGCTGAGCACAGCTGGACATGCTGATGTTGGCTTTGCAAAGGCCCAGACAGTTCCTGTTGTATGTGTTTCTGCTGCGTGACTGTCCCTGTGCTTTCTCTGCAAAACCTCCATTTAGCAGCACTGGGAACTCTCTCTACTGAGCAAGCACAGAGCAGGCAGGAGGAGATGGGAAGGCTTAGGTATAGAATTATACAGATAGGTATGATACATATCTATGCCTGACTCAAATCCATGAATAGAAACTGCAGATCTGAACTCCACCCTTGCCCACAGGGCAAAAGTAAAGCTTGCATCTGAATAAATCCTGAAAATCTCAGCTGCCAACATCTCCAAATCAGAGCAACAACAACAGGAGCTGAAGTGAAGTGCTCTGAATATTTTCTTCCACAATACCCAGGAGAGCTCGGCTGTATGTAGCAGAGCCATTTACATGGTGTTTGAGGCAACATTTCTAGTCTTAGCAGACAGAGAGGTGCCAGGAAACGATTCTGCTCCCCAGGCAGAACTCAAACCACAGCATAGTCAGGCCTTTGAATCCATGATTATCACATTGATCTTTTCACCGCCCCCCCGTGTAGCATCAAACGTGTTAGATGGCTACTGCTCATCCCACATACTCCTCTTAGCTACTGCTGTGGGTTGTAGTGCAGTGAATACTGCAAAGGCAATGTCTCTGCTCAGACTGTCCCTGAGAAGAGGGTCAGATCCTAACCATGCTAAAGACAAGGCTTCAGTTCCCTCCTTTCCAACAAAACACAGTGGTGTAATACAGAACAGTTTGATGAGGCATTGTTCCCCTCTTTCTATGGGATTTCAAGTGGAGGGAAGAGGGGGGGATACCTGCAGACAGCTGCCCAGATTGGCCAGGGAAAGGGGCTCTCACCTGGAGAAGGAGCACTGGGGGAAGACACTGCAAAACTTGTGACTGAGTTTTAACCAGGGTTGCAGGAACAGAAGAAAGCAAGACACCTTTAAAGGGATAAGAGGAGATGGCATGTTCTCCAAACAGCTGTGGCTGACAAGGATTAATCTTTCAGACTTCATGGCTCTACCTGCTATATCACAGTTGCCCAGTCAACGCCTCTGGCCCTAGACAGCTACCTGCTGGCCATTCCCTACTCTTTGCAATACCTCCCCTCAAAGGGAAGGTCTCCCATCACAAACCAAGCTAATCTGGGCCCACAAGCATCACCAAAGTCACACCTGTCACGGCCAAAACATTCACAGTCTCTTTTACAAAAGGCTTGCACCCAGCAGCAACTGGCATGTAAGGGGTGGGATCCCAGGCCAGATCCTCTGTGAAATCTGTGACACTGGGGCATCTGGCTAACACATCATTTGGCATTTTCTCTCCAGTACCCTCATTTATTTCCCTTTGCAATGTCAGTTTGCCCAGCCAGCTCAATGAATAATTCAGCACCATTAAGCATGTGCCAAAGCTGCTTCGGCACTTAGTAGGATCAGTTCTTTGGCCCTTTTCTCCATTTAAACTTCATTGCAACATAACCTCCCCTTCATTGCTGCTGGAGGAGCAGGATCTACAAGCAAAAAGCACATTGCCATACTATGTGGAAATATAGCTATGTATATGGAAATCACGCCTTTGATAGAAAAGGTGTGCTGCTAACCATTCTGCCCGATGCATGGTGCTTTGCTGCTCTGGCTCACTACCACTTTGCATGACGGAGAAACCCACTGTTTTTTTACAGACATCTGTTGGATGTAAGGGTCAATAACGAGGCAGTAAGGATGATCTCACAAGCCAGGATTCAGAAAAACCTGAGGTAACTTCCCAGTTCTGTTGTGTATTCCTGGTGTTACTGCAGTGAAATAAGTTCATCACACCCAACAAACCAATTAATCATATGATAAATTAGTCAATCTCAGTCCCTTTTTCACCAGCTTTTCTAGACAAAGGGGCTTTAAGATGGGTGTGCACGAGTTTCAGCATCCCATCTGTAAGATGAAAATACCATCTCCTTTCTTGCCTTGCCTGGAGATTTGGACTGTTTCACTGTCCCTCGCTGCCAACCTGCAATGCTGAGAAAACTGGGGCTCTCAGCATGGACAAAACCTGTAGGTTCACTGCTTCTAGTTGTCCTGTCACTGTGATTGAACCATCTTTACTACAGTCCCCCAAAATGGCACTACTCAGACTCTTTCCCTGCAAGGACCGAGGGCTGTTCCTCTGGAATATCAGACATAATTGCACACACAATTTCTGACCCAGTTTGCATGTGCAATTACCATGTCTGAAAGCACCAGGCAGCAGAGTCAGCACATAATATCCAGCTGCAATAACTGTCTGTGCAAATAAAGTGTATAGGTGAGTGCTCATTTCAGAAGGCACAATTGCTACTATGGCTTTTATTAAATCCCACTCATTTTATGACTCCCTAGTTGGAGTAATAAACCTTTCGCTTTCAGCTAAAGGTGTACATGGGCCTGCTGTTTCAGCAGCAGCGGCAAAGCTCCAGCAGCTCAAGTGCAGGCATCTGAGACGAACAGCGAAGGCAGCCCATTCTCTTGCTTTGGTAAGTAACTTCCATTCTTTGGAAAAGCTCTCGCACTTAACCTAAGCAAGTAAGCATAGCTGCTCGTGTTTCAACGGTACATTAGCTGACAAAGTAACCTTCAGAAATCCTGACTATTAATCTCCGCTGGCTTTTCTGTAAGCTCTCCCACCCTGCTCCTTGCTCGTTGCCCAGATACAGACCTTGTTTTGTGGATGTTATCAGCATTTCATTAGGATGTATGCAGTAACTCCCCCCCATCTCTGTAAGGAACTGTCTATATTTCTAAACGAGAGCAGAAAAACCTGTCTGTACAACGCCTGCCTCTGCTAACAGCACTCACTAAGTGAGCATAGATCCTAGGTTGCTTTTAAATGAGTCACTGTGAAAACAGTGTCTCCAGGATTGTCAGAGGCTGGATTTTGATCTTACAGTACTGTGGATCCCAAGTAACATCAAACAAGGCAAGGAGTTTATACCAGCCAGGCCATAGGTGGTATCAGACCTTGGAAATCTGCATTTATTTTTTCCCTTAAATTTTGCTATCTCATTGCACCTTCTATTCAAAAGATAAGAAGCAATTTTAAAAGTTTACATTTTGCTGATTTGTATGGAATGTGCTGATCCAACAGTGTTTACATCTAGCCAGATGATGTAGCAACACCAAGAGCTGCTTCCCTGGCAAATTATTCTTTAGGATCCAGTTTGAAAGGGGAGTCTTTACTGAGATTCCTACTTTACCTGGCAATCTGTATAGTCTAATGCCAAATCCTTAATGCAAGGTAAATTTGCAGCCTTGGAAGCCTCTCTCTCTAAGGCATGGCTTTTCGCAAATAGTGATTATCTGTGTCCTTTTTGTGCCTCTCAAGTTACCCCAGCTCTAGAGGACTCCTGAGGTCACCTCTCACAGTTGTTTGCACTCTAATGAACTGAGTCGTGGATTATTTTCATATGAACTGTGAGAAAGCTTGTACATCTTTTCCAGTAATGTTGAAGAATTGCAGGAAAGTACTGGACGACTGATAGCACCCAGGTGGACCTAATCAGCGCCTGTGTTACAGAAGACCCCTACAGGGAACAGCAATGTGAAGCAAACTCCAACACCAGCTGAAACCTTTGGAAGAGATCACCAGTTCCACATAAAATCACATGGCAGGGAAAAAGGTTTCTCTGAGCAAGCGATACCAAAGGGCTTTCAGTGCATAGACCTGTGAGTCAAGTTGAAGCTGCAAGGAAGAGAAACCCTAAAGTGAGGCTTCTGGGAAAGCAAAGAACCTTTTACCTAAAAGCAACCCAACTGGCAGGGTTTTTCCCCACAAAATATTGACTGCTGCATAATGTGTCCTTCAAATCACTCATGCTTTGTGTCTTCTGAGCCCTGAATACACAGGAAATGAACACTCAGTCCTTTTGAATGGAGACACGCCTATTTCAGAAGCACTGGCATCTTTGTATGTCCAATTTTCATAAATGATGGAACCACCCTGACTCGGAGCACTTGTGAAATCTATCATCACTACCAAAATGACAAGCCTTCACTTTCATTGCTAGAGCTGATTTAAGCAACTTTGACATCACCAAAAGTCCCCACCACAGGCAGGCTAGTGTCTGGCAGACCAGTGTCTGGCAGACCTGTGGTGGAGGTAGAAGACTATTGCCATCCAAATCAACTCATCCTCTTGTAGCATTAATTTTTTCCACACTTGTTTATATTCCTCACACACAAACGAAATGCTGTGAAAGCAAAACACCAGAATGACCTCTCACTGCTACAGTTCCCATGTAACCACCAGGCTGCTGTCAGAGCCAGAGAGGGAAGGGAGGATACCTGTGATACCTCTCTGGAAAAAACAGTGGGCAAAATTGCCCAAGTTGGGTAAAGGTCAAGAGAGTTAGAAAAAAAAATTACTGCAGAGGACTAAAACAAAAGTGGTAATCAAGATTAAGAGTCAAAATGACAAAAACACGAGACACTCTTTCTTCAGAGGAGAAATCAAGCCCTTTCAATTGTTGGATCATTGCATGTCCCTTATTTTCTATATTCTTCTGAAGTGACATAAACACAGCAGCCTGCCAAGGAAAAGGAAAAAAAGTAAATCCCCTCCAGTCAATATTGCTATTATGTCCCAATCACCAGTGCACTCTCAGAAGCTACAGAAAAACACCAGTAAAATCAATACCCACCTCCAGGTTTTATTCCCAATGGAAATCTCCTACCACATGCCTCCCCTTCACTACATTCAAATACTATGCTATCTACCAGACACAAATAGCAGTACTCGGGGAAGCCCTCATTCTGCTTAACATCTGAAGAATTTGAGTGTTAAGACACCCTGAAACAGGCAGAGATATTAAAAAGTTTGTATTTCACCTCTCCTTGAGAGCTAGAGAGGTATTTTATATCACCAGACCTTAATCATAAATTTAAATCTGACCTGAAATGAGTCCAAACTGTTCATTTGAATTAATGAATAAAACTGGTGAACACCCATGATTCCCAGCTCACGGAGCACTGCGGAGGTTCAGAAGCAGCACTTCTAGCAGATCAGAAAACAAAATATTCCAGAATTTTCCTGCAAAATACTACATTTATGAGAAAATTGCATTAATGGGCAAAATATTTTGTTAATAAAACCAAAATGTTTTATTTTTATTTTTCCTTTGCCTAATTTGTTTTATAGTATATAAACTTCCCTAAGCACCTTCTGGGCTAAAAACATGAATTGGTATGGAAAAAGCTCTTTAACATCATTTACAGAAAAGCCTTGCAAGTGGTATAACTTTTCCCCTTCATTACATACTGCATTTTTTTCTTGTTTCTGTACACCCAGAATAAATATCTCTCCTTCCTGTATTTTCTGTCAGCCCCAGAAAAGCTATCAATAGGTTTTAGATTTCTTTGTCAATAACAAGTCTCTGAGATCTGCTGGGAGTATCCAGGCAAAGCATCACTATATCTAGGCATCTGGGAGAAACTGCTTGTCATCAGATTGTCAGTGTCACAGCCTTCCCTGAAAGCTGAGTCATTGATCGCTAACGCCAAGAGACACCAAAAGGGACACCGTGTCAAGATTTTGGCTTCTAAAACGTGCTTCAACTGTGAGTGATTCTGCAACTGAGGTTTGTCCGCATGAACAGAAAAATCACTTGTGAGCAGAGCAGTTGTCTCCTTGCAGCCTTCCCCAGGAGCAGGACTGAGCCAACCTTGGGTGCTCAGCTTGGCAGAGCATGGACATGGGCATGGACATGGACGCGGATGCGGACGTGAACATGGACAGGGGCAGAGCCAGCAGTGGGCTTGTGCAGCCCAGCTCGCAGATATAGGTCTTCACAGATTACATGTCTTTCTTCTTTGGACCTCTTCTCAGAAGGTTCCTGTTTGTATACAGATACCCACCAACTAACTGTGCTTGGCTTAAACTTTGCCATTCATGGCTTTGATATTTAAACATTTGACATAACCATCAGGCACCTGTATATAGTCAAACAAGTAGCTCTTTTTTTTTTTTTTTTTTCCTGGTCACATGTAATCTCGACCACCTGTCAGAAACATCTTATAAACACCATCATGTGTCGTACCTATCAGAAAGGTCTGTATACTCCTGTTTGAGTGCTATGACTTATGACAGCTCATCAGAGGCAGTCCTTTGCTCATAAAGGGAAGATATATGAAAACAGAAGGATAAGGACTATAAATTTTTATAGCTCTGTACTTAACTCACACACAGGCAGTGGAGCGGATAGCAGTCCCAAGAGAAGATGTATGATCCTGCTACATTAAGCTATGCCCATTTTTTAAAGCACCTCTGAGCATCCGGCCACTTTGTTTAAGATGCTTTGACACTTAGGCATTAAAAGTTTGACCTTAGCCAACACATGGGGAGTAATTTTCACGAGCACAGCCAAAAATCAGGGGAGGAAACAGATGACAGGGGTGAAATGGGCCAAATGCTCAGGCTATGGACAACACAGGTTGTGATCTGAAGGGTATGAGATTTATTGAGATATTTCTGAAGGTCATCTCAAGACCATGCTTTGGTATATGTGCATGGTGCTAATCATGAGAGGGCATCATTGCCCTTGGTGGTCACTGATCCCAGCCACTGTCCAAGCAAACCTTCATTTGGGGAGAGGAGAGAAAATTCCCTGTTCTTTGCTTCGCTCTGATCCTTTCCAGGGCTCAGGCATCTCCTCTAAGTGACCACTCCTTACCTAGGAGACCCTGCTATCCTCCCACCAGACCAGGACTCCAGGGAGAACCCCAGAGCCAGTGCCTGAACATCTACCAGCTTTCCTTGTCCCCTCTGCAGAGAAGACAGGTGACCCTGCAACCGCTCCTGAGGCCAGAAAGTGCCAAACTCACTCCTGCCTCCCTGAAAAAAAAGGGTCTGGGAGGAGTAGAAGAGAAATCATGTACAGCACAAACCTGCCGGTGCGTGCACTGTTCATTTCCACCACCACGACCTGCACGTCTCCAGGTTTCTCCAGCTCAGCTTCGGCTGAGTTATCACAGCTTGACAGTTATAACAAGCTGTCATGTGGCAGCTGAATTGCATTAACTGGCCAGAAATGGGGAGGCGGGCCATAGCCTGCTGCAAAGGCAGAAACATTTCCAACTGCCTGGCCCACAGTGAAAAAGGGTAGCTGTGAAGTTCCCTCTCCTCCTCTGTGGGCAGAAGAACGTGCCCATGAGTCGCTGCTGGGGCAGCTCAGCTGGGATGGGGAAACTCCTCCAGTCACAGTGGCTGGAGATGGTGTCTGGGGCCCCACTGCCTCGGTTGTTCAAAAGTCTCTGGAGTGAGACCCCATGAAATGAGGCCATCTGAATGTGTCTGCAGAGTCCATGTCATCACAGCTCGCTGTTTATGTCCTATCATGTGTTCAGAGTCATTTTTTAGATTCCTTGAACAGAGCAAAAGCAGAATTGCAAAGCAGCTGGAAGCCAAGAACTCTTGGTCTACCCATCTACTGCTAAACCTCCCAAAATACCAAGAATGTACCATGGAAAGGTGAATCCCTGGTATGAAACTACTCTCAGTAAGAAGAACAACCCTCACTCCTTGCTGCAGCTCTGCATGCCTCAGACACTTTCATTTAAAGATGTTTTTTTACTCTTTATTGACCACTTTTGATCCATCTAGCCAATAAATAGCTAATTGGCTATTTTTGCTGTAACTTTGGGTTGCTAGGCCACAAAGCCAAGGAAGAACATGCATCAGAGCAGAGAGACAAGAGCAGGCTGAAGCATGTCTTAGCTGTGTTTTCTCCTGCCCACCACCTTAGTCTTAAATTCATCCCTGACCTTACATCAGGGCAGTCAAGTAGAGGTATGGAAGGAGAAGACTGGCCTGGACAACAGACCAATTGCCAGTGCTCCAGTTGTGTCCCTAGCATGGGGTTTAGCAATGCAGGTGCCATTTCTTCCTCTAAGACCCTCTATATATAAGCTATTTCACTGCTTTGCAACTGAGAGTACACATGACTAGTTCCTAAAGAGGGTAGACTGGGGAAGGGCCATGCATACAGCAGAGTAAGAGAGAACTGTGAACCAAAGTGGCCTGTGGGATCAGACAGCCCAGGAGAAAGAGAAACCATTTTGCTCAGGGGAGGAGTCTGGAAGATTTGTGGAAAAGTTATGCCTGCAGGACCTCTTCCACTCAATGCCTGCTCATGGTTCTTGGAAAACACCAGTCCCTCTAGGTTCATCTGCTCTGCATTAACCAGGCAAGCCCACTTCAGCTGGCATTCAACCATCTGACCAGTAAGTCATTCAAGTTCTCTGTTTCTACATTGAGTAGTACCTCTCCTTTACCCTGCTCTGCAGTGTACCTGCAGCTAATGGTGCTGAGGCAGCATCACGAGACTGACCCAGATTTGCGAGCTCCAACTCTCAGCTACCCCCAAACCTCTGCCTTTGCTGAGAAAATGGACAGGTAGACAAGGCCCTGAGCAACGTGACCAAACTGCTTTGAGCAAGGGGCTGGACCAGAGACCTCCATCGGTCCCTTCCCATCTAAATTATTCCATGTGGGAGGCAAGCACACCAATCTACTCCAAGATTTTGTGGCAAGGCCAGGCCTAGATTCACATGTTTACTTCTCCAGGTGGGTTTTACCCCACTCCTCCTACAGCATCACAAGGTGAAGACACTCAAGCCCCAGGCAGGACATCTGTCTCCCCTACACCTTTTCCAAGCAGGGACTTTCCAAAGGATGCAAAGTTACCGGAGGCCCATAAAAAGCAAACTGAAGCACACAAAACAGATGGGCCAGAGTGTGGAGGCACTTGCAGCAGATGGCACTAAAATATTAAACTAACATTACCGTATGCTTAAGCCGCAGCCTGGCTTGCTGCTGATTGCAGAGCCAGCCTGGTGAAAACATGCAGATGAGAAATGAGCCTCAGATTGCTAAATCACCCTACCAAACATCCCCTTCTGATGGAAAAATGCCTCACTAGCAACTCCTCCAACAGCAGGGATGTGCTAACATGATGCAGACGACGTTTTGCTGAACAAAAAACATCCCCGATAACTTAAGGTCTGTTCCAGATCTCTGCCAGAAAACCATCTCCTTGAGAAACTGTGTAAAATCAATTTGTCTGTGACACCAAATGGGTGGATGCAGTGAGAGATTAAACAGGAAAAGCCCACACTGCTTTGTGCTTGTCCGCTGTGTGACAGCCCTGGACACCATGGGATGGCACGAGAGGAACCAGGGAGGAGGGGAAATGTTCTTCAACCCAGGGCATTTTCCAGTGTCACCCCAAAACAAGAAGTGATCCTGACTGCAGCTTGTGCCACTACCTGAGAAACACTGGGTCACCACATAGAGATGGGTGACCACGAACTTTGGTGTCCTCATGGGCGCTCAGAGCCACAGCAGCCATGAAGGGTGTGTGGTAAGGACACGCTCTTGTAGGGGACTAACCAGATTAATGCTACAAAAGCCTTTCATAAGGCATGAAAAACAGGATGCCTCATAGCAGGGTGGCATAGGACTGTGCTGCAGAATAAAGCATTTCAACTAATGAACTTTATTTGGCTGCGTTTCCAGCAGGACCCTGTCTGGAACCTGGGTCCTGCCAGTTGTGCCGTCAAGCACGTGAGCGACAGCATGACCCCATAGCCCCGGGCCTGGGTTTTCCTTTTCCTATGCTAAATTTTGCCATAAAATAAAAAGAAAATGAAAGTAAACATTACTATTAATGTCCACATCTTTTTATTTTATTTAACCTGAGCTCAGACATCTGATCTGTAAGGTAACAAGGTGTTGCACATTTCATTAAATGGATCAAGCAGAAGGAATCTCCTAATATTGTCATTGAAGGAGAGGCTGGAGAGAGACATGATGCCCCAGCATAAGTGAAATCTCTGCCCAGGACCAGATCCCCAGGCTGTGGGACTCCAGCATGCAGTCAGCCAGGCCACTCTGGCAGACAGCTGCCGACAGGCACAGCAAGAGAAGACAGGAAAGCACTCAGCCAAAATGCTCCTTCCCTGCCTGCCTTGGTCCAGGCTTTTTTGGGCTTCTTGCAAACTGCCCCAGGCCAAAAGATGCGTGTTTCCAGGATAGCAGGTCTTTTCTGAAATTTCCTGTATACCCAAGCCATGTGCAAGCCCAGCCTGGATATCATCTGGGCTATGCAATGTCACAGTGCTGTGCCGGCCACACTGATCCGTTGTATTATTTTCCAAAGTTTGTGAAAATCTGTTGCAAGACAGGGTTTTCTTAGAGCAAACCTAAAAATCTGCATTTCTTGCTCTGGCTAATAGAAAAAACAAATGCACCTGCTCTTCCTTCTCTGTGGCTGAATATTTAAAAAAAAAGGAGGGGGGGTGAGAACTGAGCTGGCAACCTCCTTTCCTGTAGAGCCACAGCCAGATGTGCTCTAAGCCCTGTTGTGTAAGGGCTGTAGGGCTCCGTCCACCTCTGAGGGGGAGATGCCAGGAGTGATGCAGGGGCAGCGACAGCCAAACAGCTCTGCCTTCCCCTCTTTGCTCTGCAGGAGGCAAATGAGTTGGTAACACTAACACAGATAGTTACTGCCCAATTCTGGCCAAAACAAGGCCTGTGTTGCAGCAAGCAGCGCAATCTTTCTGACCGTGCGGAAAAGCGAGCGAGGCTGCTTAGCGGTTAACAGCATGGGAATAGCTCCACTCTTTAAAATCGTGATAGTCAGCTCCAGTAAAATGGAGGTAAGAAGTCACTGCCCATTTTTGTTACTGCCACTGGATGGCAACAGACGTTAAGCAGAGATGCTGAGTTATCACTGCACAAACCACACATGCACTTGAAGTGCTCCACCTTGTTATTTAGGGAAATGCCTAGCAGACACACCAGAAAGGTCTCTGAGGAAATAAGCCGCAGCCTGGCAGCAACACAAACAGCAAGACTGCTCCTGGGGTCAGGTTGGATGCTGGGCTTTCACTTTGCACAGCTTCTCTATGTATTTCCTGGAGTGTGCACTCAAAATCAATTTTTGTCTTGCCAGCCCAGGGCAAACTCTTCCGATGAGCCATGCAAAGTATATTTAATGCCATGGATATGAGTAAAAAACTCCTTGGTGGAACTACAGTATCACGCTGTGAAATAGTTAACACCTACATGTGAAACTGATGGCTATTTTTAAATTACATATACCTGGCTATGAGCTGGCCAAGGGCCACAGAAAGATCCACGGCTGGGTGTCAAAAACACAGCCACGCATGTCAAACAGCTTCATTTGATCCATCAGTTTCCTACAAATCTCCAGACATGCTGGGCTAGCACTGACCTGAACTCAGGTGGGACTTGCCATGGCCATAGGGGGATCAGTGCCCACCCGGACTCTGAACATCACTAAAACCATTCTGTCTTAATAAGGATGTGCGGTGGTAGCGTAACACTTCTGAGGTGACGTGTAACAAGGAGATAACAGGAAACAATGAAGGTTTTTCTGTTTTCTCTCTTTTAACAAATGCATAGTCACATCTTGTTAGTATTCTCTTAATGACAGATAACTACAAGTAAGATAATTCTCTTAATTAATGAATGATGACACTGTTCCTGCTTTGGGTGACATCGTTCTGCTGCACCTCCATTGTGCGGCACTGCCACATCTCCCTCTATTTTCACCACTTTGGCTGAGTGTGGCCCATGCCAAATGCCTGCCAGGTGCATCCGAGTTGGCGTATGTCACATATATGATGCCATAATGTAAAGCTCTGCCAAGACTTCAAGCTGATGCTATGAAGGCAATCCCTGTCCCCTTGGATGTGCTCTGCCACACCATTTCCTTGCCAGCCGATGCGGCTGCAGGCTGATGGAGCCTGAGAGGACCCATGGGGGATGCTCTGGTTCCACCAAGCCAGTTAACACATCACCCAGTTCACCTCTGATAACCGGAAAACCGCTGAAGGGTTTCACGTGAATTCTCCGAGTGAGGAACAAGCTGTCCTTTCCCAGGTCAGGAGATCCCATACTCCACCTTCAACATAAAAATTTAACTAGTGTCCAGACACAAGTGACCTATGCAGCAAGTACCTGTGACTGGAAGGTAGCGTAAACTGGATCCCACTATCATCCATAGTTTCTTATCTTGAGTCCGTCTCTCCATACCTTGAAATCAGCTTTAAAAAGTTACACAAGTTTTAGGAATAATCTTCTTGAGAGGCTTTATGTTTTTATTTTCCTTGCCTTAGGCACTGGAGTGTCTCAATGAAGCAAAGCACATACTGAAATAGTCCTCTACGCACCACCAAATAGTAATTAGCTGTCTTGTGTCTGTCCTGGAGGACAAGTTCCTGCCACTACTGTCCTACAGGGAATACAGATAGGAAAATACGGACACGCTACAACGCAGGGAGAAAGTCTGCTCATGCACACAGGGATTTTCTCTGACCACCATATGAGAACAAGCCTCTGTTAGCATCAGTTTAGGCAACGACAGAAATTAAATGAGACGCAATAGTTAGGCCAAAAAAATCTGCATATGATCAAGGGGGACTGAATATTGTAATAGGGCCTGAAGTCTCAAAACTGAGGGACAGGCAACTAGCTGCCCACGTGACATTCCCCAACTACTTTCCCCAAATCCAAGATCAAACTGTTAGTCATGTGCCCAGATGTGGTTGGTTGCAGAGACCCAATGCTAGAGACTGCAAGAAGGGTGTGTAAGGTAAATTCAATCAGCCCTACAGCTTCTAGGGTTTGGGCAGGGCCTGGGCCAGTCCTACAAAACAGGAATTTGGGAAGTGGGAAAAAAATGGTTGGAGCTCATCCTATTCATGAGGGAGCTAAGAGATGCACAGTGTGATGTTGCAAGCTCTGAGAATCTGGGAGGAAAACATACTTACAAGCCATAATCATATGTTTCTTATCCAGCCTATTAATGTCATTAGTTGATTACTGCTAAGAATATCAGTATTAACATATTTTATTGCACTGCAGATCTTGCAGTCCTCAGCACATTGTGCAAGTTCAGGCTGTTCCCTTACTAGACTTGCAGGCTTGGGTTTGCAGTGCTAGATAAATCAGTTGTAAAAGAGTGCCACTTAAACGTGTCTGCCACATCTCCAGACCATGATGTGGTCAAATGTCTGCACAAAAGTGGATGGACAAAGAAGATGCTCTCTAAGCAGCGGGGGTGGGTTTCGCCCCCCCTCCATCTCTACCAGCTGCTTGCAAGGAAGCAGCAGCTCTCTGAATTGCAAAACAACATCCGACAGAAGAGCCGTGGACAGCCGCTGCCCCCCAGCCCAGTCGGGGGAGACGACAGAAGGGGAGCAGTGCAGGCTTGGGGCAGCCCCAGTGTCCCTCCCTTCCACGCCAGCCTACAAAGCCAGAGGCACACAAAAGTCCTGGCTATTTAGAGATGGCATCTTGCAAAGAATAAAATGCCTTTTTCTCTTGTGCGCCTTGTGAACGAAGCCAGTTACAGGCTGCAGGGACGCCTGGCAATGTCAGTGTGCAGTGTCCACGTGCTACCCTTTGGTCCTCAGGGTTTAGCTCAGACCAAAAGCAAGTGGTGGCTCTAAAGGTTTGGTGGGTCCAGTCAGACCTCAGCACCTGGCACAACAAGCCAGGACCTGGCTGGCTCTACACTGGCTTTGAAGGGATCCTAGCAGACAAGTGCCATTGAGCCCACCTGAGTACCAGGGAAGTGTCATGCCTTTCCCCCTCCCAGAGCTGGATTAGGGAAGGGGCTTTCAGAGGGGCACACAGGATGCCCCAACGCACACAGAGCTGGGATGAGCACCCCTAAGCCACCCACCTCCCTGCACTAGCCTGGAAACATACACAAAGCCCTCGTTATTCAGGATGGAGGGTGTCAGCCACCGTGAGAGAGATTGGTTTAAACTGCACCACCTTCAGAAACACGCAGACCCACCAAACCCAACCCCTTTCCTCCTCCAAATCTTTCTTTTTTCCTAATTGTATACTCAAAAACATCATTCTTAACATTTTTGGGAGGGGCAGGACCACCTCCCTGATTACACCCCTTCCCTGGGGCAAGACAGGTAGTATTTCAAAGGAAAAATGATCATTAGTTGCTCTTTGTCCTCCAGATGCCTGACGTACAAATCAGTCTTACGTTACTGGGGTTCCTGCTTGAACCGGTATCTATATGCTTAAGCCTAAAAATTATTGTTGCTGGTATTTTTAATTTTTTTTCCTAAGGGAGAGGAAAAGGAGAAAAAGAAGAGGATGGGAAGGTCAGAGATAATATGTGCATTGTCACAGGTATGCCCAGCTTTGAGTTGAGGTTATCGAGTGCCAGCAGCTCCCCCAGCTCGGCACTACTAACATCTCCCCTGAAAGGAACAGGCACTTCTCCCTCCTCCCCCTTCTCAGCAGCATGTCAAAAAACAACATAAACATCTGCATTTACCTTTCTGCTTATTTAAAAATGGTAGTAGGGGCAAAGCCAAGGGACTTCTTTTGCCAGAGTCCTTGGAAGACACTTTACTTTGGTTAACAACAGTTTCTTCAATGGGTTTCTTCAGGATTATTCTTTCCTTCAGCTCATCGGTGCTGACGGCAGAGGTCGGGGGCTCAGCACCTACTTTAGGTGCAACAAAGGAGCATTTCAGGTAGGATGCGGACTCTGCCAGGTTTTCCATGTTCATCCTGCTCTCTGTCGTTTTACTTGCTTCGTAGTCTGAGGTGTCAGTGCGCGAGCTGTTCTCTTCCTTGATAATGTCCATGACCATGGGCTTCATCAGAGGGGAGTCCTGCTCCCTCTTTGGGCTCTCTTCGGAGGCCGATGAGGCATCGCAGGACTCGATGATGAGCTCGCTGTCAAGTTCAGCCTCCCGCTCCTCCCGCAGGATGCTGTACTGGATGGAGGGGGAAGCGGGTGACGGAGGGGGTCCTCCAATGTGGCTGAAGGTCATGTAGTTGGAGTGCAGCACCTCCTCGGCAGCCAGTGGGTCCTCCGAGACCAGCTCGATCTCTGAGTCTCCTGACTCAGCGCTGCTGGCTTCATTATCCAGGGGTGAAGAGACAGCAGGGCGCCCAGGTTTGACCCTCTGGTCTCTCTTCTCCGTGGAAAGGGCTGGTGACTGCTGTACCTCCGGGGTCTCAAAGGAAAAGCTTTTTGCTTCCTTGATGGCACTGATGAGTTCATCCTCCGACAGGCTGCCTTTGCCCTGCGACTCTGAGCCAGATGGTTCTGCCACCCGGAAAGAAAGGGGGGGGGGGGAAATTTGTTAAGAATGAGATTTTCTGGCTGCTTACACAACAAACACAATAGATTTCAGGCCAGCATGAATCCTTCTAGCAGGGCTGGTAACATAGACAGAATGTCTCCCTGTCTGGGATAACTAACACTAATAACAGCTTGTCCTTACAGAGCGTTTCCCATGCACATACTCATTATAAAAGAAGTATCATTAGCATCATTTACTGAAGAAAAAGCTGAGGCACAAGGCAACGCTGGTCAGTGCTTGGCCAGTGGCTCAGCAATATGGTTTTCACCAGGAAAATCACCAGTCATGAGGAATGTGGGCTCAGGCCACACATGACAGCATCTGACTGTCACGGACAGATACGGGTCTGTTCTGGGGAGAAATGCACACAGAGCTGGTGGGTTCCTGACACTGCTGATCATAACAACCCATGTGTAGTTACTAGTAGTTTTGTCAAACTTTAACTTTCAGGTGTGGAAAGTTCCAGGTCAGAAACTTTTCTCAGACTTTTTTTTTTTTGGGGGGGGTGGGGGTGGGAATTCTCTGTTTGCTTTTATCTCAGCTGGGTCCAAGAATGAAACTCATTTTTTTACTGTAATTCTTAATATCATTAAGAACTACATTAACAAAATAATGACTGACCAACTTGTCACCCAAAATCTGAAACAAAAAATTTCTCTGCATTTTCTGGCTCACACTGGAAGAAGACAGACTCAGAGAGTGAAAATGAGCAGTTGAAAAGGCTGGCTGGTCATCCAGGATTAGCAAGGAACCCACAACCTGTACTAGAAAGGAACCTAGCACCAGACTTCCCACCTGTTCTGCCTCCCTGTATATCACTCTACCACATGGGATTTTGTAATGAAATAACAAAGAAAGTAAAATTGCATGTAGAGTGTTCACAATAAGAGGTGACGGAGGCAGCATGAGGTGCATCAGCAGCTGTCTTGAGTTACTGCATGGGGAACAGGCTTCACTTGATCATTCACAGAACATCAGCGAGCCTCAAACCCAGACTGCACCTGGTGCGTCAGCAGCAAGGCCAGTCAGGCCGCCTGAGCCTGTCAGTGCCAAGGGGGACCACGGTGGCAGTTTGCATCCGATTCCCTGCCGGCACCTGGCCACCGCCGCCTCCTGATCACCGGTTTCCACTTTGCACTTCACTCACCCAGAGACTGCTGCCATCCACACCCAAGACCCTCCCTTTTGGGGGAAAAAAACACTGAATTCCCCAGTCGCGTTGAAACAGCCATCAAGCACACATGGAAGTTTGTCCTCTGGACTCTTGAGTGCTCATTCACTGATTTTATATCATTATTAACATGACAGGGATCACTAAGTGGCATTGCAGGCATTGAGTGTTCAAGAAAGCCGTCAGGAAAAGAGACCGCCAAGTTTTCTCCTGCTGATGCTGGTAAAAAGGCCCATGGCAGAACACCACCTGTGTCTGCACATCTGGGGACCACAGCGGAGTGTAGGGAGGTTTCCAGCCCTTCGGTTGCAGGTGTGGGGAGCCCCGAGCTGACCTGTGCCCGCTCCCAGTGGGTATTTGCCTTCAGTCTAGCCCTGCTTTGGGTGCAGCCACTGGCATCGGCCCCCTGAGCCCACCCAGCTGCACTGGCCACCTCTGGAAGCTCCTCTACAACAGAGGGTGGGAAAAAGATTGTACCAGATGTGACCTGGGACAAAACCACTATTTCTGGCTATTTCCAGATTTCTCATGGCAATAGTGTAGCTGATTTCTTCCTGATCATATGCCTTCCCCAAGATGAATCATGTAAACGGGGAGGTTTTAACGATAGCACCCAAGCCACGATGTCCTACTGGGAGATGGGTAAGAAAAAGAACCTACCCACACCCCCCCAAGCAGTTTTGGTTTGTGCATCTGCGAAAATGCATGTCATCAGCAGTTTTGAGCATATATTGTTGGCATGTCTGCAGCTCCTCTGACAAAACAGCTCTCTTGTAACACATCCTTCTTGCATGAGAAAGTCCTTCTGCAACCCAGAGTATGGCCACAGACAGGATTAAGGTGTTTGGGACTGTTATGACACACTCCTGTCCAGATGCTGGGAAGTTTCTGTTGCATCAGCCGCACTGAGCAGGACCCTGTGCATCCTTTTCCTCTGGGTGCAGGAAACCCATGTGAGCTGCACCACTCTCCTGCATTACCGCATGTGAGCATTTTCTCACTGAGCGATGACTTAATCCGGCACGCATCCAAACGGGCATGTGATCGCCAGCCCTTGTAGCGCAGCAACGCACCGTCCCTTGGCTTCATCCTGCTCCTGCCTGCGCTGGCAGTTTGTAACTCTCAGCCACGGCATTTACCTTGCGAACAAAAAAGTCCTTTGTGGCCAGCAGCAGGGTGTCACACTTACCGCTGGCATGGGGAAGCGTATAAATACCCACTGCCTTTCAGTGCCAGCACAGTGTATGAACAGACCACGTCTTCCTTCCACAGAAAGATGATGGCCAGTAATTAAAAGCAAACTGTTTTCAAAAGTCCTGATCCAAGCAGGGGGGAACTGGGGGCTTCGCCAGAATGCTTGAGGGGTATCTAGGAGCAACGACTTTGCTGGGTCACTGAGTAGAAATAGCGAGGGCAGGTTTTACATTTCTTCCTCGCATATGAACACGGAGTCTGAGCGCAGCGTGTCCCCAGCTGCGGGAAAGGGGGGAAATCCAGAGAAAACACCCTGTGGGAGCCAGCCCCTAAAAGAAGATGCCTGCTTCTTTCCTTAATGCTATAGATAAGCAGTCTTTCTGGCTTTCCAGCACCCCGATGCAAGGCAGTGGGACCTCCCAGGGCTGTTTGGGCAGTGCTGGCAATCAGCTTAACCCATGGAGAGGAACATTCCCATGCCAGCAATCATGCTGGCCACACCAGTGCCTCCCAGTAAGGCAGCAGCCCTGAGGCTCAGCCACGCACTATTCAGCTGTTACGATGGGATACAGTTAACAAGTGTCATGGAGTCAGCTTTGAACAGTCAGCAAGAACTGAATAAATAACAGTTAGTGCCTGAAGTTCTTAATTACCTTGTAGTGCAAAAAGTGTTAATCGATAAAAAACGGCATGCCTCAGAAGTAGCGTGTGATGTCACGCAGTCAAATAAAAAGAAAAATGGGACTTTAATGTCTATTTATTATCTAAAGTTTCTGGCTGATGCAGGCAGGATAAAATCATAGCTGCGGTGGACTCTATCTCTTTTTTTGTGTGTGAAAGTGTACAAATGCACACTCGGTTTTGGATAGGAACTAGGTATTTCTCTAAGGGTAGATACCAGTGTGAGTGGAAATCTCAGACTGCCATTTTAAGGAAATTCCAGCTGATTTTTAAGTGCTTCTAGATGCCATCAAAGCCAAAGCAATGGAAATTTCAGCTTGGGGATGTTCATTGTCAAGTGTCAAATGTTCATTGTCAAAGGGTTTTGATCCAGGATGTTGAAATTTAATTTCAAGTCTGAAAATTGTTTCCTGTCACAGAACTTTATTCCTTTTAAAAACACTATACTACTTTCATATTTTAGCAGTATATAATATGGAAAATGAGGAATAGATATTACGTCCTACTGCAGTAATCAGACAATAAAAAATGTATAAACATGGGATTTTGGTGCTTCCCCAATAGAAATCAGGAGCCTTTAAAAGAGACTGGCCCTTTGTCCCTGCAGTCCCCTTTGTAAATGAGGTGACAGCATTTCTCTCCTCAGCACTTTCTAAAAGCAGCACTTTCACTTGAAAACAGCACTTCACCTTATTCTCTCCAAGAGCAAAGAGGTGTTAAAACAGCCATTAAAATTAAAAAAAAAATGAACCCAGACACTTGCAGCACCCTGGTCCCATACACCTCATTTCCTCTCGGAGCGTGGCCAGCCAGGGTGACCAAGAGACCCCAAAATCACTGGGATCCAGCCCAAACTGTCGGCTGGCTGACAATACCCCCAATGACACCCGCCAACTCACAACTGAAGATCCCCATGGGGACCAGGCTCAGCAAGCCTGGATCTGACCCCAGCCACGCTAGTGAGTGGCTCTCGGCAACTTGTTTCTGTGGATCCCCAGCCCTGTCTTCCCCTCTTTTCACACAGAAAGGGCAGCCCATCCTGAGCAGCGTGTTAGTGATGGGCAGCACAGTTCACATCCTCCTTCGGTTGGCAAAGCATGGTGCCTGAACAGAGTAGAAACACCTCCAGCCATAGAGACCCATTAATGTCTGCTCGCACCCCCTTAGACCCACCCCACAAACCCACAGTAATTCTCCAACATGTAGGGCTACAATTGCAACCACTCTCTGAATACCAAAAAAAATGGCGCCATGCACAAGCATTACCTGTGCCAGACGACGGTGGCGTAACAGACCCCGGGCTGTCATCTTCTGGCTCTGACACCGTCACCGTTGGTACCACCTCATGGCTCGGCTTCAGGCCGGTCTCCGGCTGAGTCGGGCTCGACTCTTTGCTGGCAGCTTCCCCGCTGCTTTCTGTCTTGGTGAGCATGATCTTGACAGGGGCTGTAACCACGGAGGCACTGTGCTGATCTCCAGACCTTGTGTCTTCAAGCAGGTCTTGCTCTTTGGCTGCCTTCGTGTTCTCCGAAGCCGGCCGCTGTGGTTCAGCAGTGTGGCTGGACCTAGTGGGTACTCCTTGGTACTTATCGATAAGGCCTGGGCTCTCATCTTCTGAGTCAGGGTCATGTTTTTCTTGGTATTTTATTTCTTCTGATCTACTTATGTCCATGTATTTATAAGCTTCTACTTTCATGGGATCTGCTAAGGTTTTATCAACTTCAGTAGACTCTGCAGGAGTCATTTCTATTCCCGAATCTGAGCTAAACAAGCCACGGGACTCAAACCCAGTCACATCTTGAACAGGATGCCCCAGCGTATTAAACCCCTCTGTGCTGCCGGAGCAGGGAATGGGGCTGTTTTCCTGCTGATAAATGCCCGTGAAATAGGTGGAGTCCCGTGGGGTGGTGTAGTGGACGTCCGAGATCAGAGAGGTGTAGAAGGAGCTGTCACCTCCATTGGCAGTGGAGCCATAGTCAAAGAGGTGCGATGAGGCTGTGACACCTAAAGCAAAGACACAAAAATGGTGTGCAATGAAGAGACAAATGCCTGCATGCACCAATCTTTCTGCAAAGCCGTACTCGTTCCCTGCTGGTTTTAGATTCAGTTTGTGCACCAGGCTTGGCTTTGCTTGGAAGCTCTTTGGGACTGTCTCTTACTATACCTTTGGGCGACATAGTGGCACATCTGTCAGATGAGGCTTCCAGCTGCTGCTGTATCTTAAAATAGCTATAATGATCCTGATAGCTGCTAAGAGTCCCTGGCCAATGTTTACCCAGCCTGTGCATAAAAATCTCCAGTGATGGCAATCCCAGAACCTCCCTCACAATCTGACTCAGGCGCTCAATAACCATAAAAAAAAATCCAATGTCCAAAACAAAAACAATCCTGAGCAAAAAATTTATTTATTTATTTATTTAAATACGGAGAAATGGAAGAGTTTCACCCTAAGGAATATTTTCATTAAGAAAAAAAAAATGCTGGACAGAAATTGAGATAGAGAGTTGGTAGGCAGTTTTAGGTTTCATTTGCTCTTTTAAAAGTAGCCACCCTAAATTTGTGAAACACCAGGGCAGAGACTAAACATCCTCATTTAGTGATTTCCATGTGCCCAGAAAGCTGTATCCTGTGTGCATCATCTACAAAACATGCTGGCATGAAAGCAGTTAAACCTCTACCCACGCCCATGCATCATTTTCGTACAGTACTTCTAATTCCCGCTGTCAAGCTTTAAGTGCCTGTGGATGACGCTAATTAAATTACAAACAATGGCCACTCTCTATTTGCAGCATTAATATAAAGCACAGCTCGATGATGAGAACAGCAAGATCTCCCATGAGGGAGGCAGGATGTGGCGAGACAAATTTTTATAGGGGCTGAGGGAACGGGTATGTAGAGGAACAAAGCTAATGTCTGCAGGAGCTGGTGCCTATAGGAAGGCAGTCGCCTCTTAACTGCTTGTGCACTGATGCATGCTGCATCGCCGAGGCTGGCTGCCTTTCTCCGACCTCTGCTCACCACCCTGCAAGGGATGTGGGGCTCCTGACCTGCTCCACATGTGCCCAGACCTGGGCTACCATGCACAATGCAAACTTAACAGTAATATTAAAGGGACATTGCTGCAGCTGCAAAGCCAGAAGCTGGGAAATGTCAGTGTGAAAGCTCCTGAGCTACTTGCATTTGGTTATTTTCTTTCTCCTTGCACACACATAATGATACCATCGCAACTATTTTTTCCCACAGCCCTCCATGCATTAGGCATGTGCAGCTCATTTAGTGAGTCCTGAAGCAATTTCTTTTCCCCTTAACACTGTTCAGTGTGTAGCAGCAGACTTTGTTTTACTGCAAAACTTTGCCGGATTTTACATGCACAACCCAAGCCCTGCACAAAGGCAGAATGACCATTTCCCTCACGATATTTTTGCATCAGTTGGTACTATGATGACTTGCAAGCAAATTCTCTTCCCTAGGCCACCTTTAGGGTGGGAACAGTATGCTCCTCCTTTTACAAGGGAAACTTAGCAGCATAGGGAAAAAGCAACCCCGAAGTGCCACACTTTGCTTTTCAGCCTAGCTATGCTACCTGCTCCTGTGTGTCCATCCTCACTGACTGCGGGTGCTGCCCACCAGCCCTCACCGCTAATCTGCTACTGCACACACGATGCTGACAGCAGCTCCATCCCCACACCCTGAGAGCCCGTGGCCAGGGATTCACAGCAGCTGCCTTTGCTATACGAGAGCACAGAGCAAGGGGTGCTGTAGCTAGCAGGGGAAAAATTATCATCACCATTCCCAGTTATTCCTGGCTTTTAGTTTGCTCTTCTCACCACTATGGAGCACAGCATAGAACTTTTCATAGAAATTTTTATGATCAAGCCAAGATCCTGTTTCAGAGTGGTCAGGGTCGCTGCATGTGAGTCTGGCACTTTTTTTTCCTCTCTACCTGTGTAACTTTACATTTATCTACTCTAAATTTCATCTTCTACTTCCCTGCCAGCTCACTCGGGGCCGGAAGATCCTTTTGTACCTCGCTGCAGGCAGCTCTCATCCTCACTGCTCCAAATGACTCAGTCTCATCAGCAAAGGTACATGAGAACAGAGCCTAAGCAGAAAACCACAGTGAAAACGAAGCAGAGAGAGGGCTAAGCTGGGCTGCCCAGCACCCACATCTGGTCCTACCTGACATCATCCAGTACCTCGCAAAGACAGCTCATACCCAAAAAACATTTCTAAATGATCAGTAAGCAAAAAGGGATAGGTTCTTTTTCTTGCAAATATTTTTCTTGCTGAACTTGCCTTTTTGAAAATTATCAATAAACAGGCTTGGATTTTCACAAATGTGTTGGTTAGCTGGAATTATCTGATGCATTGTTTATGCCAACATATTTCGGGCTGTGAATTGCTGACTACGGACTATTCATGCCTGTTGCTGCCAGTATCTGCTGTTTGTAATTTACTATTTGTGCTGGGTGAGTGGCTGTCTAAATCACGGGGTTTCAGGGCTGCTCTTTCATTAGATGATTCCTCGGTGCCTACTGGGCCTGATCCAAAGCCCACCGAATTCACTAGAAAAGTCTCATTGATTCTGAGTGGCTTTGAACGAGCTCAAGATGGCTGAGCAGTACTTTCTGCTCTGGGTGCTCATGAAAAATACACCGTCACAACACCATCAGTGAGCAAAAAATCTGTTTCTACAAACATCCCACTATTGCTAGTAAAGAGAGAGCACAAACATAGTCAAAGGAAATTGAAGTCACCATCAAACCAATATTCATGGATGCTGTTTGCAGCATTCATTTCTGCTTTGTCCACTGTATATGCAAGCCAGATGCACATGAATTTGCAGCACTTAGTAATGCTGATCAATAGAGCAGTGAAAGGGTTTCTAATGCATTTGTGTCAGGTGCATAGCAGGAGTTATAGCAACCCAGGAAAGCTCGCAGGAGAACCACTGTGGTGAAGAGAGCCTGGGAAAATATCATCCTATTCTTTATGTTATTCATCAACAGAAAGAAAAAATAACCCTGAAATAGTCATGGACAGAAACATCACTTCACATTTTCAAATAGTACAAAAGCAATGCTGTAGCAGATGTTAACACAAGAGCTGATTTAAAATGGACTCACTGTCGATCATAAACCTTTTTTTTTTTTTCTTTCTGCAGTGGTTTTGCAAATAACAATGAAACCAGAAAATGCATTTCTTACTGGGGTTCAGGAGGACGACAAAGAGTTAAAGGGTGTGCGAGCATGTCCATGTGCATGTGTGAGTAGAGAGAAGGTTCACATTAGCAGGACATAGAGGGATCCCAAATCTCAAGGCAACCGCAGAGTCAAAAGCACTGAAGACAGCTGAAATTGCCTAATTACTAGGATTTAATGCAACTCTATTTCCACAGGGAATGATTTAAAGCCATTGGTAAAACTGCCTCTTATTTGGGAAGTGTGAATCTATCAGCTATTAGGCTGGCTATTAAAGACATGGAAACCTATAATAGCTGAGCAGATTTTTGCTGAAGAATAGTGTATTCAGAGCCTGGTGATTAAGCAATGCCCTCTCTGACTTTAAGTTTATTTAGTTCAATATCCGTGGGAAGGAGAAGCCTTGAATAGCACTGGTAACTGAGGGCAGTATCAGATCTGAATTTATCCTTGTTACAAAGGCTTCGTTTTTTTAATCTGGATTTCCCTCAAATGTGCCCAAAAACTTGCCTGCCAATTCAGGTAAAGCAAAACTATTCAGCACTTGAGAGCAGCAGTCATGCTTTCTTGTAATATGAGCCCTCGGGAAATAATTTCACTTCCTGTGACCAGCTAAGAAGTAATGGGTCTGATTCAATCATTCAAGCACAGCTGAGATGCGCAGCAAGTTACATGTGTTTTCATCAGCAGTAAAGGAAAAAAAAATTGAAAATGACTGTTTTGTTTCCTCAGAATAACTAAGTGAATGCTCCAGAAATCCTCTCCTACAGCACTGAATTTAGAGCTGTTTAGCAATTGACACAGGAAATAATTTAGAAATCATTGGTTCCATGCAGAGTAACTCTTAAGAAAGGCCGCTGAAGCCCAATTTGTATCAATGCAAGCTGAACTGCTGCAGTACACTGGAAGAGGAAATCAAAAGTTAGCTGAGGATGATAGACAAGAAAAAGAGCCAATTTAAATAAAACTGCCTTTTTTTTTTCCTCAACTAGAGTATGCTCAGTGTTCTTAAAATTGATCACTTCAGAATATTGTGTTCAACTTTCAACAAAATAACCAGTTTCCACGTTAACCTGCCTTTCTTAATCTTCACATGCAACTCTGGTGACCTTCAATGGCACAGACAGACTGACACAGAAGGACATGAAATTTCAGTTCTGCAGAACGCTGGCAACCCCGCAATGTGAGGTTCAGTATTTATTTTATGTCAGTGATTCGGTCAGAATTATTAATTTTTCAGAAGGGGGGGGGGGAACTAATCTTTAATTAGATGATGCTATTTTTACAGCCTGGAGCTGCGCTGAGAAGAGGAAGGATCTTTGGTTGCAACTGGAGGAATCAAGGTTTCAGTGACCTTTTCAGACAAAAGCAGAATAGTGTGAGCAAGCCGCTTCCAGCAAATTCCTGTAAGTCTTTTAAATAGTTGGCTCTGACTTTTGCTTTGGATACTAAGCCTTAGGAGCCGTTACCAGCTACCCCAGTTCTGCAGGGCTGGTAGCTCCCAGGAGCAGGGTGTCCCCAGTTATCTCCCGTGTCCACGCAGATCACAACTTCCTGGCGACAAGATCCACCTTGTCCTCTTTGGACAGTCCCTGACTTGCGGTAATTTATGGACTAGAGATAATAATGAACAAAGGCCCATAAACGAGGGGAGTACTCTTGTTTGACTGGCTCCAAATGATGCTAGAGGGTCTCTCAGGCCACATGGCACTCCCAGCGTCATCCAGAGACTTTAGGTAACAAAGAGGCCAAAACTGAGCAACGAGCATTTTCTGGCACAGCAACTTTGCTCTGATCCAAGACTCCTGAAGGCACCACAGAGCTCAGGGATATGCAGTGACTTTCTTTCAGCACTCAGACTAAAGCCTGGTTCTTAAAAAGATATCCTATGTTGTCTTAAAGACTCAAGGAGGTCGTTGAGCACTTTGCCAAGCTTTTTATTTCATAATTACCCTCTTGCCTAGAAAGGCTGATTTCATAGCAAGGCTGACTGTCTAAATCCAAGGAGCCATCATGGCATTCCATTGCACCTGACAGTGATGCAGGAGAGTCCTATTGCCCAGACCTTGCCACTACCTAAACATCTGTATCTGGAGATCAAACCACAGCTCGGGTCCTCTCTGATGACCAGCACAGACCATGTTTCCCAGCCCCACATCAGCAGCTTACATTCCAGCCTCTCCTTCATTTTTATTGGTCATCCATGACCACCAGATAGATGCATCTTCCTGCTTGCTTCCAAATACACAACAAAAGTAGCTACTAAACATCCTGCCTTTTCTGTACCAAATTTACAATTTTGTCATCAGCCACTAGCAAAAAGCCTATGCTGGACCTTGGCTACTTCTTATTCCTAACTTATCCTTAAAAAAGGGAAAGACTTTTTACTTCTGTTCTTTTGACCCTTATATATGATGTCTCACTGTTTCTGTTTAGTCTCCCAACTCAGTTACCTTCCTTTTTAAAACTCACATTATATTGCCTTACTATGATCTCATCTGTAGTCATATACATCTTTATACAGATGTTCAGTGTTTTATCACGTTTCCACATCTCTTTACAGTACCCAGATGGACAGAAATCCCAAGCCTATCTGCAAATTCAAAGCACACCCTGTTGTCTTAGATCCAGACCAAGCTGTTTCTTCCTCTCTGCTCGATTTCAAGTCCAACTCAAACCTCAGGAAAGCTCCGCAGATTTCCAAACGTCCTTTGCTAGTACCACTCCCAGAAGCGGCAAGGGCAGCTTGCATGAATGGCAGAGACATCTCTGAGCCCCATGCCAAATCACACAATGCTTCAAAGTAGGCTGGCTACCCCCAGGGGTATTTGAGGGTACCACTTGGAAGCCATGCTCTTAATTTTGCAAGACCCTTCTCCATTAATTTTCTAACCTAAGACATTTCAATATCCATGCAAACCTCAAAAGTACTTACCTGAGCACTTGTGTGTCAGCTCAAGAAGAGTTTGAAACCCAAACAGCTGAGACCTCTCATGCCAAGTGCAGGCATCACCATGTTGTGGATAACACCACTACATCAGCTCTCAGTCTCCCCGGGATTAGCCTTTCTCAATAGCCAGAGCCAGCTGTCAGCCCTGAGCTATACTACCTCCAGATGCTATAGGTTAGATGCAGAGAGCAGCAAGCTGCTTGCAAGAGAACTGCACCAGGCATGCATCCCTGGTAGCAGTGCCAGCTATTCCCAGCTGCCAGGAGATGGTGCTCTTTGTTTTAGCTCAGGATTTGCAAACCAACTTTACAGGTTAGCAACTTCTTTTCCTCCAGAACTCTCACGTTGCTGACTGCAGGAAAGATATAACTCCGCAAGTCACAGCACTCACAAATATGAAGTATATGGCCATACTCTGAAAGTCATTTTGAGATTCATTTGCACAATAGATGCTATAAGAAAATTGGATGTATCAGAAGGATACACGCTCCTACTCTATTATTTCCCCCTGGCTCTCTGCATGGGTCCTGAATGTGTTGGGGAAACTCAGAACAGCAAGAAGGCTGCTTCCCGCTGTCTCAGAGCAGCTGACAGCTCTGCGCCTTAGCTCCTGGGGACAGGAATGAGTCAGTGCATCAGCTGTGCAAGTTATTCATCCTTCCCCTCCAGATCCCACAGCAGCCAGAGGAAACGCTGCCATGCAGAGAGGCTGGTGCTGCCTCCTGCACAGGTAGGAGGGCAAAAGGATGGGGGGGGGGGAGGGAATTCTCTTTACACAGCAGTTACTCCATTGACTTCATTGGAGTGACTTCTGATTCATCCCGCCTGAGATGGAGAGCAAGTCCTAAACTCAAGCAAGTCAATGATATGCTTTGATGCATGTAAAACCCCTTCTGCAGATCAATATGCAGAGGATATGAGTTACTACAACCTCCAGCCCCTACAGCCTCCAGCCCCAGAGCTTTAGTTGTGTATTACAAGCAGGCATTGCAGCTTCCAGTTCCAGGGCTTCCCCATTTCAGTCCTCCACGTGCTAAATATATGTGGGGGTCAGCTGGGATCCCAGTCCCCCAAAACCCTTGGCTTCTGAGGATGAACATCCTTTATGAACTCACCACCTCCTGGTAAGTACAGAGGCTAGAGCAGGGGACAAATATCTTTCAGGATCCAACCCCAGGATGCCCTAACACTTTTAGGAATTTCAGTTTGGGGGCTGCCTGGTTGAGACACTCCCCCCAGCAGCTGGTGCCAGGACACCGTCATGTTATGCCAAAGCGTGGTTCTTCCATGTGGCTTCCCAAGACCCTGCCTGGGGGGTTCTCCTGTTGCCCCAGCTGACTTCTTATTTCTTCCGAAAACTGGACAGGCACGGATCAGGTCCTGGCTCAGCTGCTGAGTACTGCAGCCCTGTCTGCAGGAGGGATGTGTAAGAAACACTGACGAGCTTTTAATAAGGTTAAGACAGATCCACTCTTGGGAACGCAGGACGCACTGCGCTGCCGGCACCATCATCCCGGCAGACTATTAACAGCATCTTTTTTTTTTGTTGTGGACTCTGCACCACAAGAGCTATCGTCTCCCTGCCAGCACCACTCTGAAAAGATACCAGGGTCCATCTTTTTGCTGCTGCTCAGTAGGCACTGTGGGTGTCATGGTGCACCCTGGACCAAGCCAAGTCAAAGAGAGGAGTGGACCTTGGTTTGGTGATGCTGAACGGCCTCAGCTCCCACGGACATTCACAGAGCTCATGGCATCTGACAGGGGATGTTCAGCAGGTTCCCCAAAGCCAACCAGCCAGTGTGGAAAGTGAACCCATAGTAAATGATTCAGCAGTTCCCACCCCCACATGCCCTCTAGGCTTTCTGCTTCAATAAATGGTCTCAGAGAGCTCCAGTTTGACCTGGCAGTAAAACCCTGGTTTAAGGTCCATGACAGCCCCCCCAGTACTCTAGACAGCATGAAAAAATCAGGAACACTGAAAAACAAGCCCTGAGAGGAGCACAAGAACTGTTTGAAATGTGCATAAAGTTGCAAATGCTCCTGCTAGAAATGCAGCTGCAGCAGATTTTCATAATTATCAGAAAAGGATACAAATATCATTTAGTAAGTTTTAACAAAAGTCTGGTTCAGGAAAAATGCAGGTTTTCACTCCTGTGATATAAGTAACATGGCTGGCCGGTAGGGTTCAGCGACACTAAGGTACTGCCTGAAATGCTATCAAATGCATTTTGCTAAGGATAATTAAACCCCGCTTATGAGAATAATTCATTCCTATTTCACTGTAGTCACATTTCCCCTAGAATGATCAAACTCCACTGAGTACCACTCCAAGCACTAAATGTATTAGCACCTAAATCATTCTTTTCAATGACTTGAAATGGGGCCTAACTCTCTTTAAAGCACTAGACACCGAAATGTCTCACAAAATCTGGATGTGTTTGGCTAAGTGTCATTCACCTTTAAGTTCTAAAATACCTAAATCCCATTTCAAACATGATTTAGGAACTTCAGCTATTCACTGTTTTTACCCCCAAACTCTGTCACTCTCCAAACTCAGACCAGGTTGTCTTTCAAAACCCCCTGCAGAAACACCTTCTTCCCCTGCCCAGCCTCCATCCCAGGGCTCTGCCACAGGCACCTCCTGCACATCCAGCCCCACCTTTGCTGCATCCCAGTTACTTAAAAATTCAGCTTCGCATGATTGCTGTAAGGCAATCCACAGCCGCTCAGCTGCAGATTCAAACTCAGCCTGGAAAAGAGAAAAATGCCAACGCCAGCTGCTCTTGATGCTGCGATAAACCTGGGACAGAAATCATTGCCCTACAGCTTCAGGCTCTTCCACACCCAGGGAGAGAGGGCTTAGCAGCAGGGAGGTAGAAGCCAGTATTGGAGAAGGGCTTCTACTGAAATACAAGTCTTTGAGCAAGAGTCTGATGCACATGTGGAAGGGACTGCTGAGTTTTCTCTATGCCACCTGACCGCAACACCTCATGGAAATCCAGCTATTAAAAATTGAGAAAAAAGGAAGAAAGGGTCGCTTTGCACTTGGCTCCCCATCCCCGAAGATTGAAGCTACCCCAGTGGCATGAATCTTCCAGGGAGACAGAGCAACAATAGCCATGAAGTTCAGCTGAAATCACTGAGGGCTCTCGAGAGGAAAATTAATTTTGTGACGATGCATAACACCTACAGCGATGTGTCAGGCACGGTAATTCAGGGAGAAAACCAGCTGTCAGGCACTGAGGGCTGGGGTAAATCAGGAGTGACTCCACCAAAGGCACTAGAGTTACACCTGCATAAAACTGTCACCAGGGAAGGAAGTACGAGGCCCTGGGAGCCAACAAATAGAGTCTGAAGACAAGGCATTGCTGGCCACAAATCAGGATCAAATCTAATGCCCAAGGGACAGCAGGGAAATCTAGGTCAGAGAGGACACGGCGGCGCAAGGCTGACGCAGGCAAAGAGACAGAGCTCAAAAATCACCATCTAACTCTCTTTTAACCCAAGGCTTTCCCATCGCAACATGACCTGTGCCAGAAAGACCAGATGACCAGTGTATGCTGGCTCCTGGTGACCACCTTTATTGGCAGCAATAAAAACATTAGGAGAAAAGACCCTGTATAGCATCAAATAGGATCCAGAATATATAACATCAAGGAGGAGCGAGGGAATATGAGCAACATCAGAAAAGATTTTTTTTTTTTAATTTAAAAAGAGAAACAGGGAGGTTCTGCTGAGGCAGGTGAGGCAGCAGGCTCTGATCCAAGTGCTAATGCAGCTTCCTTGCATGTTAAGTGATTTCCCTCTGTTTCTAGAAGGTGGGGGCACCAAGGGTGCATCTGAAAGTCAACCAAAAAGTTTCAAAAGTGTATTAAAAGTTAAACCTCTCAAAGTAGTGCAGAATGTGGGGCAGAGCCACTGCAGTCATAAATCAGCATCAACCTGCTGGCTCCAGCTTCTGCTTAAGGAGGATCGGGCCATATGTGCTATAACTAATGCTATAAATGTCCTTTTCTTCAAGGTCTCTCCTTTATTTACCTGCCACTATGTATCTTCCCCTGCAAAAGATGAGTTTACTCCAGAGACAGGAAAAATCCTCCCCAGACATCTCACTTCCCTGAAGGACGTTTTTAGAGACTTATTCCACCCTTCACTCAAGTAGCGTGAAGAACCAATACAACTACAAGCCACTCCATTTCCTGACCATGAATACCTGACACCAAAAATATTTGCCCACCCAGGAGACCAGCCAGCAAGTCTGAAGTCTGTACTTTGAGCAGAAGCATAATTAAGGTTTCAAGGAACATAGGTTAGTTGGACTGTCCCCCTCCCTGAAAGCCCAGGAGAAGCTCCTGCTCCTTCCTTACTCGGCAGCTCTCCATCTCTTTCCATTTGCAAAGCCTGAAGGCTTGCAAAGGTGACGTGGGACCTCTGTGGTGAGCTGGGGCCTGATCAACAGGCTGGCTTGCCTTTGGGGACCTTTCACAGACACCTTGGATGTCACCCACAAGCTCCTCACTCCTGGATACCCCCAAGCTGTGGGGAAAGGAGCAGCTCCTCTCCCCTCTATACATGCACACCATGCAGGCAACCCCATGGGCAGCACTGCAGACTCACCCAGTTTCCTGGGATAAAGAAACCCAGGACATGGGTATCTTTGGCTCTGGCCCTCTTCTGTCCCGCTGCAGCCAGCAGGGCAGGGATAGGGGCAATTGCTTTGCTCTAGGGCAGGCAGCTGCTGATCACCACTTTTCTGGAAGAGCAGAGGAAAGCCAAGGCAAAGTCATGCCTCTGCTGTTTGCAAGGGGACCCAGCTCCCCGCAGACAGAGTTGGTGGTTAAATCACAGTCTTCTGCAGATTTAAAGACAGTGGAGGCTGCACTGCAGAAAGCTTTTGAGGTTGTGGTGGAGCAACCTTGATTCAAACCAACCATTTGCTGGAATTAATGTGTGTTATTAAAGCAGGAGGGGGGCAGCAGCTTGACAGCAGTGCCAGGACCAACCTCTCTGACAGGCGCTTCTCTCTGCATTCAGCAGCACAGCCTGGCATTTGGCTTCACAAGTGAAAAGCTGGGGATAATTACCCAGATCATGATGCCTCGTGCAGCTTTCCTAGAGTCTCTGCTGCCTGTCCGGGAGGGGTCAGCTGCCAGGTAACTGTGGAAGCTGCAGTGAAAGGCAGGAGCAGACAGTTGTCCCCTTGCTCTCCTCCTCTGCCTGACCTCCCATCTGTGTGCCGATGGTGCTGCTGAAGCAGTTCTTGTGGAGTGGTTATTGCACACCACTGCCTCACCCACACCTGCTGGAAGATTTCCATTAAAAGCTGCAATGAAATCTTAGCTTTTCAATCACAGGGACATCTATTTTCCTCTGAAGAATGTCCCTTCCCCCAGAGAAATATCCAAGCCTCCAAACCTGAAAAATCTCTGACTTTGCTGCCATCCTGACCTTAGAAGGGGCAGAAAGCACTGAAATAGTTTCCTATTCAGCCCGGGGAGGTTTCAGATCCTACATACTGAAGGTTTTTAAGAGTAGTTACACAAGTAACTCTTAAATGCTTTCAGTAGAGGTCCTCCTGCTTGGGGAGACAGGATAAATACATGACATCCACAGCAGCTCTCCTGCTTTAGGCTCTAGCATGAACTACTTTTGGAGGACAGCTACACAACCCAGACTTGCAGCTATGATCACAAACAAGGACCTTTCCGTCCCAGCAGATACACCAGGTAGAGTGCTTCATCTGAGAAGAAAGCAGCTTCTAGATCATGTTCTGGACAGGACATCTCTGCAGATACTGCTGATTCACCTACAGGTTCGTGCCAAAACGATAAACATGTCTAAAGAGAAAAAGCAAATATGGCAAGCAGTTTTTCTGCTGTGTTTTCAAAGCAATAGAAAGGAACATCCAGAAAACTTCAGGGCAAGCGAAGCAATATGTCCTCGGGGAAAAGCCCATTTTGAGAGTCTACCACAGTGAGTGAGCCAGAGGGCATTTGGAAGAGCATGACTACTACCTAAGATTAAGCATTAGGTTTTGCTTAAAAAAAAAAAAAAAAAAAAAAAAAAAATCTAATAGCCTTCTTGGCTATAAGCTTGGTGTTAGGAAGCCAAGGAAAAGTAGTGAGTGTAGGAAACTTAAACTTCTCATGTTTTTTTTGGCATTCAGTCCTCGCTGGTAATCAACTCAACATATGTAAAGGAAATCAGTCAAACGGGCAAAGTGTTAACAGGGGAATTAAGACACTAAGATATCCTGGAGTGAGTTCTTCACATGCAATATCAGATATTGGCTAATCATTCATTGCATTAAAAACCTCAGCCAGGGTAGTGTAAATGCATCAGCAGATGACACTATGCGCAGGGATGTAGCATATTTCCCTTGGGCAGAAGCCAGAGTGCAAGGGTGTATGCAGTGCTGCAGACCGAGCATGATGAAGTACCCAGGCAGGACATGAAAGGAGGCAAGAGGCAGCCCAGGAACAGACAGCAAAAGAAATAAGAGCTCATGGACTAACCCTGCAATGTAAAACAAAGAAGGTCCCATATAGGGATGGGCAGGGCAGGGAGAAGATAATCCCACTATTTATCTGTAGCTTGTTCTCTGGCACAGATAAACCAGGAGCCAGGTATTTGTGCAGTTTGTTTTCTTCATTTAGGAAAAGCATGGAAAGATGCAGAGAAGCTACAGAAGTTGCTGGTGGCATAAGTACTGGAGGGCAGGATACCTGGGACCAGTCTGGAGGAAGGAGTAACAGAGATAGATTTATATTGTATGGAAACGGGAAGGGAAGGGGAGGGCAGGATCACAGTCTATAAATACTCTGAAGGTACCAGTATAAGTGAAGGGAGGGAATTAGTCACAGTCTTAAGAGGATGAGAGGAAAAAGAGCAATGGCTTGAAGTTAAGATATAAAATTAGGCTACATGACAAGGTGTATTTCTTGATGGAAAAGGGCAGAGGAGTGGAATAGGGAGCACAAGGTGTGCCCATATACCATCTGCCCATTACAGCACATCTGGATGGGCCTTAGCAGGGAATGAACTCCAGCTCTGCCCTGGGAAAGGGTTCCAGATGTCTTTTTCTGGCACCACTGTCAATAGCCCAATTTTGCCTCTTGTACATTAGCACTTCAGATGAAGTTTGGCAAAACAGAAAATTAAAGGGAAATAATTCTGCTTGGAACTGAGCTGGAACAGATTTTTTCTTCCATGGGTCCCCCCCCCCCTTTTTTTTTTTAAATGAAACACAAAAACAAACCAATAAAAATCATTCTAGGTCAAATCAATTTAATTTGACCTGAAGCTAAATGTCAGATCTGGTTTACAGCAAACTTTGAATATCAAAGGGAAGCACAGTGCATCAGGGTCCCTTGTGGCAGCACGCGCAACATGGTGCATGTAGGGGGACCTTCATTTTCCCTACCCCACCCCAGCTGCACCTAACAGGCTGCAGCTCCCCTCAGAGTCAGAGAAGCATCTTTTACCTTCTTCCCTAACTTCTTCCCAAGTCCAACCATTTCAGCATAGCACCCATATGACCAAAGTTCACAGGCAGTCCTAAATCATGCTCAGACCCATCTTAGTTCCCAGTGTTTTGGATTTGAGCCCATGAAATTATTCACCACATCATATAGTTGCTATAGTAACATCCTATTGAGTATTATTAGAAATTGCTGTCCCAAAATCCCATATACTGGAAGGAGTTGTGCAGCTGGGGTAAGAACCATCTTTGCCTGCACAGCTTTCCATTCCCCGTAGCTTCCAACAGCAGATGATCCAGGCAGTGGATTAATCATGCCCTATCTTTCCCCAGCACTATTGGTTGCAGCACTGAGCTGTGGAGTGCAAAAAGCAATGTCTACCCCACTTCCAACTGACCCAGCTTGTTCAAAGCAGCTGCTGTTTAAAGCTGCTTCTTCACAGCAACTTGCTTACACATTTTCCAGAAGTGAATTAACAAAATATGCTCTAATTTAAATGCAGACAACAGGTATTTTTGTTAGCTCAAGCAAACAAGGAAAGTCTGAACCCCTTTCCCCTCCATTTTTCACAAGAATTTAGAATATGACCCTGCAGAGATTAAATTTTGCAGTAAACCTTCCTGAACATTTCCCTTTTATGAAAAAGAACCACAACTTTTTTTTTTCTGATGTTAAATGTTAGAACAGTGCACATTCCTTAGGAAACAGGAAATTAAGCCAGTACAGGGCTGAGGATGGACAGAGATGACTGGACAGAGGAAGAATCAGGCTGCACCTTGCTCTAAAACACAAGTCACTACATTCTTCCACTAAACTCCTCTTCCAAGAGGAAAACTGCGTTTCAGTAGTTAAATATAACTAATTCAGGCAATGGCTTTCCACAATAAATTAGAAGTTTGGGGAAGTTCTAAATAGCATTTGATGTCTAATGCAAATGCCACATGGCTCAGGTGCTGCATCTCTTACTGCCCGCAAGGCCAGCAGATGTCCACATCAGCTGTGGGGTTATAAGACAAAAAGGTCTTCTGAGGTCCACACAGCTCCCAGCCTGATCTGAAATAGTCCAAAGACAATAACCAATGTTCTCCTCCTTTAAAAACTGGAAACAGGACAGAGAAGGGAAGCTGGAGATGGGAGACTGTATGAAGAGTATTTCCAACAGGCTATTTATACCCTTACTAGCTCGGCTTCCATTTACCCTGAAGCCATTTAACACTGTTTCGCAGTGTGAAAGGGCCTTCATGTGGATAAACATTCAGGTCTGTCACTGTAAGGCACTCACAACATATGGGCAGACTCTTCCTTTTTAGTATTTTCATCCACTTAAATACATCAGATAAAGGCTTAAGGATTTTATGCCTGCTTTTGACCATGGTGACAAGTGTAAACAGCCATTCCAGTGAGATATTTCTGCCTGCACACCCAGGATGCAACAAAACACCTCCCTGGGCTGCACTCCCACTTCCCAAGCCAAACGCTATGCTGGCAACCCAGGTCAGGCCCTTGCCTTTGGGTATCAACAGTCCCTATCTCTTGTCTGGACCTGTCTCAGGGTATCTCCAGGTGGTTCTCACATAAGCTGCAGACCAAGGTCAGATTGGTCTTCGATGGGGAGAACAGAAATGGCTTTTCCATCCTAACTATAGGTGGTCACCTTGATGCAAGATGCTTCATCCCCCAGCCCAGCTTACCCAGTCTCTGCATCTTTCAGCTAGCTCTCAAGTCAGCTTTTAAGCTGACACATAGGTTTTGGCCATCTCTGTACCAGGTCACTAAATTACACCAGAGATCTTTGGCACCTGCTTGCCCCAGGGACTATGTGGGCAGAGCATCCCCAACAGATTTTTGGTTGTGATGATGAGAAGGAAACAGCTGAGGAATGAAGCAAAAAGGATGCAGAGACAAAAGGAAGAACGGGGAGAACTCAGTGCTAAGAACAGGGAGAACTATTGGGAGAGGGGAAAAAGATGGGGTGTGTGGGACTGGCATGGAAAGCAGAGGGGGAAAAGGACACTGATGTGGAGAGAAATAGACAGAGTGAGAATTAAATGAAAGAAGAGTGATGCAGAAGAATTAAAACAAAGTCATGGGAACAAAGGACAAGAGAGGTAGAAAGCAGAGTGTGAAGTATGAAATGGGTGAGAAGAGACAGAAGAAATTTTAGAACTGCTAGGGTGGACACATACCTGTCTGTATGTACAGTCTGACAGTTACTACATTTGATGTACACTTCCCTCGTTCATGTTCATCCATCATACATTTCTGGGACACTATTTTTAGCCATGTACAAAATCACACTAGGAGCTTTTCTCGCTTCCATTTTGGAGGAAGGACCAGGCGCTTCCCAGGCACAAGGTGAATCTCTTTTTAGAATAAATTCAGAAAGACTATCAGAGCAAACCCCATGCCTATGAATAAATAACTCTGCTCCTGTGGAGGAGGCTGTGGCAAGGAGCTATTCTCAGATATTCACATAGCCCCGAAGAAGAGGATGCTTGGGAGCAAACAAGGAGGTGGTGGCCACAAGCCCTGCGTGGCTTGGGCATTTGACCTGCCCTCCTGTGGGGAAGGAGCTTTTCCAGCCTGGAGCAGCAAAGGGCATGAGGAGCAACATGCGCACAAAGGCAGAAGAACGTGGCTGACGTGAGCTGTTGTACAGGTCCTGTTGCCTGGACCAAGACAGCTCCTTCTTGCACCATGGCCATCCCATGCCCTCTGCACCAGTCTGCTGGTTGATAGCCCGTGACAGGTTCAGCAGCACCAGTCTGATGCTATTTTTGTTCCACATCAGGTGTGAGGACCTTGGGTGGAGCAGACCTGCTACTGGAGGGAGCAGGGAGGCAGGAGGCTTTGCTCTGTGCCGTTGTGCTGCCATCCTCATCAGCAGGCCTGGGATATTGCTGGCTAACATGGCTGCAGCATGAAACATTGGGCAGGGTGGGGATTAGCTTAAGGCAGAAATGTGCTGATTTAAGGTTAACCCTTCCCCAGTGTCATCTCTGTGCTTGAATCCATCAAATAAGCTGTTGTGTCCAGCTCCCTGCACATTACAGCTGTTCTGCACCTCACTATAAGCATCAGATAAGGTCAATTTATCCAGTTATAGGAGGAAGAACCCAGAAGTTTGTATAAACCACTGATCCTTTCTTGGATAGGACAGCAAGAAAGGCAGGGATTGAGTCTGACCAAAGATCAGCTCCAGTTTCTTCCCTTTAGGGCTGCTTGAGCCTGGCATAACTTAGCCCTGCCTCAAGGCTGCTCTAACTCCACAATGGGAGAGTGGCTCTGCATGGAGTAGCACATGGAGATGCCCAAAGCCATTTCTATCCTCCCTCAGCACCCCCTCCAGGCTGCACGCAGTTTAACCATACTATACAGTACATTCAGCCTGCTCTGAAAAGCATCTGTCGACCTCCCTGGGAGGTGGCTGGAGACAGCCATGAGCTGAGACACAGGAACTAAAACAAGGTTTGGCAGTACTCATGCAAGCATCTTTCAATTATCCACTTACCCACCTGTTCCTTCCCTTTGGCTGCTATATTACTAATTACCTAAATTATGTAGCCATATTCACCTGGAAATGTATGAAATAGGACATTGATACATTTTATAAGATGGCACTGGAAGCTTCACTTTCATGAGAGGTAAAAACAAAATAAGACTTTTGTCCATCTGCAATCCGACTTTACTCAACTGTCTTTTATAGCAGTTGGGATGACAGAGATGCATGTTCCTGAGAGTCCAGACACTAAAAGTATCCGTAATGTGCATCAGACTGTGAATGCCTGCACCGTTTCTACTCATTAAATTGATGTGAGGCTCCCAAATCCCTTCACTACTCTTTCAGAAGATACAGATTCTTGCTTAAAAACTAGTAGGTTCCCCAATTCTGGTCCATTCCCAAAGTCTCTAGGATCAGAGCTGCAGAGATCCTGACTGCAGCACAGATGGCTTTAATGAAGTTAGTGGGTTGGGCTGTGTCCCATGGCCAGAGGAGTGTGCCAGAGATGCACAGAGATGTCAGGAGGGTGAAGCTGGGTGGAAATGCAGCAGTAGTGCTGAACTCCAGGCACGGCTGTGGCTTAGCCGCAGAGGCTGTGAAGGTGCAGAAGTGCTGCCTGAGAGTTGGAGGAGCATGTTCTTGGTGAATTCAATGGATCATGCAGATGCAGAAAATGGAGAATATGCAAGTGCCCAGAAGGGAATCAGTCTCTCCTCTGATACTCCTCTGTCATCCATCCCATGCAAATCCATGCAGAGCATGGGCAACACAGAAACAAAACCCTTATGGGTTTGAGATGTGAGAGAGGTCTCTGTTGCAGGCTTTCAAACACAGACTGCCTTGATACCACAGTTAAAGAAGAAGCCTGGATATCTCAGGTCTGAGGCTTGCTGCCAGCCTTGGAAATAGCTGAAGTCCCTTCTCCTCACCAGCACTTCAGCCCTCAAAAATAAACCTATTTCCTATTACCACTTGGCAGGAATGCAGAGTTACCTGTGCTGCTGGAAGGGAATGGTAGCCTGTTCAAAAGGAAAAATGGAAGTGGGGTAAATGCCTCCCAGATGTGCAAGGTGATACACTGTAAGTTCCTGCCCTCTCCAGCCCCAGCGTGACTTGCATCTCCATGACCTTGCTTCTCAACTAGACTTTTTGGGGTCAAATGAGACACGGCCATCTTATTTATCTCCAGCTACACCACCTTTAAACCAAGCAGTCAGACTTTTGGAGCCAAGCTGCTCAGTCACACAGCAGCCTGCTGCTTTCCAACACATTTTAAAGACACTTCATGGGAAAAGGAGCCAGTTTTCAACAACATGTAAAGCTGTAAGTGGGGAATGTTTGGATCACTAAGTAGAGCCATCCCCTTACCCAATGGTGAACAATATCACAGGCCCATTTTCAGGACATCAACCTCTGTCTTAAAAAACAATTTGACTTTTGACTCCTTACACCCATTAGAAAACTGGATCAGTCATGTTGTGGACTAGTGTTTAAGAGTCTCCTAAATTTCCAGCCTAAATTTATTCATCACCAACCTACATCCATTAATTCTTCTGTCAGCATTGGCTTTTGCCCCTTGAAAATATTTATAGGAAGCAATCATTCCCTTGGAGCTTTCATTTTGCTAGACTGAACAAATTACTCTCTCTAGTCTCCTAAGGAAAGCTCTCCACACCCTGACATTAAATCTCATGGAGAGTCTAGGATGCCTGGTGCCACGCTCTGGGAAGTTTCTTCTATTTTCTGTCCTAAATTCTTCTTTAGTGCTATGTACTTTAAGCCACTCTTTAATGATGTTTCTACACACAGAAATGCATTTTAACTCAGTGCAGACAGCTCACACCATTATTTCATTTGGCTGAAGTAGCATGAAAACACACTGATAGCAGTAGGTTAGTTTCTGAAGCGTTGTTCTTCTTGGTTCAACCATCATAATTTCTGCTCTGGTATCATGAGAGGGTCAGAAATTATGCAGAAATTGGAAGCATACAGCACTGTCAGGGTAAAGCAAGTAGTTATCAGAGTTTCCCTGGCAAACATGGCCACACAGTAAATACCACATCAAAGAATCAAAACCAAACTACACTCCAAAGCACATCCTTATGTATGCGTGCCTATGTGTGCACACACACCTACATGCTTACACCTTTCTTTCCCAAGCTGAAGTGATTAACTCTCAGCCTCTAAAATTTCTAGAATCACATTTCTGGATGACCATCACACACAGTGCCCTGGTCCAGTCTCTGCATTGCCATACTTGAAATGGAAAGCTCTGTGCAAGTCAGCATGTTCACACTGAATTTTAGCCAGAGCATCCTGGCCCATCTGTTTGAGATTAAGACCACAATGGAGCAGAGCATTAATAAATGATCTGCAATTCCTACCCTCCTCCACTTTGCAACATTGAGGGAAAAAAAAACATTCCCAACACCCAAATGCACTTTTCAGCCACAAATAATGATAATGATTTGGTTCAGCATTAAGCATATAAGGAAAAAGTTTAATGCAGAATCTGAGCACCATCCTATCTCATGGGGCTATTGTTCTGACATGAAGAATTATATATAGCCGAGTCTTTTTATTACATTAATTCAATTCTTCAGCTGCTTAGACTGCTCCTGTATATCTTTTCTAAATTAAATTTGGTTTTCTGTACCTGCAGCTATGGTTATCCTGGGTATTTTCTTGTGTATTCCACTGTGAAAATCGTGATTAAGTTCATTTGTCATAAAACAAACATGATGCCATGAATGATAAATAAGCAAAGCGTACTGCAGAGACTGGCAATGCAGCTCAGCTTTCTCAGTGCTTGGGGGATGGGGATGGTTTCTGTGTTGCTCATGTCTGAGATTAGAAAGCTTCCTAATGAAGAAATCTGCCTAACAAATGATGTCATTTCTGGCAAAGCCACAAGCCTAATTTGCAGGGAAGGGCCCAGCAACCCCAGCATCACCTCCCCAGGCATGCAGAGAAGTTGCCTTTGCGAGCTCTCAGGCAAGGACGACGCAGCACAGAGGCAGCAGTGGGTGCTGCCTGCCTGGCCCCTGCCTCTCAAACTGAGCTGCATGCACCCACACACCTCTGCAGAGTTTAGAGAGGGACATTCACCCCAAGGGGACATCACCTGCTGTCATCTTCGCTGCATGCCTGGAGATCCAGGGATCCCATCCACTGCTGCACTGGGGTCGTAGAGACTCCCCCACCCCTGCTCCTTTCTATGGCACTTGTGTCGGAGGGCAAAGGGGAAGAGGGTAACATTCACAGCCAGATTTTGTTAAATGCATCTCAGGATAAACTATCATATTGGACAGTATTTCACCAGCACCCATGACAAGATCCCCAGCCCATATCCAGCTCCAAGCCAACAGCAGCTGGCTGGGGTCTCCCACCACCCAGCACAGTACCATAACTGGGAAGCTGTGGGCTGTGTTTTTTGCCAGCTTTCATGTCCCAGACTTCAGGAGTTGCTAAAGCAGCCTGGCCCACCTCCAGGAGAGTCACTCCAGCACCCTGATGAGATCCAGGGCATAGGCAATTGGAAATCAGGCCCTCAGCTCTGCTGGGCACATAAGCTCTGGGCTTACTTGCAAGCTCCCTGTCCCACTACCCTCACCTTCTGGGTGCTGCGTATTTTATCACCATCCCTAGATTTCAGCACTTCAAACCATGGAAATGAAGCCCACTTTCCCCATCAAGATTATTTAACTCAGGACAGGTTAAATGCTAAGCTCAGACCCCAGAAAGCCTTCAGTGTTTTGTGGCACCCCTGGCTGGAAGATCAGGTTGATGTGGGCTGCAGTCCTCAGTTTGTGTTGCCCTGCTCTTGCTTCCAACCTTTGTGCTGGAGTTTCCACCCTGCAGACTTGATCTGCACCAACTTGCTTACTTCTGTAGAGCCCACAGGTTCTTACTCAGACCTCTGAATTCTGTATTTAACATAAAATACAGGAGTAGCCAGAATACAAGCCCATGCTTTGCTAAGCCACAGCAAATAGAAAAAGCTGTGGCTCATGAGCTAAACAGAGGTCTTTACTGCCTATAAATCAATCCTACTCAGGCTCTTCCTTCTCCAGTTCCTAGCCCTCCCAAAGAACTTTCTTGCTCTCAGGTTATCTCAGCCCTCTGGCTATCCCTTCACCTAGCAGGCCCCAATAAAAACATATCTTTTTCCATTTTCACTGCCTTCTTGCTCCAGAGATTACCAGGCCCATTGACATAATGTTTTCCACTAACCTCACACTCCAAGGCATCCATGGATCTTTGTGTTCAACAGCACCTCTGGCGCTGATAAATCCTAAACCAAAAGCCTGCAGAAGCAGCCAGCCAAACACAGACCTGCTAAATGCGGTAGCTGCAAGCCAGCTAAGCACAGCAACACAGCCATCAGGATGTGAACCCATGACAACTGCCTCCTGACCACAGGCAGCTCTTCTTTCTCTACAGGATTAAGGACAAGAGTGAGGTAGGGATTACCTGCAAAAATTCAGAGCAAGTTTGTGACCTCCCCTGTGGGTTGCCAAAGCACCCCTTCCACTCAGCTGTAGGCTAATCCTGCTTCATTTACCTTGTTTACAAGCACCACCACCATGTTTGCTGTATTTCACAGTCCATTCTGTCTTCTGTGTTCCAGAATGTGCTCAAATTCAGCATTCCCCATTCCCAAAAATTTCTTTGGCCAACTCTCTTCCTAACCCTTTCAGCTTACAAAGATTCAGTTAGTGGCTGTTCAATATCTTCCCATTAACACAGTATTTTCTCTTCCATCCATAATAAAAGCAAGATGCAAATACATCCTGCTTCCCTCCAAAAGCATCATCTCCTCTTTCTAGAGCCCATCAGACATGTACTTTCTTGCCTTTCTGACACACTGATCGACAAGGTTGTCTTCTCTTTCTCTAACATTAGAGCCAATTGCTCTAATTACATGCTGTCTGCTGTGCTCTGAGAAGCTGTAAATAAAGAACTAGTCACAGTATCATCTCATCTATACTGTCCTCCGAAGCAGCAGCCCCCATGGTGTCTGCTTGCAGTGCAGACAGGCTGAGGATATATTTTGTGCAGAGCTACCTAACCAGCAGGTCTCTAACATAAAAAGGCAGATGCTATAGGTTTGCGTGTCTCTATAGGGGCCGAGCTCAGCACAGTATTTAGCTGATCATGGGCCATTCCCCAAATACCCAAACTGCTCTACACACCCAGCTGCACGATTGCAGCAAACTGAGAACCAAGGTCTGCTATGAACTGTATTTTTACCTATAATGATTTTTAGGAAGGAGATCCCAGTTTTGCAGATATTCACGTATTTGAGACCTAACTGACAATTCAATGAAGCCAGTCTGAATTGTTTCTACTTAGCTAAAGCTTTCAGTCAGGTCACCTCCATCCCCTATAGAAACAAAATGGGAGGAATTAATAAGTTTCTACAGGAACTACCCCAGAAATGGTACAAAGACACATTCTAGCAACAGGACCCTTTGGGATGGTCTGAACAGCACGCAGGCAGACAGAAAGCCTGTGCTCAGCACTAGGAATTTTCCCACAGACATTATTAAACAAGGAGAGGAATTGCTGCTTGTGAGCAGAGGCACACTGCTCTTTTAATTCAGCCTTGGGAAGACCCACACTGAATCAATGCTGTGTTTCTCAAGTGCAGGATGGGAGCTCCACAGTCAGCCAATAATGGTGTTTGTCAGAACAATTAAATTGTAAAACACATTTCTAGGTGTCACCAAGTCACTGGCAACGCTAGCAAGAAAGTTAAAAAAAAAGCTAACAACCTGCTGTTCAGTGAAGGAAACACAGAGAGAGATGCACTCCATCAGGCTACACACAAACAGCTCAAGCACTGCACAATACAGAGAACCACTGCCAGGTTTGTGGACAGTAGCAACTCTACAAGGCAGTGCTGCAGGTTTGTATCCCCTTTTTCTAAGCCATGGAGCAGTCCCCAACCTGCTTCCTCACCAGCAATCTGCTGCTGCACTCACTGGGCAGAGCATCCTTGCTGGAGAGAGTGACCCTGCACAGGGCCAGTCCAGGAAAGTAGTTACTCTTCCCATCTCCCAGGTGGAAAACCATGAGACTGAAAATTTAAATGACATACCCAAAGCCACACTGGGACATCAAGGAAGTGAATGGCCATCTCAAGTCACTGCTCTCCTCACAAAATCAGTGCCTTCCATGTGTCCCTTTGCTCGTGCACAAGTGGCTGCACTCAGCAGGAGGACTCCTTACAGCCAGAGAGGAAACACTGCTGGGGGTTTGCACATATCTATTGCAGCACCCTGCTCAGGACAGACCCAAGATCTTCAAAACAACAAGTTTTAAAATTTAAAAACCTCTTTTAGGGCATTCCTCTTGCATTTAGACAAAGCAGCAGCAATGGTGAGGGGCTTATTGAGCTTGGTCGAAGAGTCATTATAATAGCTTTTTCCCCCCAAAAGGAAACCTCCATCATCATACCTTAAAAGTGGAGGTGAATGGGTTCATGCAGACATCCAAGGCAGCAAGCTCCTCACTGTAGCACAGGCTTTGTAACCCACTAACCTGACTTACGATGGCAGAATAATAATATCTAGCTCTTAGACAGTCCTTTTCATCAGCAGATCTAAGAAAACTTTCTAAATGCTGGTTGTGTCAGTGCTTGTAACTGCCAGGAGAATAGGAAGAGAGCAGTGAGAGAGATTTCTGAAGATAGCTTTGGAGCACCAGGTTTTGATCAGTATCATCCTACAATGGGAAACCTGATTCAAAGGCTGCTAAAATTCAATGGAGCCATTATGCAGACTTCAAGGGGCTTTGGAGCAGAACACCAGGGATTACCATAACTTTTACTACAATTTCTTTTACAACAATAAAACCACATGATTGTAATATGCTTTGCCTTGTGCGCCCTCATATATCTAAAAGCTTAAAGTGATCTGTTGTTGGCTGTTCCCAATGGCACATCTGCAGCAGTTCTCTAGACATTGGATGTCCAGCTGTAAGCAATGCTAAGGATCACACAGCAGACTAAAGAGACTTTAAAAGACCAATTTACTAAATGCCTTTTCTAAGGTTCAGGGTTCCTCAGTATTTTGCGCAGTGCATTCTTCAAGACCTTAAAACAATGCCATCTGTCACGATGCTGTATTTCTTGAACTAACATCAAGAAGGACAGGATAGTTGAAAGCGACATCAGTCCAACTCAGATGTTACACCTCAGTATCTCTGCAACAACAGACCTCAGCAAATAACACAGGTGAACCATGATGCCCATGAAGTGGTTTTTTTGTTTGTTTTTGTTGTTGTTTTTTTTTTAAAGGTAGTCTTGCTACAATATCACACATTTGAGTAAAATATATTCCTGCCAGAGAAGAACAAGTACGCTCTTCAGATGCTATAAGTCCTCTGTTTACATTCTCCTTTTAATTGCATTTGCAGACCAGTGAAAAAGCAGCTAATTTCCAGTATGCCATAAGCAAGCAGGCTGTGAGCAGCAAAGTAATTTTAGAGGGGAGGAATATGCATCTATTGCTGAAATTGCTGCTCTTTTGCAAGGAAAAGTTGAACCAAAGTGCCCTTAAATTAGTGAGTGCCACTTGCCCACAAAGCTGGCAGAGGAGACCAAGCCATCTCCAGTCAACATGAATACAACTACCAGCAATTCTGGTGGAAAGTGTCATGTGAAACACCCTGCATAGAAAGGGTGGCAATTTACCAGGATGCATTTCCTTGCATATTAAAAACAAACAAACAAACAAACAAACAAACTATATGTTGTGTTGCTCATCACTTTAGCTAAACCATACCCTACAAAAGTTTGATTTTTATGTCAATAGAATAACTACAGTGTCCAACATGGGAGGATCAGGCACAAAAAAGCACACAGGAAGGCAAGTAGGAGTCTAACCAGTCAGTCAGACCATGCAGTAGGAAGCAGAGACACACAGGCTCCACTGCCTGCTCCAAAAAAATCACTTTATACATCTTTAATAACTTATAAATAAACCAGCATATGAACACGGACTGAAATTGAGGTCCTTTGCCTTGGAGTTCTGCCTGAAGCACTAGCACTATTCATCTCCCATTGGCCGCACATAGGCTCATGCACTTACTCTGCTGCGGTGCAGGTTGTACCCAGCCCTCCTGAACACAAGGGTAAGACACTGATGTCCCAGGGGGATTCCCACCCCATCCCTTCTCCTCAATCCAAATCAGCTGCTTTATCAACTATTTGGGTTTCCCAGCCTCTGTGCAAGTGGCTTGGGTGCCAAAATCAGACCTGCAGCTTCCAGTCAGCAAGTTCAGCACCTCCAGACTCACTGCTGTTGTGCTGACCCAGTTGGAGATGCAAGTGACCCCCAAAGGAAGAGGTGTTTGAGGAACACAAGAGTGGGACCACAGCTCTGTTCTGAAATAGCTTTGCTCCCCATCACGATTTTATTAAGATCTCACTTGTCCAACTTTAAGGACAGGGCAATAAATTAAGTGCTTTTACTAGCCCAATGCCAAGAATAAATTAATGATTTATATTAATAATATACAGCATTCTATAAATTAATGATGTATATTAATAATATACAGCATTCTTACTGAAGCTAAGGCCATTTTCTGATGCATAAAATAGTAAGCTAAAAATGACTTATTTTTAAATCAATACAAAATTCACTCCCCAGTACTACCACATAAACTGTAACTTTTATGCTGCGTATTAAATATTAGATGAAAGTGGATGGAAAACTCTGAGAGACTTCTCCTCCTCTACAATCTCAGAAGTGAGCTGCAGGTTTGCAAGTGGGTTTGGACCTCCCCAGAAAAGAATAACAGAAGAATCATTGCACACGGTGAAAGACTGTTCAGAGCAGCAAGTGTTACCTGGTATTACATGAATGGCACGTGCCGGACAGACACAAGAGCGTTACTTTCTTTAACTCACAACCAGCTCGATGCAGCACAGGACAATGCCAATACAAATATTGGCTCCCTCCCCTCCAAGTCACCTTGCCTGGTCCAAATCTACTCGTAGCACTCCTCTCTGGCCTCTATCGTCCTTACTCACCAGGACAAGGTCACTAAAACCAGTATGGTCCTTCCCCATTATTTCCAGTGCATCGGCTTAAATCCAGGAAGACAGGTTTGTCCATCAGTGCAGGCAGAGGAACAGTTCAGCCACCAGATATTCAGGTGAACTAGGAACAAGGGAAGGGGGGGCCATTTTTGACCTTCAGATCTGGCACTGGAGCAGCAAACTCACACTGCAGTTTCTTGCAATCAGGTCTGACCCACCGACCATCCAGCTCTTGCAAAGCAAAGAGCTGTTTAACCAAACAAGCAGCATTTCAGAGAAAACCCACCCTAAACTATGGAACAGCTTACACTTATGCCAGGTTTACCAAGTAGCTGCTCATCTTTGAGCTAAAGGGTCACATTTATGTACTCTTGTCCCTCTTTTCACCCAGGTCACAGCACTAAAAACAAAACAAAAACCCACAAAAAACACCACAAGTCCAGAGACACCACACAGCACTTGCCCTGGGATTCCTCTTGACCCATCTCTGGCCAAAAAGCTTTTGTTGGGTTTTGGGGGGGGGGGGTGTGTTTGGTTTGGTTTGTTTGGGTTTTGGGGGGTTTTTTAACCTTTCCTGGTTGCATCTGTGAAGCACCATGCCATGCAGCAGAGCAGCATCTGTGAAGCACATCACTTAAGACTGTGCACCCAGAGTGGTGGCAGGAGAGCACCCAGAGGTTCTGAGTCTGAGGGCATAAAAACTTCTGGGATGGGGCCAATGCACACATAGGGTGGAACCAAACCCCGGGATTTAGCTAAAACCATGTTAATCAGCCCACCCAAAGAAACACACATGTGGGAACATGTGTGGGAGGATGATAACGATCCAGTGTTTGAGCTGGACAGCTGTGGGCTAAAAGACCCTCACAGGCACAAGATGAACAGCATTAAGAAAGGCATCTGTAAGTATTCCTACTCCCAAATCTCCTTGGCTTCCACCCAGCTGAAATCCATCTTCATGCTTTTCTAACAAGCAGTAGCTGCCTGGCTGTTTTTATTTTGGAGAAAATACATGTAACCCTCAGCTACTTTAATCTGGACAGACCACTGAAATTAATAGGTTTCCATCAGTAAAAGACTGGGTCCTGCAAGCACTTTGTTAGTAAGAGCAGGACTGATTTGCTCTGCAATGAGTTCTTACAGCAACCTTTACTGAACACGTAGCTGAACATGGGTGTGCAACACCACCATTAAAAAAACTGCCTTTGGTTACACTAATCAGGAGGACTTGAGCAGTTCCAGCTCTAAGTATGAGCCCCACACAGACCGTTATAATACGATAAAGGTTAACGTGACTGTACTGCAGGTATTCATCACCTAATGCAATTAAGTGGGAGCTCACTTCAGTCTCCCCTTCACACAATATCGTGAAAAAGGAAACCATGCAGATGCATTTTGGCTTGAAACAACAATATTTGCTACCCACAAACATAAGCATCTGGCGACATACAGACATCACTGCTCTTTTGGGCTCTGCTGACTTCTGCAGAGAAGCAGAGCCATGAAGAGTACCTAAACCATCTAGAGGAGTAAATCCCAATTCTTTTCACTGCTCTGCACTAAGCAAACAGAATTTTTCTCATCATTAAGATAACATAATCTCCACTGGCCTCCCAAAACCCAAGTCTGAGCATAAAGGAAAAAGGTATTTTTCTTAACTTAATACAAATATTAGAAACACAATAATTTGCTTTCTGGGTGTGCCTCATTCCCCATTGTCTACAAATAGATCTTATTCAATTAAGTTAAGCCAGAATGCCAACTTTTAAAATACTAAAGTCAGGTGAGATGAGTGCTATTCCTAAAAGCATAATATTCTGTGTTATAAACACATATAGGACCTCACAGTTACAGGCTCCCTAGAAATATCCAATGTTTCCTCTTACAACATGAAACCATTGCTCCTTCTAGCCATATCCCCAGCTGGTAGCAGGCAACAGAGCAGTCTTAAAATAGATATGGATGTAGGACACACTCTATTTCCCAAGGCAAACTGCAGGCAAAATGCCATGACCATTATTAAAAAAAAAAAAATACACACACAATAAACTCACAAGAAAGAAACAGGTTAAGATGAGACAGTGACAATTTGGTGCAGGTAGTGTCCAGCTTCTTTATCAACCAACAAAGTAACACCACTACAAGGACACACTCACACATCTTCCCAGTGCACGGAGATGAATACACTATGCAAACCTCAGGAAAGAATTCTCCCCTGCTCCTCCACATAAATCCTTAGCTCTAGGCTCTTTGCAAGCTCAGAGGCAGCTGAGGGAGGCACTCCCATTTGGGTGCTAATTAGATAAAGCTGAGGTAATTAGCAAAAGCTGGTGTTCAAGTCAAAGGGGAGCCCAGAGGGTTACAGAAGAGGAAACTCTGGCATATGTGTGGATAGATGAGTACTGCTGTCCACTAAACAGTTATGTCCTTTCTGTGTATATCACTTATATTAGCCCACTGAAGCAGCTATTCCTGATGTAAACTCAGAGGTGGAAGTGGGTAGGACATGGGACTGAAGAATTCCCTGTGGCTATGTCTTCTGCAGCAGCAGCTCACACAGCTGCACAGGCACCAACCCCTGCACCCAGCACAGCCGCTGACTCTCCCCACACAGCTTTAGAGATGTGGGCAGCTCTGTAAAGCCAAGCAGAGCCAAGCTGGAGGGAGCCATGCCCAAGCAAAGGCACCTCTGCTTGCAGCACTATGAACCCAAACCACAGCATCTGTGTTTGCCGCTTATAAAACTGCATGGGAAAACCTTGGTGCTAAAGTCTTCTGCCAATGCACAGTGTCCCTGCATTAAAACAAAACACCTAAAGCTTCCAGGGTGTTTTTGTGTTCAAACAAGAGCTTTTGCTGAGCTTCCTTTATCATGTTATTCTGTGCAACAGGTACAAATAATGCATTTTCCGAGGTGGCTTCAACATTGCATACACCTCGCCATGCACAGAGAGCCATCAGGCAGATAGCCATGTGTCGTGGTTTAACCCCAGCCAGCAACTAAGCACCATGCAGCCACTCACTCAGTCCCCCCCCCCCCAGTGGGATGAGGGAGAGAATCGGAAGGAAAAAGGTAAAACTCATGGGTTGAGATAAGAACAGTTTAATAGAACAGAAAGGAAGAAACTAATAATGATAATAATAAAAAAATTACATTAATAATAAAAGGATTGGAATATACAAAACAAGTCATGCACAATGCAATTACTCACTGACCGATGCCCAGTTAGTTCCTGAGCAGCGATCCCCCCAGGCCACTCCCCCCCAGTTTATATACTGGGCATGATGTCACATGGTATGGAATACCCCATTGGCCAGTTTGGGTCAGCTGCCCTGGCTGTGTCCCCTCCCAACTTCTTGTGCCCCTCCAGCCTTCTTGCTGGCTAGGCATGAGAAGCTGAAAAATCTTTGACTTCTTATTATAAACACTACTTGGCAACAACTGAAAACATCAGAGTGTCATCAACATTCTTCTCATACTGAATCCAAGACATAACACTATACCAGCTACTAGAAAGAAAATTAACTCCATCCCAGCTGAAACCAGGACACCATGCCACCTACATCATGGACAGAGTGGACAGAGCACAGTCATACCAAACAATGTGGTTAAAAATTGGATGTCTGGGAAAATAATCAAGCACAACAAGTTTTATTCCAGTGAAATAAATCAAATGCATGATGTACCATGCCCTGTGAGGTGCATCTTATTTAAAAAAAAAAACACCAAGAAATTGTATATGTAAGTTACTGAAATCCAAGGATGGGGCTTTTTGCAGAAGCAGCATGTGGGAGGGAACCCCTGGCAGAAATGCCTAGCAAACCCCTCAGGCTGGACAACAGTTGTACAAGTTCTTCTGCGTATATTATCTTGAGATTGTTTTATTCAAGTACGACACTGCCAGTCTGCATTAATGCCAGAATGTTAATATCTAGGGAAGCCAATCTGACTAAATACCATGCTGCTCTAATGAGCAATTTTTCTGTATTCACCAGCAGTAAGGCTCTGTTGTCGAAATGTAGCTCTCCATAATTAGCACCCACTCATCACACTGCTGTGAGCTGGTGTCTGAAGGCAAAAATAAGAAGGGAAGCCCGTAAAGTTGGAAGTGCTCCTTCAGTGATATGTGTTTTAGGGATAAAGATGCTCTATGGCCCTTTTTAGCACAGAGTAAGGAGGGGGATGGAGAAAGAAGTGACGGTATCTTCCAAAGGATAAGGAACATCACAACAAAGTATATACTGGGCTGAAAAAATGGAGCTATGCTTTGAAAGATATATCTGTAGATACCCGTAACGTCAGAGCGTATCCTCTATTTTCAGCTCACAGTTGGGTTTACCCTCCGAGCCAAGAAAACCCTGTAATTTTCCCTCTCCTTGTGATCAGGGTTTTGGTGGGAGACATGAGTAAATAAGCAAGCCTCTACATTCCACATTTCACCTGCAAATCTCAAAGCAGTCAAAGGTTTTACAAAGCTTGTTAAGAAACAGCAGCTTTAAAGGGCTCTGGCTGACCCAGCTGGAGCAGGTTGTTGTACGGCTCAGAGGCTGGTGTTAACAACCTGGATGGTTTTGATCTTGGGCACTGAATGAAGCAGATCTCTCATACTCGTCAGCTCTGAGCAAATTTGGAGCTACACTGGGGGTTACAGAAGTGCTTTGTCTGAGATGCGCAGTGAGGGAAAAAGCGTTTGAGAAAGATAAGTACCTGAATCCCTTTGACCAGGTGGAAGAGGCTCTGCATAACCTGTTAGCACTAGCACTGGTGTTCTCCTTGCTAACCGCATGTTAGATTCTCATACCTCCCTACCTGTGGTCACTGAATAAAGATGCAGAAAATGAAAGCCAAAAATGATGCCATGGATTTTTCCAATTTTTAAAAGAAATTTTTTGGAGGCTTTTAGAACAGCAGCTACAACAAAATAGAGCACATTTGTGGACCAGTAAGCAAATATTCAACAGTTCAGACATCTTTTCCCTCAAATCCCTGACTAATTAAGTGCTAAAAAGCTCAGGCTGAGGGAAATTATTATGTAACCAAATGTGGTAATTCTCAATACCACTTAAGAAAGGGGGAAAAAAAGGGATCTAAGATTTTTTTTAGTTTCCAAATTTTACCTTCAAAACTTCCGTGCTGTGTAACTCTTAGGGGAAATAGTGAGTTTTGTAGTCAGTCATTTCAGGCATTAAAGAAGCTGCTCCTCCTCATTAGTGCAGAAGGCAGCATGGCTTTGCATGGCTTGGACCAGTCCAGAGCCCTGTCCTTGCTATTTGTCACCCCCAGGTCCTTCCCGTGGGGCCCAGAGTCTGCCTTCCAAATGCAGCACGAGTGGGAGTGCTGATGCTCTAGTGCAGGGAAACAGGGCAAATTTCTTCTGCAGGGGCCAGTTCAAAGAAAACTTAGGGTGGTGGATGGAGCCCTGACTTTGGCATTTCAAATACATTGGCAAAACCTCTCGTATTTTAAGACATGAAGATGTTAGTCTGTACTAAGAATGAGTATGTCACTAAGGTACAATGTGCAATAAGGGGGGGTGCAATAAAGGGACTCTGTGCAATAAATGTGCAATAAAGGGACTCTGCTTTGGCTCAGCAAGTGATGACAGGACTTAGTGAAGGGGATCAGTATATCTGCTAAAGTATTTGGTTGTCAGCAGCTCCATCCCCAAGTGATGCATTGAAAACATCAGCTCCCCTTTTTGGTAGTTCTAGCACTGGTCCTGTTACAAATCTTCACCCAAAGCCACGCTACCTCAACAGCATCCCCATCTGCAAACTAACAATCCAGTGACAGATTAGACATGAATCCTCTGCCCGGCTCCAGGCACACATTTTGGTAAGTTGTGAGCTTATGGAAACCATGTGTACTAGCTGACAGCTGATACAACAGTACATGTTAGTTAAATCCAATCCCCATTTAGCCCCTGATCTTCAACATGCATGAGACCAGCTGAGTCACAGCCTGTGCAGGATGGAAAACACTGGCCTTCAGTAGTGACACTAAATATTTTCCAAATAAAACTCACTGCATTACAGGGTCAATCTAACTCCCCTTGATAAAGGCCCAGTACTGGACATCATAGCCCTCCCAGTCTCCTCCTACAAGAACTCCTCTCTTACAGGCCAAGGTTATAAAGTAGACAAAAGGGTAAAAGATCATCAAAAATCAAATCACCTTCTTGCTTCCCCTCTTCACCCACCTCTAAAAAAAGACAGCAAAATACCAAGCTCCAATAGATGACTTCCCTCCTGCGAGAAGTTATGGAGAGAGGGAGAGAGGAGATGGAGGGTCCAAGTCACACAGGAGTCCTGCTAGTGGT